>NW_021621078.1:2570738-2692294 GCF_004785775.1 Grammomys surdaster | reverse complement strand
CTCTCTCTCTCTCTCTCTCTCTCTCTCTCTCTCTCTCTCTCTCTCTCATACTCTCATATTTAAAAACCAAATATAGCAGGGCCTGGTGACTAACACATATAGTCCTAGAGCTAGGACAAGATGATCACTGTGGCCCAGGCTACATAGTGAGTTCTAGGTCAGTCTGAGCCTCAGTGAGACCAAACAACAAAACCCAAGAGAGGATGGTTATATATATGGAACAAAGAACATGAATGTCTTCTACATAAAAATCCAGCATAGTTTTCTTAAAAAACCTCAGGCCAGCTGAAATAATGGAGCAAAGGTGCTTGCTCCCAACTCTCATCTGAGTTCAGTCCCTGGACCCACATGATGGAAGGAGAGAACCAGCTCCTGAAAGCTGTCTTCTGACCTTTACACATGCACTGTGGCAAATAAGTGCACACTTGGAAACACACACACACACACACACACACCCCTCTGCTCTCCAATGTCTTGTTTGCTCTTCTTGTAGTAATGCCACTGTGTTGATCAGACTTGGAGAGAGGTAGATCATAGGTATTGACAACATTTGTCTTGTAGGCTATCACCTACCTATGATCAGTGAACTCACCAAGTAAATTGGAATGGCCTTGAACACACAGAGATCCACCTGCCTCCCAGGCACTGGGATTAAAAGTGTGTGCCCTCACACCTAGCTAAACCACCATACTTTTAATTGTTCCTTGGTAACAACAAAGTTGTTCCCTCCTTCTCTTCTTCCCTTTCTCCTTCTGACAGAAAGTATCACTTGTAGCCCAGGTTTGCTTGGAACTCATGTTTGCTGGCCTCAAATCCATAGCAGTCCTTCCGCTTTAGCCTCCCATTATAGGGAAGGTCCTTGCTAGGATTATTTTTCCAAATGCTAAAAGTTAATTAAAAATATAACTGCATAGTCATCCTCCTCACTTTATTATAATCACAGTTGCTTTGGAAGAACCAAGCCTGTTTTTGTTTTGTATTTTGTGACAGAGTTTCTCTGTGTGTCTCTGACTGTCCTGGGAACTCACTCTGTAGAGCAGGCTGGCCTTCAGATCTGCCTGTCTCTGCCTCCTGAGTATTGGGGTTAAAAGTATGTGCCATCATGGCTGGCTCTAGATGGAATTGCTTCAGCTTGTTTTCTAGATGAGGTAGGATGTGAGCAAATAAATAAAATCATACTCTGGGAAGTGGTAACTGATGCAAATGACTTTAAACAAGTTAGCCACACCCTTGGGGCCACTGTCTTGTGTGTCCATGTCTTCAAGCATCTGTGAGATTGTTCAGTTGCCATCTTTACTCCTGCCAGTGTCTCCTTCGTAGTTGGCCTCCCCTGTTAGTCAAACACTGAAAAGAGGCTTCTCACCAGCTCCCTCAAGTTTGCTTGTTCATTAGAAAACATTACACTTACGATCCTGCAAATGAGGAGAGGCAGGAGGAAGAGTTGGAAGGACCCGGAGCTTAGTGTGGAGTTAAAGTGTACCACCTTACTGGTGTGTTCACTAACCTGGAAGGTCTCCTGAGATGTGAAGCCTAGAGGTTTTGTTTGGGGTCTCTTTGTCATGTGGTTGGACTCAAACTCCAGTCCCCCCTTTTCAGTCTCTTTCTAGGTTTTAGGATGAGTCTGAAGGTTCCAACCTTCTACTTATGAGGTTGGATTTTTTCTGGTGACAAACCCTTATTCTGAAGCTATCTTGTCTGCATCTCCTAAATGAGCTCTGTCTATAGGATGAGCTTGTATAGTTATTTATAAGAAAAGACCTAGCTGTTACTAGGAAATTGCAAGGGACTTTGAAACCACTTGTCATAGTTTCACATTCTGTTTTGTTATGTAGAATTCTAACCTTAGGTTTTTACTAAGAACAAATTGGATACAGTGATTTATACAGTTCATCTTTGTTTTTCAAGACAGAGTTTCTCTGGCTGACCTGGAATTCACTCTGTAGACCTGGCTGGTCTTGAACTCACTGAGATCTGCTTGCCTCTACCTCCTAAGTGCTGAGATTAAAAGTGTGTGCCACCACACCTGCTTAGAGTTTATTTTTAATTGTTATTTTATTAGGTATGTGTGTGTGTATGAGTATGTGTACACGTGTGGAAGTTGGAGGACTACCTGTAGGAGTCAGTTCTCTTGTGTTAGTCCTGGGGGTTGAATTCAGCTTGTGAGTCCTGGCAGCAGGTACCAGACCCCACTGAGTTATCTTGATGGCTTTATTTTATTTTTGTATTGCTTCAGCAGTTGCCTGCTGTTCAGTTTGCAGAATACCTCTTCTAGGGCAGTACTGGGCCTTAAATCCAGAAACTCACTTTTAAAAGTTGTGGGGCTGGAGAGATGGTTGAGTGGTTAAGAGCACTGGCTGCTCTTTCAGAGAGAGGACTTGGGTTCAATTTCTAGCACCCACATGGCAACTGACAACCACCTGTAACTTCAGTTCCAGGAGATCCAAAACACTCTTCTTGGTGTACATACATGTGCATTCAGATGAAATACCCACACACATAAAAATAAATACATTTTAAGAAAAGAAACATTGGAGAAGTGTTGGGAGGTGGAAATGGTTTCCCTGGCAATGCTGCTATCCCTGGGCAAAGACGTCCAGTCAGGTAGTGCTAGAGGTCCTCCATTCATACAAAATTAGGTTTGCTTTATTAGCCACTTATTTACAAATATGTGGTTATTGTGTTCATGTAGACTCATACATGGTAAGTATGTATGTTACATTCATAGTAGCTTAATACAGGTTATGACATAGAAGTTGTTAGTGGAGGCAGTGAGAGCTGTGGTACCTCTGGGGGTCTTTAGGTTGTGCTAGGATTGAAGAGCCCTAAAGAGATAAGATGTAAAAGTACAGAGGAGACATAATGGTTTTTGGATGAGGAAAGCCATGGGGGTGGGGGTGGGGAGGACAGGACTCATTGTGGCTTGTTAGTGCTTGTACCTGTGTGAAGCATGGATGGCCTTGTTTGTGCAACTTGCCCGAGTGGGCAACAGTGGATGGGATGAGGTAGGTGCGCTGTGGTTTGGTGGCACTCCCACTAGTATGATTCATGGGAGCTGGGAGGAAGGTGAGAGTCCAGAAGGCTGAGCTAGAAGATGACAGGTGTGGGAGAAAGTAGAGTGGGCATTTATATTGTTGGTAGATTGATGAGAAAGTTGGGAACTGGGAAATGTTTAAATGAAATACCAGAATTAGGCAAAAGGGCAAGCAGAGACATATGTAAAACCACAGGCTAGGTTTTTATTTAGCCTGGCAGGCGCCAGTGGCTCCAGCACTCGGGGAGGGCGGGCTGCTTGGAGGACTGCCTAGGAGTGCCAGACTAACCTGGGCAGTGTAGTAGTCTCCTCTAGCAGTAACGAGAGAAATATAACAGAATTTCAATGCAAAGAAACCTGAATCAGGGATAGCAGTTTATCCTGCTCTGTAGAAAAACTGTTGGCTTTATTGGTGATAACTCTGAAGCCTGTAATTTTTGTAAAAGGAAGATACAACTGCCTTGTTCAGAAGTGTTGTGAACATCTAAGACACATAGAAGTACTCCAAAAATTTTTGCTGGGGCTAGGATAGTACATTTTCCTAGCCTGTGAGAGGTCCAGTGTTTGATCTCAACACACACAGACTCCATACACATAAAAAGATATATTTGGCCGGGCGGTGGTGGTGCACACCTTTAATCCCAGCACTTGGGAGGCAGAGGCAGGAGGATTTCTGAGTTTGAGGCCAGCCTGGTCTACAGAGTGAGTTCCAGGACAACCAGGGCTACACAGAGAAACCCTGTCTCGAAAAATCAAAAAAAGAAAAAAAAAAGATATAAAAGAATATCTCTATTTCATTTGTCAATATTTAGATTAATTTTACTTGATATATATAATCTAGAAGTTGCCCTTTTTTTAGCCACCAAAATAACTTAAAATAGTATTTATTGACAGTTTTTAGTAGCAAAAAATAAAAATATATGGAAGGCCAGGTGTGGTGGTGACACATACCCTTAATCCCAAAGGGATTTCTGAGTTCAAGGCCAACCTGATCTACATAATGAGTTCTAGGGAAGCCAGAGCTATATTGTGAGACCGTTTAAAGTGTCTGGGGTCAGGGCAGAGAGAGGGAGGAGGAGAGGAAAGAAAAGACAGTGAAGGTCATTCTCAGGTGTATACACATTTTGAGTTCAAGGTCAGCCTAGGCTACATGAAACTCTGACACAGACAATGCTCCTAGTTCAAAAGGGACTGACTATAATAGATGTGACAGCCGTTTTTATTTTCATTTTCTGTAAAATATAGTAGTGAATAAAGTCAATAGATTGGATAATAGTACTGTATTTCTGCGTGCTTTTTTTTTTTTTTTACATAAAACAATCAAAAAGTCTGTAGGGGGCTGGAGAGATGACTCAGTAGTTAGTTAGGAGTGCATATTGCTCTTCCAGAGGACCCAGAGTTGTGTCCTAGCACCCACATGGACAGCTCACAACCACCTGTAACTCCAGCTCCAGGGGATCCTGTACTGTCTTCTTGACTCTCTGGGTACCCACACATGTCTACATATGCCCACACACAGACACACGTGTATACATAAAATAATAAATATAAAAGTATTTTTAAATAGTCTATAGAAATAGAGCTAGAAGCTACCTGTTAAACCGTATAATTTGTCTCTATTTCACACGGTGCTGTTGTGACCAGTGTAGTTTCTTGTGTGTTCTAGCCATTCATGATTTTCCAGCCATGTAGGAAAGGGCTGTGACTTTTCTTAACTCTTAAAAATTGCCATCTTTCATATTTGGACCTGTATTTAGAATTTATACTTTGCCGCTGTGGCAGGAATTAACTGTCAGTAGTCTGTTTTCCTCTAGGAGCTCGAACAGACTTGGTTGATAAGCACTTATTTTGACAGTAGTAACCACATGATCAGAAACGTAAAATAAAGATTGAGATTTTAATTGTCCTTTATTAAAAAGATCACTGGGACAGAAAAGTTTTGTTTTTTTACCTTGTTATCAGCCTTTTAAATACATAACAAAAAGGAAGGAGTGCGCCATATAGGGATCCAGGCCCTCAGGTCCCTCTGTTGCTGAGGGTGTGAGCTGATGTGCTCTCTTGTGAACATAACTAATAATGTCATTGAAACAGAACAGCCCGTGTGCTAACTTGAATTCCACTTTAAGGAATTTATGTTGTAGAATATGAGTTACAACATTATTCATAAAGGTGAAGATTTAGAAATGATCTTTAGAAATTTAATTTAGAAAATTAAGCATCTTATATTATGGGATAGATTCTTATACAACTCTGAATAGGTAATGCAGGAAGGTTTTTGTTACTGTATTCTGTTCTGTTCTTTCCTCAAACCTGACATCTTATTCCCTCAGCCTCCCCAGGTAGCTGGAATTACAGGCAAGCAATTGTAGGTGCTGGTACACCTGAAGTGCAGGAGGCTGTAGGAAAAGGGCTTATACTTATCTTTCCCCTCACAACTAATAACTCCTTATGTGGTTACTGGATTTGAGTTTCTGTAGGACCAAAATGTTTTATTAAGTAATGATTTTTCTTTTAACAGCTAGAGTTGGGAAGACATCACTGATTATGTCTCTGGTCAGTGAAGAATTTCCGGAAGAGGTAAACATTTAATTTCTTTGTTGTAAGTTTTTTGTTGTTGCTGTTTTGTTTTTAAATAAAAAATAAGTTAAAATGATATCAATGCTACCTTCATATGTTTCTTCAACAGTTAGGGCTTTAAAAAAGCTTACAGAGGTCATCACCTTATGAAAGAGCCTAAGTTCTTTTCATTTTGTGCCTTTGACTTTACCGTTAAATTTTGTTTTATATTACATGAGTATGTTTGAACGAATACATACATGCCATTGCACAGTGTGGAGATTACAGGACAGCTTGTGTGAGTCACAATTTTCTCCTTCTTCCACACAAGGCCTGAGGATCCACTTCAAATTGTCAGTCTGCTTGGCAAGTCACTGAGCCGTCTCACTAGCCAGTGACCTTGCCATTTGTCATCTCTAGGTCTTAGTTGTCTCTTTTTTAAAGTGATGGGAAAAAGAATCTGGAGATCATAGCATTTCTGTAGTTTGTTTTCAGAGATAAAATGTTTTCCAGACGTGAAAGATGCAGAGTGTTGTGTGAATTGAAATCTGATTACAGTCTGAGTACTGCTTACCTTCTGCCTGGTGCTGTCCAGTTCCTGAGTTTTTGTCAGACTAGAATTCTGATGCAACTAACATTACCTACAGACTTCATTTTACAAATTAGAAATGAATTCATTCTATATTATCTACAGATCCAAAGAATTGTTGTATATGACATTAATAATAATGAAATGCCACCAGAAACCAGCATTTTAGTTTTGCTATTATTACTATTATTATTGCTGTTTTCAGACAGGGTCTCATGTACCCCAGGATGACTTTAAACTCCTGATCCTCCTGCCTCCACTTCCTTGGTCCTGGGATTACATGTATGCACCATCATACTGGGCTATACTTACTTTCACTTTGGAAATCCCAGCGTGAGGGATGCTGGCTAAACCCTCCTGTAGCGTTAGGGTATTGGGGTAGAGAACAGTATCAGTGGGGCAGCATAACAACATTTTGGATTTTGTTGTTGTTAGTTTGTTTTGTTTATTTCTGGGAGCACAGTCTGTATAGTACAGGTTGGCCTCAAACTTTCTTTCTTTTTTTTTTTTTTTTCCCTGAGACAGGGTTTCTCTTTATAGCCTGGGCTGTCCTGGAACTCACTCTGTAGACCAGGCTGGCCTCGAACTCAGAAATCCGCCTGCCTCTGCTCCCAAGTGCTGGGATTAAAGGCGTGCGCCACCACTGCCCGGCGGCCTCAAACTTTCTATGTAGCCAGGCTAGTCTTGAACTTCTTTCTGATTCTTCTACCTCTGCCTCCCAAATACTGAGATTACAGGTCTGGCTTGTTTTTTTCCAAAGTATTATTAATGTCAGAGTTTGAGGCTAGAGAAATAACTCAGTACTTAAAAGAACTTGCCATACTTCCAGAGAATCCTTGTGCAATTCCCAGTATCAGTTGATTCGTAGCTGCTTATAACTTTAGCTCCTGGATATCCACACTCTTTGGCATGTGTGGTATCTGTCTCCCAACATACACACAAATGTGGCATTCAAGTACATGTGCCTGCACACACAAGTAAAAATAAAACTAATGTCAGAGTTTACATTAATCCTTTCTTTACTCTTGTTTAGAAAGAAATAATCTTATTGTTTTATTGCTGAGCTAGGAATTTGATGTGTCACATGGCAGCGTCTTTGTTGTTCTGGATTTTTGTGGTAATTGAGATTGGATCCAGGGTCTTGTGCATACCAAGCAGGAGCTTCAGTTCACTGCTGAGCATATCTCCCCTTGGTAGTGGTTTCAACATTCACAATTCCATGGCTGCTGCTTTGTTCCCCTTTGCATTAAAGAAGAATCAAATAGTAATTCCTTAATTTGAAAAGTGGAGGGCTGGAGAGATGGCTCAGTGGTTAAGAACACTGTTTGTTCTTCCAGAGGTTGTGAGTTTAATTCCCAGCAACCACATAGTGGCTCACAACCATCTGTAATGTGATCTGATGGCCTCTTCTGGTGTGTCTGAAGACAGCAACAGTATACTCACATACATAAAATAAATAAATATTAAAAAAAAAGAAGAGAAGAAAAGTGGAATATATTTTGGAATCATTAACATTATTTGAGAGTTAGGGTATAATACCCAAAGTTCTCTGCAGAAGTTTGTCTAAAGAGCTAACAAGATGGGAAAAGTGAGAAAAGATACCTGCTGCCAAGACTGACAACCTGATTTTAGTTCCCAGGACCCACTTGGTGGAAGTACAACACTGACTCCATACTGAACTCCACTTGTGTGCTATGATGCCCATGCACATACATAAATAAACACATTTAAAGACTCATAGTTCCAATCCAGCTAGAACTGCATAGTGAAACCCTGTCAGAAGGAATAAGTAAATTTTAAATGTGTAACTGAAGTTAGAGTTGTTTTAGTGTATTCCTTTTGAGTGTGGATACTTTTTTTGTTTTCCTCCATAATTAAAAATCATACAGTTGGGGTTGGAGAGAAGGCTCAGCAGTTAAGAGCACTGGCTGGCTCTTCCACAGGACCTGGGTTTGATTCCCAGCACTCAGATGATACCTCACAGCTGTCTGTTTCTCCAGTTCCAGGGGATCCAGTACCCTTTTCTGGCCTCTTGTGGTACCAGATATACATATGGTTCACAGATATGCATGTAAGCAAAACTCATACACATAAAAATAAATTAATTAAAAAGAAAGGAATGAGCCTCCACACTTGACAGTTTTGTTAAAAAGATGCAGTCTTTCTGAAATGTGGAATTATTAAACGTGGCTTATGAAGCCAGACAGTTTTAATCTAGCCTAGACAAAATTAGTGTTTATTGGTTACCTTGAAAGTTGTCATTTTGTTTTGTGTTTTAAAATGCAGTGAATACCTACAAAGATAGCTCTAAACAGAAGGGCCTGCTATAGATAAATCTGAATGGTCTATTAGTAAGTATGATGGATAATTTTACCACATTTATTCTTTTTTTATATTTGTTGTCAAATAAAGGTTCCTCCCCGAGCAGAGGAAATCACCATTCCAGCTGATGTCACCCCTGAAAGAGTTCCAACACACATTGTCGATTATTCAGGTAATGGGTGGCCTTTGGTGGGTGAAGGAGGCTCTGAAGTTAGTGTAATAGCCCTGAAATAAACCTCATCGAGCTTTTAAAAATGTTTAAGATCATGTACTACTCTTGCAGAGGATCTGAGTCTAATCCCCAGCACCCACAGTCAGGGTCACAGCCTCCTGTAACTCTAGCCTCAGAGTTAATCCAGTGCCTCTGGCCACCACAGACACATTGTCCATGCAGGTACCATATACACATACATATTCAAAAAAGAGTGAGAAAGTTCTAAATTTTAGAATTTGTTGAAGGACTGGGGACGTAGCTCATTTTACCCAGTGTTTGCCTAGCCTGATATTCATCTCCAGGATCACACACAAAGATGTATATATATATATTATTACTTGTTGAACTCTATTTGTGTTCTTTAATTTCTCAGCCTTTGTTACAAAGAATTAAAATGAATTAAAAATGGTCAGTTTGAGAGCTGAGGAGATTGCTTAGTAGTTAAAGTACTTGCTGAACCTGCAGGCAGATCCTTGATACCAAAGTAAGAGTCTGGGCACTGTGGCTGTAACAGCAGCACTAGGCAGCGACAGCCGTGCACACCCCAGGGCTCATTGGCCAGCCAGTCAGCCAGTCAGCCAGTTTGTGAGCTGCAGGTTCACTAAAGAGACCAGTGTGGAAACAAAGTGAGACAGTAGAAGATCCCTAGCATCATCATCACACATGTGAACACACATGTGAACACGTAGATATGTACACACGTATACACCACATACACACAGAGGTCAACTTACTATTTCTGATTGTAAGACTATACACGTTACTGATTTCTTTAGTATGTGTGTGGACGTGAATGTGCTATGGTATGTGTGAGGGTCAGAGGATACCTTGCTGAATTTCAGTCTCTCCTTCCACTGTGTGGGTTCTGGGAATTGTACTAAGGTGTGGCACAAGAGCCCTTATCAACTGAGCCATCTTACCAGCCCAGAAAGGGAATCTTTGCTTTCTTCATTGTCAAACTACAGTTTTGCCTCGGGGCCTTTTTGTTATTACTCCTACCTACTGTGCTGATAGTGTCCAGATCCTGTAGTCTTGGACTCTGTGTCGCAATTCTTGTCTGGGCTTCTGACTCTGAAGCGCTCAGTCTCCTTTCTTGAGTTGTTGATCTCTTTTGCCTGACTCTTTTTTAACTCTGGATCAGATACTGGCCTAGATCTTTGACAAGAGGCCTCTGCACTTCTGTGCTGGAATTGTCCTCCTTTATTAGCTTCCCTGCTAACTGGCTTCCTTATAGTAGGTCGCCTTTTTTTTCACTGCATTAGCCTCAATTTGGTTTCTGCCTGGTACACTATGTTATTTTGAAGATTTACTGATTTTTATGAGTATGTATGTATGCCTGTAGGTATGTAAATGTATTATGTTCATGCCTGATGCCCATGGAGGCCAGAAAAGGGTGTAGGATCCCCTGAAAGTGGAGTTACAGATAGTTATGTGCTGCTATGTAGTTGCTGGAAACCATCTATGTCAATTTTGTTATGTGAATATTACATAGATTTTTTTTTTGTTTTTAGCTTGATGATTAGTTATGAAGGATTTTAAAATACAAAATATTGGCTTTTGTCATTTATAGAGGCAGAACAGAGTGATGAGCAACTTCATCAAGAAATATCACAGGTATGCATAATGTATGTGCATGTGTTTGTGTGTGCATATTCCCACTCGTGTGAACAGTGATAATCCTATGAGTATCTTTTTAGTTCTTTTACCAAGAATATGCTTTTTCTGAGGGACAGTTGGATAGTGACAGTTTTCCTTGTGTGGTTGTGGCGTGTCTTGACCCCTCCCTCCACTTGCTCTATAATGTGTCCCACCATTCCCAGCTTACCAGGAATTTCTCAGTTGGTATTTGAATATGTATTGTTGGCTCTACTTCTTTAGGGATACTTTGTTCTTATAGGTTGGTTTTTCTTTTTCAAAAAATTTCCCCCTTTGGCTCTAAAATCTTAGGTATTTGGTAATTAAATGCTGTCATGTATATTTTATTTCAAAGTACCACTAATTTATTACTTTATCTTCTAGGCTAATGTCATCTGCATAGTTTATGCTGTTAACAACAAACATTCTATTGATAAGGTATGTTTACATTTTCACTCTATTTAAACTCAATGCATTACTATTTATTTACTTACGTATTTTGAGGAATGTTTTTACTGTGTAGCTTAGCCTGATCTGGAATTGTCATATAGCCCAGGCTGCAATCCTCTTGCCTCAAGTTTTTGGGTTCTTTTCTTTTTTTTGTTGTGGGATTTTTTGTTTGTTTGTTTTAGACAGGGCCTCACAGAGTAATCCTGGCTGTTCTGGAACTTGCTCTGTAGACCAGGCTAGCCTTGAACTCACGGAGATCAATTTGCCTCTACCTCCCAAGTGCTGGTACTAAAGGTGTGAGCCACCACTGCCAACTTCATTTTTGTTTTTAAGGTAGTTTCTTGCGCTGTATCCTAGCCTGGATGGAACTCATGATCTTCCGGCCTCAGCCTGGGATTCCAAACGTGCCACCATATGTAGTTTTAATGGGACAAATCTGATCAAAGCTGATAGTCTAGTGAGAGTATTAAGAGCTCTTAACGACATATAGAGGAGGGATGGCTCAGAGTCTGCTCCCATCTGTGACTCCAGTTCAGTTCTAGAGTCTGAAGCCCTCTTTGGCACTAGGGGCGTGCTCATGGTGTCCAGACATATATTTAGACAGAACACTTGGAATCATAAATTTTAAAAGAACAGTATGCCTTTTCTGTTTTGGTTTCTCCTCCCCCTTTTTTCTTTTTCTCTTTCTTTCTTTTTTTTTCTTTTTTTCTTTTCAAAGAAAGAATCTCACAATGTAACCCTGGCTGGTCTGGAACTCAATATGTAGACCAGATGGGCCTTGAACTCAGAAATCCTCCTGCCTCTGTCTCTGCCTCCTGAGTTCTGGAATTAAAGATGTGCAGCTTTTCAAAGAAGACCTGCATCATGCCTTCATTCCTACTTAATTTTATTTTAGGTAACAAGCCGATGGATTCCTCTCATAAATGAAAGAACAGACAAAGACAGCAGGTATTTTTTTTTCTTTCACATCTAAAGAAAAGAGCTAAGAAACAGTAACAAACGTCACTGTGAAGTCTTTACTTAGATCTCCCAGTTATTAACATGCCCCATATTTAGATTTTCTTTCAAATATTTATTTATTTGTGTGTGTGCGTGCGCGCATGTGTGTGTGTGTGTGTGTGTGTGTGTGCATGTGTTAGAGGGCAGCTTGCAGGATTTAGGGCTGTAGCGTTTGGACTGGTTAAGAGCACTTGTTTCAGAGGACCCGGGTTGTATTCTCATCACTCACATGGTGCTCACCATCTCCTCAGGTACCAGGCATGAGTGTGGTACATTGACATTGATACAGACAAAACACTCAGACACATGAAATAATAAAGTAAATCTACTCAGGAGGCAGTGGCACATGCCTTTAATTCCGGTGCTCAGGAGGCAGAGGCAGGTCGAGCTGTGTGAGTTTTTTAAGGCCAACCTGGTCTACAAAGTGAGTTTCAGGACAGCCAGGGCTACACAGACAAACCTTGTCTTGAAAAACCAAAACCAACCAACAACAACAAAAAATAGGGTTTAGTTCTCTTCTTTTATTGTGTTGGTTCCAGGATGGAACTGAGGCTTGCTGGTGAATGCGTTTCTCTGCTGAGCCATGTCTGCATTGGATTTATCAAGTTTCTCCCTGTTCACCTACCTCCATACACCACCACACACCTTTTTGAGGGCAGGAGTGATTAGAAACAGTAAATAGATTCGAGAGCAGAGCAGAAAACAGCTCTGACGCTGTGATGGTTACCGACAGATCTAGTATGTTAGTAATCCTACGTTTTGTTCAAAACCTGCTCTTGAGTCTATCTGGAGTCTGTCTTTGCCTGTATTGTGTGCCCTTTCTTGAGTTGCTTCTTTAATGAGGTGTGAGATTGTTGATTGCTCACAGTGTGCACTAGGCAGAACATAGGACTGAGCAACCTTTCAGATCTGCTTTGCCAACTTCAGAACTTAAGGCTCTGACTTCCTTTGACTGCCTAGTTTCCTCAGCTGTAATAGGGATAGAGGTAATGTCCATCTTGGATGCATATGGGTGTAGTGAGAATTGAGTTAGATAGCTTGTATATAACTTCTCTAAAATGCCCTGTAACTCTCCATTTAGAAGTTCATGCAAAGAGGCTCTCTGCAGTTTTTTGGAAGATACAGTGTGAAGGGAAATGCAAGACAACATACTCAGTCGTTTCCCAAGTAGAGTGATAGTTCTCTGCATAAATGCTTTCAGTTTTAAGCCAGATGAAAGTATTTCCTTCCAGTACTTAATTGGACAAAATTATTTTTATTATTTCTTTTTTTCATTTTTCTTGTTTTTTCTTTTCTTGTTTTTTCTTTTCTTTTTTCTTTTTTTTTTTTTTTTTTTTTTGTGGGGTGACAGGATCTTGGCTGGCTTGGAATTTACTCCACCTGCCTCTAACAACCAAGTGCAACCAAGTGCTGGGATTTAAAGGTGTATACCTCTGGTGCCTTCTCGCCCAGCCTTCAATCTTCAATCTGGTTTTTTCTTTTCTTCTTTTTTTTTCCTTTTCTTTGAGACAGGTTGATACTAGGCTGACCTCAAACTCATAAAGATCTGTCTGCCTCCTGAGTGCTAAAGGTTTGTGCCACCACTCCTAGCCCAACATTCTAATCTTTTTAACACTGGTTTATTATTGTTCTTATTTATTTATGTGTATGTGAGAAGTTTGGTGTACAGTGTGCATGCTGCCAGAGGTTCGAGGAGGGCATCAGATCCTCTGTAATTGGAGTTATAACTGTTGGTGAACCACCATGTGGGTGCTGGGAACCAAAGGCAGGTCCTCTGGAAGAGCAGCAGGTACTCTTAACCACTGAGCCATCTGTCCAGCCCCCATTTAAATCTTTTTAAATGTTAGGAAATCATGTTTTATGTATTAATTATATACATCTGGCCCTTTGCTCAAGTTTTCAGGATTCTTTTTTCAGCATTTTTGTTTTTTATTCTCTGGAAATCTGATGCCCCTGTCTTATTTGTGGAAGGGAAACTAACTTACATGGCCTGGAAGCTCTGTGATGACTCTTCATTGTTCCTTAAACTTTGCGGTGACAAAGTGGAAAGGAGAGAATGACTCAGCTCTTCAGTGCTATAGCCTCTTGTCATTTGTGGCAATTTAAATTAATTAAAATGCGATAGCCAGTCTCCATTCCTCTCATCTACTGACCCACGTTTCAGAAGCTCAGTGGCTGCCTGTGGCCGGTGGTATTGGTAGTGGAGCACTAAAGAGCATGCTCGTTTCCGGGCACATTGGCACATGCTCTGAATCCCAGCCTGGTGCAGGGAGTCCTAGGATAGCCAGGATTATTGAGAAAGACCCTGCCTCAAAAATCAAACAAGGCCATCATCATAGAGTGTTGTATTGGACAGTGGAGCCTTAAAGGCTGTAGTATCCACATGCTCTTGGTGCTTTCTCCTGGAGATGTTTCTAGGAGGGCCACTCTGGAGAAGAGAGCATACCTTGGCCAGTATCTATGAAGAACCCATTTTATGCCACTGGTTTTAGAACTTTGGCTTTGCAGTCACTAAAATACTATGGCTACTTTGTGGACCTTGTTTTTATTTTATTTATTTTAATTTAATTTTTCTTAGAGATACAAAAATCTCACTGTATTTCCCAGGCTGTTCTCAGACTTGTAATCTTCCTGCTCCTACCTCCTCCTCCTGCCTCAGCCTCCCAGTTGCCACATTGTATGTGTGCACTGCCAAGCCAGTATAGACCTTACATTTTCCAGTAACTTCTTTCCTGAGCCTTACCTGTAGATTATTTTTGGTACATACCTATTCTTCCTTAGGACTCTTTTATCAGTGTCACATAGCCAGAAAGTTTCGGAAGCAATCGATGCCTCCACTGTAGCCTGGCCTTTAGAATTGATAAACTTGGACTTGAGCTTAGACTGTTTTAAACAATAAACTACTGTGTTTCCTAATTCTTCCTAATCTTGTTAGGAGCCTCTTCTTGGGCAATATAAGCAATAAAAATCACACTGAAGATAAGGATGCTAAAGTAAATGCTGCAAGAGTTAGTGTTGGGAGTTTGGAGTCTAGTAAAATGATTTGTTTTGTTCCAAGCTGTCCTTTAGGACTCACATGAAACAGTCTCCACGACTCAGTGATCTTTGACAACCCATTTAGATTTCCCATAGGCCTCTCAGGTTTTACTTAAATAAAACAAGATCTTTAAATGTTCAGTCTGCTCTCTGTCAGAGAATGTGTTTTGCTCACTTGTCTGTTCTTCCCAGCGCTCAGGAGGCAGAGGCAGGCAGAGCTCTGAGTTCCAGGTCAGCCTGATCTACAGAGGGAATCCCAGGAAGTTCAGGGATACACAGAGAAGTCCTATCTTGAAAAACACACACAGACACTCACACACGCACACCCTAAAATCATCTTAGAGCTGGATCGCTTGGCTCTTTCTCTTACTGCCTCCCACATCCTCTTAAATCTGCAATCAGGCTCAGCCTCAGCATCTTTCTAACAGTGCCCTTTTTGTGTTTGTGTGGAAAATAAGCTTAGTCTGCCCACCATAGCCAATCCGTTTCCTGCCATAATGCCCCTTTTCCTGCACACGCACAGATTCTTTCACCGTCTTGTACTGTGTCATTTTGTGAGGCTAGTGCTTACTACATTTCTTGCAGAGTCTGAGTCTTGGGAACATTCACCATATTTGTGAGAGTTATTGGTCAAGGCCTTTCTATTTTTTTCTTTTTGTTTTGTTTTTGACAAGGTTTTTCTGTGTACTCTTGGCTGTCCTGGAACTTTCTCTGTAGACCAGATTGGCCTTGAACTCACAGAGATCTGCCTGCCTCTACTTCCCGAGTATGCTCTAAGGCTTTTTCTTAATGACAAAATTCACACATTAAGCAAATAGACAATAGTGTAATGAATCTGTCACCCACCTTCAACAGTTAATTCAGGACCAATCTTGTTTATTAATACCATCGGGACAATTTTGAAGCAAATAGACATCACGCCAAGTTGTAAATACTTCACTATGTATCTCTGAATTATAGCAGATCGTGTTTTAATGTGTTAATTAGTGCTAGGATGCTAGCTAAGCAGTTAAGAGTAATGGCTGCTCTTCCAGAAGATCCAGGTTTGATTTTGAGCACCCACATGGTGGCTAACAACTCTCTGTAATTCTAGTTCTTGGAATCCAATACCTCCTTCTGACTTCTTTGGGTACGAAGCATGCATGTGGTACACATACATATATGCAGGCAAATCACTCATGCATATAAGAAACTTAAAATTTAACAAAAACAAAGCAACAACTTAAATACTGAGTTCAGTGGTATCAGATACATTAATAATAGTAATAATAAAAAATAAAAACATCGACTAGATCAGACCTTGCCCCTACTTAACTCTTCACTAGCTTCTTATTTATACTAATGATAAAACCTACATTTCTTACCAGAGCTTAGAAATCCTAGTATGTCTGGCCTTCATCCTCAGTCTAAGCCATCTCGACCTTCTCCTTGTCCGTCCATTCTGGCACACCTGTCCTGCTCTCTGACCCCACCAGCATGGCCATGCTCTCTCTTCCCAGCTAGTTCTCTCTGCTCTGCACATGCAGACTCCATATCCTCTCTCAATACTGGGCTCACATGCCACCCACTGAAGAGAAGGTTCATGATCATCTCCCTCCCTTTCATTCTGTTTCGATCTCCCTGTTACAGTTCAGTTTTCACTCTTAGAATGAGAGGGATATTTTTTGTTTAGTTGGCTTTTTGAGACAGGGCTTCTCTGTGTATCCCTGGCTGTCCTAAAACTTGCTCTGTAGATCAGAGAGACTTAGAGATCCTCCTGCCTCTGCCTTCCAAGTGCTGGGATTAAAGGCATATGCCACCACCACCTGGCTTTAATTTTTTTTAATGATTTATTTATTCATAAGTGTCCATTGGTCGTCTTTAATCCCAGCACTTGGGAGGCAGAGGCAGGCAGATTTCTGAGTTCGAGGCCAGCCTGGTCTACAGAGTGAGTTCCAGGACAGCCAGGGCTACACAGAGAAACCCTGTCTTGAAAAACAAAACAAAACAAAACAAAACAAAACAAAAAGTGTCCATTGGTATTTTATCTGCATGTATGTCTATGTAAGAGTATCAGATTCACCTAGAACTGGTGTTACAGACAGTTTGAACTACCATGTGGGTGCTGGGAATTGAACCTGGGTCCTCTGGAAGTGTAGCCAGTGCTCTTACCCATCTGTCCACCCTTCCCCCCCTTCTTAAATTTTATATACATTGGTGTTTGTCTGTGGGAGGGTGTTGGGTGTCCTAGAACTGGAGTTACAGACAGTTTGAGCTGCCATGTGGGCTCTGGGTGTTGAACTCTGGAAGAGCAGCTAGTGCTTTTAACAACGAAGCCACCTCTCCAACCGCTGAGGAGCCTTTTTCTTAAGGTCTTAGAAGTACTTAGAAGTACTTGTAAGAGTGTGTGACTTAAAACAAATGCTCTATAAATCCGAGATGACTGACTGAATGAACCTACTATCTGGGGGCCTTGGCTTGACCTTATTAGAAAACTTACAATGGGAATTTAACTAGAATGGGTAATGACATAAGTTAAAATACAAATCTTACATCTTCTGTTTTCTTTATTGCATTAATGCCCTATTCATTTCAGGCTGCCTTTGATATTGGTTGGGAACAAATCTGATCTGGTGGAATATAGTAGTATGGAGACCATCCTTCCGATTATGAACCAATATACAGAAATAGAAACCTGTGTGGAGGTATGTCTCGTGCTTTAGTTTGGAAATGTGCTGATGAATGCTCTGTAATGGGAGACTTTGAATGGGAGGGGAGATTATGGGGATGGGATCAATTTTCTGTTCATTATGAAGTCATATAAACCAAACAGAACAGAGAAATTGACAGTTTTCTTCTTGAGCTCTATGGAGATCTTGGTACTGTCTACAGAGGAAAATGTGTTTTGCAGTTTCTTCAAGGAATCTTACTCTTACATTGTTTTTCTTCCTCCCCACCCCCACCCGACTAAAGCTGAGTGTAGCCAAAAATAAAAAACAAAACAAAACAAAAACAAAAAAACGGGAACAAACAAAAAATAATAAGGAAAACTCTCTGAGAGTGGGAAAAGTTCTAAAACAGGAATATTGTATGCTAACATTTTAAAAATTATTTTTGGCTATCATAATTGATTTCAGAACATAAAAACTAATTTTTTTTTTTTTTTTTAGTGTTCAGCAAAAAACCTAAAGAATATCTCAGAGCTGTTTTATTATGCACAGAAAGCTGTTCTTCATCCTACAGGGCCTCTGTACTGCCCAGAGGAGAAAGAGGTAACCCCAGGCTGTGTTCTGTGGGCCTGAATGATACAGGAATTCCAGTATGGTAGTGGGTTTTAGTAATGTTTCGCATTTTATTAAGAAGAAGTTACTGAAATTTGGTTGTGTTGCTTATTAAGTTGCTAAATTGTTTATTCCAGCTCAGTGTGACACTGACATTGTGTCTTCATAAAGCTTCCTGTTTAAGTATTGGTTCCAGTAGTACCATGAATATACAGACCCTGTAACACTAAGAAAACAGGTTAGACTTTGGTAATGGTTTACTTACTGTATTAGAGTTTTAAGCTGTGAACAGATGCCATGACCAAGGCAAGTCTTATAAGGACAACATTTAATTGAATTGGCTTACAGGTTCAGAGGTTCAGTCCATTACCATCAAGGCAAAAGTATGGCAGCGTCCAGGCAGGCATAGTGCAGGAGGAGCTGAGAGTTTTACATCTTCATCTGAAGGCTGCTAGTGGAAAACTGACTTCCAGGCAGCTAGGATGAAGGTCTTATAGCCCATGCCCACAGTGATACATCTACTCCAACAAGACCACACCTCCTAATAGTGCCACTCCCTGGGCCAAGCATATTCAAACCATGGCACTTACTTTACATCTATAAAGCCTATGAACTTTTTTGAGTGTCCATTTATTCATCTTATGAGGTGGGTGTGTACCATGCCATGCCTGTAGGGTTCAGAGGACAGCTTGTGGGTCAGTTCTCTCTTTCCACTATTTGGGTCCCACCCTCGTTGGCAGGCTTGATACCAAGTTTCTTGACTCATGAATCTATCTCACTAGCCTGAAAAATCTATGAGTTTAAACAAAAGCTTGGGTAGCAGTTTTGTTTTTGTGTTGTTGTTGTTGTATTGTATTCTGTCAGTAATTGATCTCAGAGCCCTGTACATAGTAAGCCAGTGTGCTATATTCTTGGGCCTCTTGTAGTTTTTGTCATAGGTACATGTGATGCAAGTGCAATATACTCTTTCATAGCTAAGAAGTATAATTCTATTGAGAAATACCCAGAATTTAACACAATGTTGCTATAAACTTAAAACTGACTTTTTTAGATATGTAACACAAAGTTTACCTCTTTCAGACATACAATTAAGTGATTATATACATATAATCACACACACATATGTATGTATGTATGTATGTATGTATGTATGTATGTATAAAATCTATGGAGATCATATATCTCCATAGATATGTACTGTCTACAAAGGAAAATGTGTTTTTCAGTTTCTTCAAGGAATCTTACTCTTAACTTTATATTAGCTTTCTTCCTCCCCACCCCCACCCCACAAACATATGTATGTTCATATATGAACATATATGTATGTTCAGAAGATTATGCACCTCTTACCTCCAATGCCTTTCATCTCCCAGAGAAACCTTGTAACCATTAGCAAACACTCCCCACCCTCTTTGCCCCCTGGCAGCTACTGGTATATTTTGTCCTGGACATTTCCTGTCAGTGGAATCATCAATGAATAGCCTTTATTTTTCTTTCACCAGTTCCATGTATTCAAAGTTTACTCATGCTGTAGTATATATTAGCATTTATTTTCTTCTAGTTAAATAAAATTTCATCATATGAAAGTAACCACTCTTTTTTTTTTTTTTTTTAATCTTTTGATGTCTGCTGAGGTCAGTTATTCCTTTTGACTATTATGAATGGGCTCCTGCCTGTAATGTTAGATTGTTCACATACAAGTGTTTTTCTTTTTGGATTATTTGAGACAGAGTTTCTGTCTCTAGACAACACTGACTGTCCTAAAACTCTCTTAGTAGACCAGGCTGGCCTCAAACTCACAATTCGCCTGCCTCTGTCTTCAAAGTGCTGGGATTAAAAGTTTATGCCATCACCACCCAGCCCGAGTCATTTGCTTTGTTTGGTTTGGTTTTTGATTTTTAGATTTACTTAAGGTTTCTGTTAGCAGCAACAAGACATCATAAAAAAGCAAGTTTGGGAGGAAAGGGTTTATTCAGCTGACACTTTCACATTGCCGTTCATTACCAAAGGAAGTCAGGATTGGAATTTACACAGGCCAGGAACCTGGAGGCAGGAGCTGATGCAGAAGCCATGGAGGGGTGCTACTTGCTGGCTTGCTTTACATGACTTGTTCAGCCTTTCTTATAGAACCTAGGATTACCAGCCAGGAGATGGTACTGCCCACAGTAGGCTGGGCCCTTCCTCACTGATCAGTAATTAAGAAAATTCCTTGCACCTGGATCTTATGGCGACCTCAGTTGAGGCTTCTTCCTTTCTGATGACTCTAGCCTTATTATTTATGTGTATGAGTAATTTGAGTATGCCTGGAGCTTGAGAAGCTAAGGAGAGAATGTCAGATTCTTTGTAATTAGTATGACAGATGATTGCCAGCCACCATGTGGGTGCTGGGAATTAAACCTGAGTCCTCTGCAAAAACAGCATGTGCTCTTAACTGCTGAGCTAACTCTCCAACCCTGAGTGTTTGGTTTTTGTTGTTGTTGATGTTTTTTGAGACATGAAGCTCTGGCTGTCCTAGAACTCAAATTTGTAATTCAGACTGGCCTTAAGTCACAAGTGCTGGGATTAAAGATGTCCACCAAATACCCAGCCTGAGGTGTTATTTTTTAAGAAATAAAATTTTGGAGAGTACTTCCTTGCCTTCCAGAAGTCTTGAGTTTGGATCCTAGTTCCCACATCATTTGTCCTTTCCAGGCACCCACATATACATGGCCTGTAGACAGACACATGCACAAACACACATAAAGTTAATAAAATCTTACAGTTTATAATATTATTGAGTAGTTAGCAAATTGAGACCCATTAGCCATACTTGGCCTATTCTTAATTGTGTACAACCTTTGAGCTATAAATACATTTCCTGTGTTTTTAATTTTTGAAAAAAAAAAATCAAAGGAATTGTATTTTGTGGTATATAAAAAACATTTAGATTGTATATCAGCCATCCTTGTTTGTTTATGTCTGTGTCAGCCATGGGCAGTTTGAGCAGTGCTGTTTAGTTCTGTCCAGCCTGGCTGCTGCCTAGTGCACCACTTACTGCGCAGACATATGCTGTGACAGTTCCCAAATGCCACACCCCATTCCAACACAAGGCAAGAAGCAAGGAGTTTTCAGTAGCAAAGCTACAGTTGCAACATTGTTTTTCAAGCTTTGATGCAATTCCAAGGAAGTTTCCAAATTTTACTGTCCATCTGACACCATAGTTAATTTTCTCCTAGATCTCTAACTAGAACTGATGAGTCTGCAGTTTAGTCACATCCTAAAAAGGCAGATGCCAAAGATGGAGTCTAATACATCTCTATAGATGCCTTCCAAGGGATGGATTTTCCTAATTAAAATCATGTTTGTGGGGCTGGTGAGATATCTCATTGTATAAGGACCCTTGCCACTACACCTCCCAGCCTGAGTTCAAGCCCTCTCTAGGACCTGCATGGTGGAAGGAGAGAATCGACTTCTAAGGCTTGTCCTCTGACCTCCATGCATGTGCACAGTCATGCTTCCTCACCACCAATAAAGAAAAAAGATAATAATAATAAAAATCACAACGTATTATGAAGCCAGCCATGAATGGAGGCACATACTTTAAATCCCATGACTAAAGAGGCAGAGATACAAGGATCTGACTTTGAGGCCAGCCTTGTCTGCAGAGTGAGTTTTAGAACAACAGGACTATATAGATAGGCCATGTCTCAAAAAAAAAAGAAAAGAAAAAAGAAAAAGAAAAGAAAAAGAAGCAAACCAAAAACATCCATGTTTGTAGATATGTATCAGTATTTGGCAGTATAGATAGGTTTAAAAAAAAAACTCTTTTAAGAGGGAACGTTATTCCTGGTTTATAATTCCTTTAGTTTTTCAAACTTATCCTTAACCTAGTGTTTCCTAGACTTATCTCACCAAGGTTAGCTGGTTAGAAATGCATTTTTGTTCCAGTCCAGCTAGGTGCTATATTTTATAGTCAAGGAAATTTAGAAAATGTTTTTCAATTATGGGGATTTGCCTGAGGTCTTTACCCCAGTGATACATTGTATTCCATCTTAGTGCCTTCTGAACTCTTTCACCATTGCTCTGCTCTTAGGCCTATTATTAGTTCTGCTAATCTGCTGATCCCCACCTGTCCCCCAGTCCCTAAAGCCTCAGCATGACACCATCTGCTACTCAGTTCTCAAGTGTATCTAAGTAATTAATAAAATAACATACAAAAATTTCAGCTCTCACAGGGCAGTAGTGGCGCATGCCTTTAATCCCAGCACTTGGGAGGCAGAAACAGGCGGATTTCTGAGTTCGAGGCCAGCCTGGTCTACAGAGTGAGTTCCAGGACAGCCAGGGCTATACAGAGAAACCCTGTCTCGAAAATCCAAAAAAAAAAAAAAAAAAAGATATAGGAAGGATTTTTATGACCTTGAGTTCCCAAGTTTTGAGAGCTAGCCTTAAAAAATGTAATAATAGTACCATGCCCATAACTTTAATCCCAATACTCTGGAGACAGGCGGGTAGATCTCTGTGAGGTGGTCTATAGAGGAAGTTCTAGGTCAGCCAGGGATATGCAGAGAAACCCTGTCTTGAAAAATAAACAACAAAAAACAAACAAAACAAAAGTAATAATAGTAATCTGATGAAATATAAGTAACAATGTGTTTTTCTATCAACGTCTGAAATGGTTTAGAAACTAAAGTGCTCTAACATGTTAATAGGGATTTTTTTCCTTGGGGATAAGGCAAGCTCTTAGTAGCTATGGCTGGAAATTCTGTTTTTTATATCATTCTAGCTACTGCTATTTTTGGAAATATTTAGATTATTAAATGACTCTGTGTGTGTGTGTGTGTGTGTGTGTGTGTGTGT
This sequence comes from Grammomys surdaster, assembly GCF_004785775.1. Classification (NCBI taxonomy): domain Eukaryota; kingdom Metazoa; phylum Chordata; class Mammalia; order Rodentia; family Muridae; genus Grammomys; species Grammomys surdaster. Next base: position 2,669,366 of record NW_021621078.1, on the reverse strand, counting down.
GTGCGCGCACATGCATGTGTGTGTGTCTGTCTGGTATAGTGTTAGTGTGTGTATATGTGTATGCACATATATCTGTAGGCAATTGTGCTCCACCTTAGTTTTTGAAACAGAGTCTCACTAAACCTGAAGCTTGCCATTTGGTTACACTGGCTGGCCAGTGATCCCCAAGGATCTCCTGTCTCTGTCTTCCCAGCACTGGAATTACAGGCTCCAAGCCCAGTGCCCAGTGCCCAGTCTTTACACAGGTGCTGGGGATTGAACTCAGGACCTCATGCTTTCCCAGAAGGACAACAAAATATAACAATGTAATCTTTATAGTCTATTTGATAGCCTCACAAAAGAAGCTTTAGCCAATGCGCTCTTCTAGTTGACTTGTTTTTCTCATTTCTTTCTAATCTTGTTAAAACTGTCTCAATATATCCAGTAGCTCTCCCTGAGAGACCATTTAAAACAAAACAAAACAAAAATTAAGATTATTGTAAGAAAAGTATTTCCTTTAAAAAAATTTTTAATCTATTTTTTTGTTAAAAATGTTTCTTTTGGGGGCTGGAGAGCTAGCTGAGAGGTTAAGAGCATGTATTATTACTTATGTATAGGACCAGAGTTCAGTTCCCAGTACTCACTTGTAGTGTCTCACAGCTGCCTATAACTGTGCTCCAGGGGGATTCAACACCGTACTCATGTGCATATACCTACACACAGACAAACATACAACTAAAAATAATAAAATTCCCTTCCCCCATTATTTGTATGTATGCACACGAATGTGTGTGTGTATGTGTGTGTGTTTGCATGTTTGTATGTGTGTCTGTGTGTGGGTAAGTGTAGAGGTTAGAAGATAACTTGAGGGTCAGTTCTCTTTCACCATGTCAGTCCTAATGGTCTAACTCCATTCATTAGGCTTACAGACAGTACCCTACTACTGAGACATTTTGCTAGCCCAGAACTCTTACATTCAGTTTCATATTATGGTCACAACTGTTGTTACCATTTTGCTCTGGCTGGTCATAGGAATGACTTTATAAAATTAATACTTTTTACCATACCATCTGATTTTCTCTGATTCAACCTTCAGACACCAAAAGTAAAACACAATAAGCAGTCTTTATGACAATACTATACTGAAAGTGACCTTAAAGAGATTATTGGAATTTATATTGAATATATGATACATTCTTACTGAGGAGGGAGGATGATGTGAAAGAGCCTACCTTCAAATTTAAATAAACTTCAGAAATCTTTCTGCCATGTGTGATGGTACACTCCTTTAATCCCAGCTCTTGGGAGGCAGAAGCAGGTGGATCTCCATGAGTTCAAAGCCAGCCTGGTCTACAAAGCAGATTCCAGGACAGCCAGAGAGACATAGAAGAATCTTGCCTCTAAATAAATAAACAAATAGATGAATAAATAAATATCTTCGTGTTATTTTTTTCCCTACAGTGTTGGTGATTGAATCCATAGCTTCAGGCATGCTATTCAAACATTCTACCACTGTTCTACATCACTGTCTCCAGAAGTCTCTTCCTTCTTTCTGTCTGCCAGCCTGCTTTCCTTCTTTCCTTCTTTCCTTCCTTCCTTCCTCCCTCCCTCCCTCCCTCCCTTCCTTCCTTCCTTTTTTCCTTCTTCCTTCCTTCTCTCCTTTCCTCTTTCTTTCTTTCTTTCTTTCTTTCTTTCTTTCTTTCTTTCTTTCTTTCTTCCTTTTTTTTTTTAATGAATATATTCTGTAAGCCTAGATTGGGCAGATACCCTTACATTACTCTGTTCCCCAGCTATGAGACCCTTATAACTTGAGGATTTTCCAGACCCTGCATCTGTCCTTCTACTTCCTGCTTCCCAGTCCAATTAAAAGACTCTCTTCTCCCAGATATAAATTGAACACAACTATATTATCATATTGTAATTGTTAAAGTACAATATAGAACTAACGCCCAGTCCATCATTTTTGTTAGCTAAATAGAACCTCAGTTATCTTTCCTAACTAAGAGACTTAGTTCTAAACCTGGCCTTTTTCCTGGCTTTAGAATGAATGTCAGTTGAAAATCATCCTCTCAAATCTGTTCTTTCAACGTAAATAGCTTGGCTATGAGACTGAAAGTGTTCAACCCCATCAGAAATCCAGAATGACTGAATTAACCGAAATTATGGTAAGCACAAAGCATAGCTTCTAAAATGTAGCCAATATATAGAGACCACTGAACACCTAGACAGTCCCTATACTTCAAAACGTTGGAGCATCCGATCTTCAGCCTTCTGGCCCAGGATCATCTGACAGACCTAGTGATGCAGAATTATTAAGGGCTGATTACTCTGTCTTGGCAGATATAATCAGTGAACTATTACAAAAATGTGTCCTTTTCTGGACAGTAATTTGTCTGTAGATGAAAAGAGGCAGTTCTTGCCTAGTGGCTATCTCACCACAACTGGAGTAACTCCAAAGATGCTCAATTTCTTCTTAGAATCCAAGACAGGAAGCTGTCCGGGGCAGACAGGTCTCTAATCAAAATGAACATTTATATAGGAATGTTTGTAATGTCAACTCTATGGATTTCTGATGTTTTTGAAAACCAGTTATCTATGTAAAGCAACCTGGACTGTTGTCCATTAACTACTCTCAGCTATTTCTAATTAACATCTCGAAAACACCCTAACAGTAAACTCAGAGCCATGAATTTGCTATAGGCCCTTAACTTACAGGTTCAAATCAATTAACAAAATTAAGGAAGGACTGGGTCTAAGCCTTATATTGCTAAATGTGTTATATAGGCACAATGCCCATGAGAGTAACAATATTAAAGCCCAGGGAATTGGGGCACTGACTTTTCATTAACTTCTTCAAGCTGAATACGGGGGTTGAGACATTAGAAGAGGGTAGGGGGAGGGTAAATTGATAAGCCTCTGATGTCTTTGTCTTCATTGCATCCAGCTGAAATTCCAGGACATCAGAGGTTCGAGCAGGTCTGCTCAGCTTGATTGATGAGCAGATAAACCAAGGCTGTGTATTCTGCAATATACAATTCTCAAAACAAATTTTAGTATCATGATAACTTTTTGTTCGAATTCTGGAATCTAGTCTTCTGATGGCCTGCCTCTGTCATGTCTAATCCATATAATTCTGGGAGGTAGAATTATCTTAATTATCTCTTCTGAAAATACACAGACAAAACCTTTTTCCCTAAATAGAATATTCTTGAGTCAGTAACCAGAAAAATTGTTATCTTGACCTCTTTCCCAGAGGAAAAATATAACCACAAAATTGAAAATCACACCCATCTTCCTTCCCTATTTTGCCAAGCAGGAAATGAATCCAGAATTCCCATTGGGGCCCATGTTAAACAGAACCCAAGTCTCCTGTGAGGCAGTATAACTATATCGCCAGGCAGTGGTGGCCCACACCTTTAATCCCAGCACTTGGGAGGCAGAGGCAGTCAGATTTCTGAGTGGGAGGCCAGCCTGGTCTACAGAGTGAGTTCCATCCAGGACAGCTAGGACTACACAGAGAAATCCTGTCTCAAAAAACCAAAAAAAAAAAAAAATTATATCATCTGAATACACCCAATTTACACTATCTTTCTGTTCAGCCTCTGCCTAGAACAGTTTTATTTTATACCATCTGTACTTGGCTCTGTACTTCAGAGGAGCTTCCACTTGTACACTGTACTCTTTACCCTAGAGCCAGTGACAATTTTCCCTAAGTTGATTCCCATCAAACCATTCAAAATATCATAAAGCCCAAAAGACATTCATTGTGTTTCTCACCTTCAAGTATCAAGTTATATACCTCCTTTTTAAATCAAAGAATTACCTGGTCCAGAGCCCTCAGTTTGCTGCTTCCTCCTGAAAACTACCTTGCAGGCAGCCGTGTTTCAGGATCTCCTGTTCCCCCCTCCAGTTTTCACAGGGCACCGATCAAGCCCAGCTGCAGGTTGAGCACTGCTCCCAACCCTGGCCACAGCTCTCCATTTGGGGGTTGGGAGAGGAAGCCTCTCTGTCGCTCTGTAGGCCCCCCAGACTCACTCAGCTCTCTATGGGGGTTTTACCTCAGGTTAGTTGAGTTCTAGCCAATATGTTGGGCACCAATGTAGTGGGAGATATTTAAATCTCCAACCCAAATATGACCTGTCAATGAAAACACAACTCAGTAATTATGAATATATTCTGTAAGCCTAAATTGGGCAGATAACCCTACACTACTCTGTTCCCCAGCTATGAGACCCTTATAACTTGAGGATTTTCAGACCCTGTGTCTGTCCTTCTACCTCCTGCTTCCCAGTCGTCCTCTCCTTCGTCATCTTCCTCCTCCATTGTCTTCCTTCAGTCCTCCTCCCCCTTCTCTCCTTTCCTCCTTCTGTCTGCCTGTTTGTCTTCTTTCCTTCCTTTCTCCTTCCTTCTCTCCTGTTTGTCTGCCTGCCTGTCTGCCTGCCTGCCTGCCTGTCTGTCTGTCTGTCTGTCTGTCTTGCTTTCTTTTTAAGTATTATTGGCAATGATTACCTGGTAGAAGGCTGTGGATCTTTGTGGTGTGTTGGTGTGTGTGTGTGACCAGAGATTAATGTCAGCATGACTTTCCTCAGTCGCTTTTCCATCATACTTTTTGAGACAGGCTCTCTCAGTAAACAGATTGCTTTTTCATCTAGACTTGTTGGCCAGCATGCCTAGGGGTCTGCCTGCCTGTCTCTAACACTGTGTTTACAGGAATGGGTCATCATGCCAGGCTTTTATGTGACTTCTGTGGATTTAAACTCAGGTTCTCATGCTTCTGAAAGTACTGACTGGGCTGCCTCATTAACCCTGCGAACCTTATTCTTAGGCAGCCAGGTAGTTTGTCCTTTATATATATACCTAAGATAATTAAGAAGGTTGCCAAAATAAATTTCTGTCTCCATAACTTATATGTTTATACAAATCTCAAAATATAAAATTCACTTTCAAAATGTAAATAATCTTACAATAACAAGTTAGTAAAAGTCATATACTTAGTAACAAGTGATTTTTTTTAAACTTATTTGTGAGTAATTTCATTTATACTGAACTTTAACATATGCATGGAATAAATCAAAGTATTGAATTCCTTGAGCTGAGATTATGACTCAGTGCTTACTTAGTGGGAAGTCCTGGGTTTGATGCCCAGTGTGTGTGGTGTGTGTGTGTGTGTGTGTGTGTGTATACCTGTACACACACAGAGAGGGGTAGAGATGGAGAACAAACCAGGGACGAGAGTGTGTGCCTGTAATCTCAGCACTCAGGAGGCTGAGGCAAAATAACTCAAAGTTTGAGACCAGGCTGAGCTATATTATTGCAAGAGCATGTCTCAGGAAAGGGGGTGGAGAGAATATAATAAAAGTTTTGGCTTTGCTGTCCATGCAGGGGCAGGAAAGGCCGGTAGGAGGGAGAGAAGGAGGGGAAAAGGGAAGAGGGAATGCAAGAGAATGAGGTCGTAATAAAAGTCATGGGCCTTACTGGCCCTGTTGGGCCAAGTGTGCAATCCCAGTTACTTGGGAGGCTAAACTTGTGCAAATAAGTAAGACCCTGGCTCAAAATATAAAGTAAGAAAAGGTTGCTGTGGGTAAAGTGTCTGCTGCACCAGTGTGAGGCTCTGAGCTCATATCCTCAGAACTCTAGCCTGGGTCTATAATCCTACTGCTCCTCTGTCAAGAGGGAAAGAAAGCAAAGACAGGAGAATCCAGAAGCAGGCTCTAGACTCTGACAACCAGAGTTGGCCTCTGACTTCCACCTAAGCACCATGGCATGCACACAAGATTAAAGCAGACGTTTAAAAGGATTGAGGAGATGGCATAGCCATAAAATGTTTTGAGTAGCTTTGTTGTAGTTCATTTTTTCATGTTACCAGTTTTTGGTGTAAAGTAAAACCTATCAGAAGTTTTCTTAGTTTTGTTTGTGAAAATTGTATTTTGAAAAATTATTTTGTTTCATTTCTCCTTGTTGTATAGATGAAACCAGCTTGTATAAAAGCCCTCACTCGTATATTTAAAATATCTGATCAAGATAATGATGGCACTCTGAATGATGCTGAACTCAACTTCTTTCAGGTAGCTGTTTTAGCTTCAGATCAAGAATTATCAATTTAATCAATAATAGCCACTAAGCAACTTGCTCTCTTATCTATAAAACTATCACATCCAACTAATAAATCTCAAGATATAAAAAGCCTCTTATTCCTAGGAATGGAGACTTTGATAATTTGATCTCATGGTATTCAGTGGGTGTATGAAGAATGGTGAACTCTAAATTTCTTTGCTTTCTGGGGTTTTTATTATGTGACCACACAAAGATCTCTGTGTTTCTGGAACAGAACTTGGAGTGCTGCTGGTTTCTTTCTTTGAATATAACACACTTCACTTAAATAATAGGAAATAGAGGCAGCACTAACTTGTTTCTTTTGGTTGTAGGTCTTTCATTTTGTAGATTATCAGTGTTTTATATTCTTCATAGATTTATATTCTGGTTTGTTTTTAAATGTATTTTATTTTATGTTTTTGGTAGAGAATTTGTTTCAACACTCCTTTAGCTCCGCAAGCGCTGGAAGATGTCAAGAATGTGGTTAGAAAGCACTTAAGTGACGGTGTGGCTGACAGTGGGCTGACGCTCAGAGGTAGGGCTGGTGTTTTTCATCACTTCCTCCCCAGGGGCTGGGAACCCAGGCCCTTACTCATGTGGAGCAAGCATTCCTCCACTCAGGTCTATCTCTAGCCCACTCCCCACCCCCTACACTTTAATATTTATCAAATAGAATTACTTATACATTAAGGAAATGTTAGTATTGGTAAGAGATTATTATCTTTACTGTCATCATAAAGAACAGGTAGAGAAATTGGCTAGATAAGATATACAGAAATCTATATGAGGCAAAGAACTATATGTAACAAACATCTTAGTACTCATAAGCAATCTTTGGCAAAAACTGCTTTGAGGGACTGTATATATACATCAGATTTACCAATTTTAGTGTTCCTTGTTGAGTATGTTGCTGAGTCATGGTGTACTAAAAACATGAATTGAAAACCTAAAATTTTTCATTAGAGAAGTAAGCCAGGAGACTTGTACACTATTATCATTTTTCATCATGTAGCTCTCGTTGTCAGTGTGTTCCTTGGGGTGTAACTCTGTCCCTCTGTCCAGTTTATGGAAATGAGTCTGGAATGAGATCTCTTTCAGACCCCTGACGACTGTTTGGCTCCCTGTGAACCTAATACACGGGCTCTCCCAGCCCTAGCTCCCGTCGTTTGCTTTTCCCCCTGGCACAGTTGCAGTGTTCACATCAACTGTATTTACTGATTTACTTTATTTCAGGTTTTCTCTTTTTACATACACTTTTTATCCAGAGGGGGAGGCATGAGACTACTTGGACTGTGCTTCGACGGTTTGGTTACGATGATGATCTGGATCTGACGCCTGAGTATTTATTCCCCTTGTATGTACCTCAGCTTTCTCATTTATTTTACTTTCTAATTTATTTCACTTCATATTGTTTTATTTAATATATGCATTGTTTTAAGGATCTCATGACTAATTTAGAATTATAGGTAGTTTCTCAACTTTGGCACGATGAACATTTTAGAACGGTGAATTTTTGAGTCTCTCTGTTGTGACTTGGAACTCACTCTGTAGACTAGGCTGGCCTGGAACTCATAGAGATCCGCCTGCCTCGGCCTAACCGAGTGCTGGGACTAAAGGCATGTGCCAACACTGTCAGGCCAGAAAATTATTGTCTGTCCTCTCCACTACAGGATGGTGAGCAGATCTTTCAATGACAGCAATACCTTTTCTAGTAGTTGTGACGAGTAAAAATGTCCACTCATGGACAAAATCATCCACAGTTGACAACTAGTACTTAATATAGCAGAAACACTATTTATTTACTTAGTTGAATTTTTTTGTTGTTTTAAGACAGGTTCTTAATATATAGAGCAGGCTGGCCTTGAACTCACAGAGATCTGTCTGCCTCTGTTTTCCAAGTGTTGGGATTACAGATTTGTGCCACTATACCTAACTTTACTAATCCTTTTAAAAACTTTTATTGAAGATACGGTTAAAAAAGATACCAAGTAATCATAGTTTTAGAGTCACAAGATGAGAAAAATGTTACTTAACAATTTCCTCCTTTATTATTTCTTCCTCTCACTTTTATGGCTTGTTTTCAGTTCACATCAAGTATTTTTTTTTTTCTAAACAACTGATGTATGTGTAGTTATTTTCCTTTGATAATGCTGTTTGAGTCTTTTTTTTGGTTTGGTTTGGTTTGATTTGGTTTGGTTTTTCAAGACAGGGTTTCTCTGTGTAGCCCGCGCTGTCCTGGAATTCACTCAGTAGACCAGGCTGGCCTCGAACTCAGAAATCCACCTGCCTCTGCCTCCCAAGTGCTGGGATTAAAGGCGTGCACCACCACTGCCCAGCTGTTTGAGTCTTTATGTGTTTAAATGTGGGCTCAGGGATGTCCTCCCAGGAGAGACTGCCTGCTCCTGGGTGCCTCTTTTTTTCTCTTCAGGAACTGTGGCTTGCATAATTGAGCCGTGGCATCTTCCAACCATTCCTCTTTACCTTTTAGTTGTATATTACCATTGAGGTATCATTTCTTTGTATAAGAATTGCACCTCCAGCTATCTGTGTAATAGTTCAGAAAAAAATTCTTTAACTTTCTCCATTGTCAAGGAGCCAGAGTATTTTTCTGATCATATTAATAATAGATTTTTGGTCTGTTATTAATATGTCCTAGGTTGAAACTTAAGGAACTGAATGTTGGCTAAAGTTAAACACAGTATTTCAGTACATACTGAATGAATGAGTTTATCCTGGGACCCTTCACAAAGTTTTCTTTCCTATACTATTTACATGGATGGATACATTCTGCAGGAGATGGATTGATTATTTACTATTATGGGGGGCTCTGCTTCATGTGAGTGTGAGGCCAGAAGAGGACATTGGATATCCTGCTCCATCAGTCTGCTACTCATTTTTGGGGGACATGGCTTCTAACTGAACCTGGATCAAGTCTGGCAAGCCAGAAAGCCCCTCGATACTCCTCTCTGCACCCCACCCCCACCCCAGCACTAGGGTTATGGTTCTTTCTTTCCTTCCTTCCTCCCTCCCTTCCTTCTTCCCTCCTTTTTTCCCTCCCTCCCTCCCTCCCTTCCTTCCTTCCTTCCTTCCTTATATATAAGTACACTGTAGCTGTCTTCAGACACACCAGAAGTGGGCGTCAGATCCCATTACAGATGTCTATGAGCCACCATATGGTTGGTTGCTGGTAATTGAACTCAGGTCCTCTGGACGAGCAGCCAGTGCTCTTACCTACAGAGCATCTTTAGCCCCTAATTACTATTCTTTTAAGAAGTTGCTTCTGAGGACTAGAGAGATGGCTTAGGGGTTAAAAACTTCTGCCTCTGCAGAGGACCTGAGTCCAGTTCTCAGCAGTTACATCAGGAGGCTCTTAACCTCATGCCATTCCTAGTCAATGGAATCCTAACATGATCTCTTGGCCCCTGTATGTACCTGCATTCACATCACACACACACACACACACACACACACACACACACACACACACACACACCTTGTCTAAAAATGCCCTCGGCACTTCTCACTTGAATATGATTCCTTAGATTTAGATTTAGGGAGCCGTAAATGTAACAAAGCCAAAAGCAAACAAGCAAGCAAGCAGTGAGGGATGCGGAGGGAGGCCTCTGATGCTGTGGTATAGTAACACAAATGAGTACATCCCTTGTGAACACAGTGCGGACAGGGTGGAGCCTCAGAAACCAGCGTTTGTATGACCCGATCGACCCAGCATTCCCACTGCTGACTTCATAAGTCACAGAAATGGAATCGTAGGAGACATGCCTGTGCTCGATTGTCTACTGCAGCACTGCTCAGAAGAGCCACAATTCAGAGCCACTTGTGGGTGAATAAATTGTTTTTAAAATTTGGGCCTGAGTAGCTCAGCAAATGAAGGTGCTTCTCATGAAGCCTGGTTCCCCTGAGTTCAAGCTCTGGAACCCACGTAAAGGTGAAAGGCTCGAACCGACTCTACATAGTTGTCTTCTGACCTCTACTACGTGTGCCCCCACACTCAACATACATGCACTTAATAGTAAATAAATAAACATTAAAGTGCTGTGTGAATATAGTTCCTTAATGGAATATTTATTCAACCATAAAACAGGATAAAATATTTTTAAAAGTTTTTTTCATGTGCATGAATGTTTGCATGTATGTGTGTGCCTCACAAGTGTCCTGGTGCCACCGAGGGCAAAGGAGGATATTTGATCCCTTGGAACTGGTAATAGACAGTTGTGTTTAGCCACACGGGTGCTGGGAACTGGACCCAGGTCACAAATAAGAACAACCACTGTTCTTAACCATTGAGTCATCTCTCTAGCCCCAAAAGATGGGTGGCATCTTGTTATTTGTGGCAAGGTGAATGGAACCTGAGGATATTATGCTTAGTGAAACAGGCAGACATGGGAGACAAATGAATGTCCTTACTCAGGGGTAGTTGCTTAAATATTTGATCACAAAGAAACAAGTAGAGACTGAGTAGGCAGAGGTTACTAGTGTGTACCAACATCAAGTGCTGTAAGAGAGTCTTATGTTCTATGTAGCATAGTAAGGGAACTAGAGTTTGTAATAATATACATTTCTTTTGTTTTGTTTTGGTTTGGTTTGGTTTGGTTTGGTTTGGTTTGGTTTTTCGAGACAGGGTTTCTCTGTGTAGCCCTGGCTGTCCTAGAACTCACTCTGTAGACCAGGCTGGCCTCGAACTCAGAAATCCGCCTGCCTCTGCCTCCCAAGTGCTGGGATTAAAGGCGTGCGCCACCACCAGCCAGCAATAATATACATTTCAAAACCACTGGAGAAAAGATGTCTAATGATGTCTAACATGTAGTCAGGATGGTATTTGAGGAGATAGAGGTGCTAATTACTATGATTTTATCATTATACATTCTATCTAGGTAATATTTTTCCTTTCTATGTAGCCTATACTGGCCTGGAACTCACTGTGTAGACCAGGCTAGGCTTGAATTCACCAAACTCTGCCGGTCTCTATCTCCTTAGTCCTGGGGTTAAAGGTGTATGCTACTGTGCTTAGCATCAGATATAAATTTATAATACTGTAGTCTATAGACAAATACAAATATTACATGCCAGTTGTATTACTCAGGGTTAGCTATTGCTGTGATGAAACACCATGGCCAAAGCAACTTGGGGAGGAAAGTTTTATTTGACTTACATTTCCACATTGCAGTACATCATCAACAGAAGTCACGACAGAAACTCAAGCATGGCAGAAACCTGGAGGCAGAAGTTAATGTTGTGGCTGTAGTGGGTGCTGCTTACCAGCTTGCCTGGTATGCCTTGCTCAGCCGGATTTCTTATAGCACCCAAAACCTCCAGCTCAGGGGTGGCATGACCCACAATAGACTGGCCCTCCCGACAGTCGCTAACTCAGAAAGTGTCCTCCAGGCTTGCCTGCAGCCTGTACTCTTGGAGGCATTTTCCCAGTTGAAGCTCTCTCTTCTACAGGAGTCAGCTGTGTCAAATTGACATGAACTAACCAGCATATCTAAAAATAAAAGTAGTCAGGCTTGATGGTACACTCCTACCAATCCAGCACTTGGAAGGCTGAGACAGGATTCAGAATCCAGGATCACTATGGTTTGTATAGCTCCAGGCCAGCCTTATCTTAATAGCATCCTGTTGTAAAGACAAAAAACAAATAAAAAAAGTTTTAAAGCAGTACATAAATAAAAATTCTTAAAAATTCTAAGGTAGGCCGGGCAGTGGTGGCACACGCCTTTACTCCGAGCACTTGGGAGGCAGAGGCAGGCAGATTTCTGAGTTCGAGGCCAGCCTGGTCTACAGAGTGAGTTCCAGGACAGCCAGGGCTACACAGAGAAACCCTGTCTTGAAAACAACAACAACAACAAAAATTCTAAGGTAGGAAGCATAAAAGTTTTGGTTTTTGTCTCTAGCACTTAGCTCACTGCATTTGACATTTGTTAAAGAATATTTCAATTTTTCAACTCATAATGCTGCCATTAATATTAAGTCCATAGTTGTGACTTACATCATTGAGTATATTTTTATACACTTATCTACCACCAAAAAATGAAAAATCCATGACAGAGGTAAAACCTGAAAGACTGCCTGTCCGTCCCTGCACTCAGGCCTTCTTCATCACCTAATACTAACCTTCTGTTGTTGTTCTTTCTGTGTGTTATATATTATAGGATAAGAATTCAGTTATATGCCGGGCGTGGTGGCACACGCCTTTAATCCCAGCACTTGGGAGGCAGAGGCAGGTGGATTTCTGAGTTTGACGCCAGGCTGGTCTGCAGAGTGAGTTCCAGGACAGCCAGGACTACACAGAGAAACCCTGTCTCAAAAAAAAAAAAAAAAAAAACACAGAAAGAATAGTTATAGAAGTCTAAAATCTAATATGAAGTTCCACAGCTACAGGATGGCTTTTATTAATGATACTATTTATGAAGATTGGTGTTTTGCCTGCATGTATGTCTGTGTGAGGGTCTCAGGTCTCCTGGAACTAGAGTTACAGCATTTGTAAGCTGCCATGTGGGTGCCAGGAATTGAACCTGGGTCCTCTGGAAGCACAATCAGTACCCTTAACTGCTGTCCTGCCCTTATTTTGTTCTTTTTATTTTGTTTAGTGTTTCATGAGACAGAATTTCTCTGTGTAGCCTGGCTGCCCTGGAATACTCTGTAGACCAGCCTGGCCTGACTCAAGAGATCTACTTGCCTCTGCCTCCTGAGTGCTGGGACTAAAGGTGACTTAGCTGGCATTGGTTTTAAACAATGATTTCATGGCTCCAAGCTTAGGTTGACAGTCTTGTTCAGCAAGTGGTTTTAGCTGCTGAGTCATCTCCTGGCTCTTTTTAAATTGTTCTTCTGTTTTTTGAGATAGGGCCTGGTGTTGTATAGGCTAAAGATGCCCTTGAATGCCTGATCCTCCTGCCTCCAACTAGTGAGTGCTTGGATGATAGACATAAGGTAGAATGAATCTGAGGGCTGTGTGCATAGACAAGCGTTCTACCAGCTGAGCCACATCCCATCTCAGAATCAGAATGGTTTGCATAGTTGTTATTTCAACCTGCCCTAATAACACCTAGGAAAAAATATGTCTACATGTCTTTGGAATGAACATTTCTAGTAATTCTTCTAAGGAATGTCATACCACCCCAGAGGCTTTTCCCTGAGACCGTCTGTGTGACTAAGGAGAAAGTATCTTTATTCATGCTGTTATCTCACAGGAATGCTTGCTTCTGTTTTTAAATTCATTTTTCAAGTAAAATTTTAATATTTGATTAATGATTTATTCTTAAATTTTTCCATCAACAGGCTAAAAATACCTCCTGATTGCACTACTGAATTAAATCATCATGCATATTTGTTTCTCCAAAGCACCTTTGACAAACATGATTTGGTAAGCCTTCTCCTGCATTTTTCCAATGTACATAGTTTTTATGTTATTTTGAATAATATTACAAAGTAAGGATTTTTCTATGAATGATTTTCTTTTATCCTTTGAGCTACCCAGTGTTTATGATATGTTGCCCAAACTTTAAGCTTTTAATCAAATGATTAAATGATTTTATTGTTTTCTTAGGATGAAAAAGTCTGGTTTTCTGATAGACTTTTATAATGTGAGAAGATGTCTTAGTAAAACATATAAAAGTTCTTCTAAAAGTTGTTATTTTCAGACTAGTAGTTGTGCGTACACCTTTAATCCTAGCACTGTCTCAGAAAACAATCATACAAAACAGAAAAAAAGTTTCTCATTTTATTTTACTTATTAATTCATTTATTTATTTTGAGACAGGGATTCTCTGTGTAGCCCTGGCTGTTCTGGAATTAGCTCTGTAGGCTGGCCTCTGCCTCTGATTAAATGCACCACCACAGCCAGCAAGAGTTCCTATTTTAGGATGAGTTTCTCAAAGCATGGTTTTGCTGGATGAGAGAGCCGTTTTGTGTGGGGACTTCTCTCAGGCTTGTGAGTGTTACGTTACCTCTTTGTGTGTCTTCAGGACAGAGACTGTGCTTTGTCACCTGATGAACTTAAAGATTTATTTCAAGTTTTCCCTTACATACCTTGGGGACCAGATGTAAACAACACAGTTTGCACGAATGAAAGAGGCTGGATAACCTACCAGGGGTTCCTTTCCCAGTGGACGTGAGTATAGAGCCTGCCTCCATGTTCTAGAGTCACAGTTACTCTTAGATTATGATGTGTTGTATGTGGCATTGTGTGTGCCTGTCACATGAGGGACATGTGGAAAGTTAGTCTTTCCATCCTAACTTTCGAGAAGCATGTCTCAGATAGACTGAGGACATTTTTCTAAGTTTGTCAAGAAGGGCTGTTTTCTTCTCGGTAATGTTGTAGGAAATAGGAACATTACATCAAAAGGAAACTAAATTGTGTACTCTGATTACAAAAGTTGGAACTGTCATTATATTTCACAGTCCATCAGCAAATGGGAAGAAAGAAGCATGTTTTACTGGACACTAGAGTTTGCATTTCTTGTTTTAAGTGATTTTTAGTTAATTAAAAACTAAATTCTAAAACTTAATGAAGATGGGTCTAAAACCTACTTAGAGCATGGTTGGCATTGTGCCAAGAACATTGAAGAAATTCTGTTTTTACATGATGTCATCATTACTTTAGCATTGCTAAGAAAGATTTCATCTTCCAGAGAGGTGGTAGATGTGTTAAAGAAAACCAGGCTCCACCCCAAGGAAAGACCCTTGAAGCCGGCTTTCTCAACATTTTCTCTTGTTCTCTTCCTCTTCTTTCCCAGCCCTCCCTCGCTACACAACCTCCCTCCTTCCCCATTGTCTCCCCTTTCTTGTTTTGTTTTGTTTTGTTTTGGATGTGTTGTGTTGTTGTGAGCCTAGCCTTTGTCAGCTAAGCCATCTCTCCAGCCCTTTCTCCATTCTACATCCAGGTCTCACATACCCTAAGCTGGCCTGGAACTGACTATGTAGCTGACAGTGACCTTGAACTCTTAATCCTCAAAGACCTGCAGTTTCATGCCGGTTCTTGTTTTGTTGTTTGTTTGTTTGTGCTGCTAGGGAATCAAACTAAAGATTGTACCAACTGAGCTACAACCTAAACTCTTCCACCCCAAGTACATAAGAAGGACCAATTTCGGGTATTTTTAGGGTTTTTTTTTTTTTTTTTTTTTTGCTTTTCTGTCAAATTGTTCCATATCTGCTTACTTTTTGCCTTGTCAGTGTGTGCTGGACATTATGTTAGCCTAAAAAGCACATATATTATATATGCCTGTTGTAGGTTGTACAAGCATTCATCGGTGTAGAAGTTCATTTGCACAGGCTTGCTCTCTGTGGCAGAAGGAATAGAGGAATTATACTGTACTTACCTACCACCAGCTCTGCCATAGTAATGGCAGTGTAGGAAAGGGTATGGTTGGAGAGGCTGGGGAGATCTAGCCCAGTAAAGTGCTTAGAAGGACCTGAGTTTATATTTTAAGAGCTCATGTAGAGAAGCGCAGATATGGCACGCATGTCTCATCCCCTCAGGGAAGGTAGAGACAGGCTTGTGGATTCCTGAGCCTCACTGGCCCTCAGCTTAACTTTCTTGGAGCATTCCAGGCTAGTGAGAGACTTTCTCAAATACAGGGTACACAGCTCCTGAGGAAGGATACCAAAGATTGTCCTCTGGCACACATATGCACACATACTTTTACACTTATTTACATACAGACACATACAGAATCATGGTTGGACACATAGAAAATAAAGCAGCCTGACAAATATTATCTGATCTAGTGGGTAAGATTTTGGTTTTGTTTTTTGGTTTGTTTTTTTTTTTTTTGAGTTATTGGAATTTTTATCTGGTAAAGTTCATTAGGACATAAGCCTTATAACTTTCTGGTTTTAGGCTCACAACCTACTTAGATGTGCAGCGTTGCCTGGAGTATTTGGGATATCTAGGCTATTCCATACTGACGGAACAAGAGTCTCAAGCTTCAGCCATTACAGGTAAGCAAATGGATGCTATTCAGCTCATGCCTATGGAAGTTTTTTTACCTTGAGTTTTTGGGGAAGGGAGTGTAGCTCAATTGGTAGAGTGTTTGCTTAGTGTGCAGGAGGCACTGGGTCTCATCCCTAGTGCTCCATGAACTGGGAATGGTAGTGCATGCCTGTAATGCCAGCAACAGTTCAAAGTCATTCTCAGCAAAAAAACAGTTGGAGGCCAGCCATGTTATATAAGACTCCTCTATCAAAACAAAAATGGGGCTGGGCAGATGGCTCAGCAGTTAAAAGCCCTGACTGTTCTTTTAGAATGCGCGTGTTAGGTTCTCAGCATCTATATAGTGGCTGACTGTTCCTGGAGATCCAGCATACTCTTCTGACCTCCATGGGCTCTAGGCACTCACATATATGCAGGCATAACACTCATACACAAGTAATTTTTTTAATTAAGAAAAAAAACCTAACACAATAGCTATAATTATTTATACAGGACCTGTACATGGTTGGTACCATCTACTTCAGGGGCTCACAGGGGCTCACCTTACTCGAGGATATATAGGTAGTTAATGGTTGCTGCTGGAAAAAGACATTTTCTTCAGTGGTATAGCTTCTGGTAAGTGGTGCGATACCTATCCTGTAAATAACCCCTCATGCTCTTGTAAGCAACTCTAATGGATCAATTAAAAGGCACAAAAAGGAGGCTGGAGAGATGGCTCAGCGGTTAAGAGAACTGTCTACTCTTCCAGAGGACCTGGCTTCAATTCCCAGCACCCACATGACAGCTCACAGCTATATATAACTCCAGTTTCAGGGGATCTGAGACTCTCACATAGACAAACATGCAGGCAAAGCACCAATGCACATGAAATTAAAAACAAACAAGCAAACAAACATGAAAGACTTGTTGGAAAGGAGAAGGGGATCAGTGGGAGTGGGAAAGAAACGAGAGGGTAATGTGAAGGGGGTGAATGTCATCACAGTGCGCCATATCCATGTGGGAAAGGAGGCCTGTTTACTATAATAGTTCATACATGCTAACATAATGTTTAAAATGTGAACAAAGTTATTCGGAGGCCAGAAAAAAAAATCACCTCAAAGGTTACAAAGAACAAAGATAAGATCATCTTATTCCATGTCTGTATTTGTTTCGCTTAATGATTTGGAAATTTTTCAAATTTATCAAAGAGGATAGAGCTTTTGCTTCTGTTCTGCTTCCCAGTGCTCCAGTGATGAAAGTGAGAACAAGGTCATCATCAGCTAGTAGAGAGTGGAGGCCAGTCTAGGTGACAGGAAATCCTGCCTCAAACTCTCTCTGCCCACTTCCAGAAGAAGGGCAGCTGTGGAACCTTTTTGTACCGATTGCATAGCTTTGTTTTGTTGTCTTTTGTTTGGTTTGGTTTGGTTTGGTTTTGGTTTTTGTGACAGAGTTTCTCTGTGTAGCTCTGGCTGTACTAGAACTCACTCAGAGATCCGCCTGCCTCTGCCTCTCATGTGCTGGGATTGAGGTGAGTGCCACCACCGCCCGGTTTGTAAGTCAGACACTTCCTAGAAGTGAGGTGAAGCAACACCCAATTGTACAGATAGACGGTGGGTTGGAGGTAAGTGAGCATAGTGGTACATGTTCCTGTTGTTTGTTTTTCTCCTTAGTAACAAGAGATAAAAAGATTGACCTGCAGAAAAAACAGACTCAGAGAAATGTGTTCAGATGTAATGTAATTGGCGTGAAAGGCTGTGGGAAAACTGGAGTTCTTCAGTCTCTCCTCGGAAGAAACCTAATGGTGAGGATTATCAGAATGTAATTTCTTCTAACAAACATTTATAGTAATGTTTTCAAAGGTTCCATAGACATTGTTTTTTAAGGTAATTATTAGAAGTCATGGTGTACAGTCATTTAATACCTAAACACTGGTTTTCCAAAAGATTACACCAGTAAAGCAAGATAGATACTTAACAGGATTGTTGGTACTTTGTTAAAACAGAATCTCAGAAAGTACCTCAGGCTGGCCTGAAACTGGCTGTGTATCCAAGGCTAACCTTAGACTCCAAGTCCTGGGTGTACCTATTGTTACAGTTTAGATTGTATAGTCTGGTTGTGGCTGAGACTTAGTTCTGACTATTGCCTTGACTAAGAAGACTGATACTGTTTACAGATGGTTCTCTTATGAGACCGTATTGCACTAAGACTTGCCAGCAGATGGCTCCAGAGTATCTGCTCACTAATCCTCTTTACTTCCTCTTCAGCGACTGCTTTTACTTTATGAAAATAAATACACACACCCGTAGTCTAATACCCTCAGACCCAAGAATATAAAAGCAGTATCCTGCTTTTACTGATAAATAGCATTATAGAGAGGGATGAATGTCTTTTTGTGTTTAACACACCAACACAAGAATAAAGGTATGTGCTAATGAAAAGAGGTTACTTTAATATTTTATTATAAACATTGAGATTTTTGGTTTTGTTTTTAGAGGCAGAAGAAAATTCGTGATGATCATAAGTCCTATTATGCCATTAACACTGTCTATGTCTATGGACAAGAGAAATACTTATTGGTAAGATCTTCTATGATGCAAAAACTTAAAGCCTTGGGTACATTGTTAAATTAGTCTGAGACAAACTAGCTTTCATTTAATGGCTGTATGCTGAATGTGTGTGTTACTTTTCATTTGGTTTACTCTTTGGAATGTTAATTCTACTGATTCTGTGTGATTAGTCTGTTTGTGCACTTAATTATATGTTAGCTACCTCATAATAAGAAACCCAGGCAGGGGTCTGAGAAATGGCTTAGTGGTAAAGAACAGTGGCTATTCTTTCAGCAACCACATGGTGGCTCACATCTATCTGTAATGGAACCCAATGCCCTCTTCTGGTGTCTGAAGACAGCTACAGTGTCCTGATATACATAAAATAAATATATAGGTAAAATACTTAAAAAGAAAAGAAATGTACTGTCGGAAGGCAGCAGTTAGCACATGTACTGCTCTTACAGAGGATTCAAGTTAGTTCCACCACCCACATCAGGCAGTTCACAGTCAGTCTCTCTCTCTCTCTCTCTCTCTCTCTCTCTCTCTCTCTCTCTCTCTCACACACACACACACACACACACACCTTTCTGTTAGTTCTTTCTTGTTCTTTTGATACTGGACTTTGTAGACCAGGCTGGGCTCAAGCTCAGAGAAATCCACCTGCGTCTGCCTCCTGAGTGTTTTTGGTTTGTTTTTTTTTTTTTTTTTAAATCACTGTTAGTGAAATGGCATCAGTACTTGCCACAAAATCTAAAGGTCTAACTTGATCTGTGAACCTACATAAAGATGAAAGGAGAAAACCAGCCTCACAGAGTTATTCTCTGACCTTCACACACATGCAACACACTATGCCTTCCATGCTAATAAATAAAAACCGAATTGCTTCAAAATATTAATTTTAAATTCTAATGTTATTATTGGCTAGCAATTAGTATGAAACCAATGCTGGTGCTTGGTAGTTTATCTGTAATATGAATCTGGTTTATATGTTCATCAGGGAGAAGTATAGAAATATAAATATATATGAAAAGAAAAAAATACCAGTGAATTATAGTAGAAAGGTTCTGTGCTTTTCTTGGGTGCTGTGAATTCCATTTCAGACTTGGTTCACAATTGATTAGCTCTGTGACTTCAGGAAGCTGCTTTCTCATAAGACAAAATTTCTAACCAAGTTATGGAACACTTCTAACAACTAAGTATTAATAAACATCCATGCAACTGGACAGTGGTGGCTTTCACCTTTAAATCCCGCACTTGGGAGGCAGAGGCAGGTAGATCTCTGAGTTTGAGGCCAGCCTGGTCTACAGAGCGAGTTCCAGGACAGCCAGGGCTATACAGAGAAACCCTGTCCAAAAAAAGGAAAACAAGACAAAAAAATCCATACTTTGTTTTTCTCAGATAATAGTTTCTCAGTTAATCACATTGAACAAATGTTAGACATTTTATGATGTTATATTTTACTCTTTCTGTTAAAGGTTTTGTAAGTTTTTTATTAAATATTGTTTGTCTTTTGTAGTGTTAAATATTTGTACTTAGTAGACATTGCTGACTATTAATATTCTTATGTTCTTTGTAAATCATTTTTTGTGTTTTAAACTATGCATGCTTTCATAATGTTTTATTTGAAATTTGTCAAGTTAATTTTATATAAATATTACCATTCTTGGTTTCCCATTATCTTTTTATTTTCACAAGCTGCACGATATCTCAGAGTCGGAGTTTCTAACTGAGGCTGAGACCCTTTGTGATGTTGTGTGCCTGGTATATGATGTCACCAATCCCAAATCCTTTGAATACTGTGCCAGGATTTTTAAGGTTTGTTCTTATGCCCATGACTAATTGTAACTTTATATACAGTTTAATTGATCTCCAGTGTAGTGTTTCCTAGTCAGAAAAATAGACTGCAGAGTTGTTTTCAAAAGATATGCATCTAAAACAAACTATATATATATATATGCAGCTATGTACCCTATCTCTGAAAATCCTAATTTCATTCCACACTAACCAAGTCCCAGTCATAGGCAGTAACATGTTTTTATGTACATGTGACTTTGATGTGTATTCCTGATTGAGAACTTTTGCATTAATGGAAGACCTTGGAAGACCTTGGCTGTTAGAAATGGAAATGGAGCATGTATAGTGCCAGTTACCCAAAGAATGGCAACCAGAGCAAGGGAATAGACTAGGGGCTTGCAAGGCGTATCATTAACTTTGACATTAGCAACAAGAATCAATAGGAAAAAGCTCTATATACAAAAGTATTTATTGTAGCATTGTTTTTAATATCAAAAACTCTCAGAAAATTCATGCATCTAACAGTTGAAGAATAGTTTCCTAGAAAAGATAAATATCTAGTAAAATAATAAGCAAACTCTCAAAGCGACAGTTTAGGTTCTGAAGTACAGAGATGATACAGCCTTATATTTTTAAATGCTGTATCCAGCATAATTGCCGTTGTATAAATATAAATGTATGTGATAAGACAGTAGAGGCAATATAATGAAAATGGTACTTTTTATTATAGAAAATAGATATATATTTTAACTGTTAAAAATTACAGTTATCGGGGCTGGAGAGATGGCTCAGCAGTTAAGAGCACTGACTGCTCTTCCAGAGGTCCTGAGTTCAATTCCCAGCAACCACATGGTGGCTCACAACCATCTGTAATGGGATCTGATACCTTCTTCTGGTGTTTCTGAAGACAGCTACAGTGTACTCATATACATAAAATAAATCTTAAAAAAAAAATGACAGTGTCTCTTCAGAACTAGGGTTTTGTTACCTATAAGAAAAGCAGTCCTGGTCATGTCTAGGGAAAGGAGACTGACCTAGCGCTACCAAACTCTGCTTCCCACTTCATTTTCTCCACTTGGGATTGTCATTGCTTTGCCTGTCTTGGGAAGTGTTTTCATTTACGTCATTATATAGTAATGTTTGGATTTGCCATCAATATTTGGTTTCATGTTTTTATTCCATAGCAACATTTTATGGACAGCAGAATTCCCTGCTTAATTGTAGCTGCAAAGTCAGACCTGCATGAAGTCAAACAAGAGCATAGTATCTCACCTACTGATTTCTGCAGGAAACACAAAATGCCTCCACCTCAGGCCTTCACTTGCAATACTGCTGATGCACCCAGTAAGGATATCTTTGTTAAGTTGACAACAATGGCCATGTACCCGTAAGTACTTGCCCTGTCTTCATCTCATGTTGCATGGTTCATAGTAACATTGCATGCCATTTGCCATGGGGGATCTTTGTCACATAAAAATTGTTCAGCAACAGAAAGAAACTTTGAAATGAGAAGGACCAAATTTGAGCAACTGCACATTTGGTTTGAGTGTCACAAATGATAGAAGCAGTGCTTCCAGAATACTTGTGTGTTTTTGAGCAAGCTGTAGCTGTCCTAACAGACTAGTATGACAAAGCACAGCTCCCACCCAGCATTGAACAGCAATCCTTTTCTGATAAAATGAAGTTGACATCATGTTGCTTTATGCTTATAAGGCATTTCCATATGAGCACAATTTTATTTTTAAATTTTTCTGTGGATTAAGTGACCTTTGGTGTGTGCTGAATTCTAGTCTTTTGTGAATTTACATTGAGCTTAAATTTTATGTTTGAATTCAAGATTTGCCTTTCTTAAAGTGCTGTAAAAAGTTACAAGTGCAATGTCCACTGTGTAAAGATTTTGCATTGATATAGCCATAAATTTTATGTACATTTATTATATCTATACATGCATATATACAAGCATATAACTATGGCTATCTTCATAGTTTACTAACTGCCTTAAAATTGCATGATCTTAAGGACATCCAACTCAAGTAGTGTTTTTGTATAAATTCGATTTTGTAACAAACAGCTTTTCAGGCAGTGCGTTTCTCAGGAGTTTAGTGCATACTCTTATTTCTCTTGTCAGTCTTTAAGTCATTTTTCCCATGAAAACTAGTGTATAATCAATACAATACTCAAATTCAACAATAATAATTAAACATTATTATAAACAAAGACTAATGCTTTCCAAAAAGGTGTTAATTGTACAGATTTTTGAAGTCATAGTATACTGGTGTTCTATTAAATACTTAGTGAAAAAAAACCAGCAAATCTTTGCTTTTCTATCTGTATTGGAAGACAAGTCATTCCTATTAATATAAGATTGAAAACCCTTGTTTTACCTTTGCTTTAAAACTCTCATGTATGTTATCTACAGAGAGGATCATTACAGAGGCAGCCTCTCCCGAGACATGGGCAGCACTGATAGAATAGAGAATTTGAGAAAAATCTGGGTCTTTCTAAAAACTGCTTTGTAAGTTACTTTTTCTTTATGATTCTGTGGGATTTGTTTACATTTTCTTATAGGGTGGCCAAATCTTCTCCTTCGTTGCTGTTAATATTTAGAACTATCTAGAAACGCACTGCTTGGTCAGACCCCCTGCCTAGCTGTAACTCAGTGCCATCCCTGCTGTGTCAGTACCCCTCCAATTGCATAGGTCGCTGCAGGTGTGCCTGGAGCTGTGTCTCTACAGCACCCGTGCTAACTCGTGTGTGTGTGTGTGTGTGTGTGTGTGTGTGTATGTGTGTATGTGTGTATATATATATATGATAAATGTACATATATGGACACTTCCTATGTTTTCAATTACAAATCACTTCTCATGAAGCATCTCCCTGTTGCTCAGCATACTTTGCATCTCTCCTCTTTGGTGGGTGGAGCCATGTGTATATAGACGAGTCAGATGGAGCTTATAAAATCACGGATGGATTCCAGTATGACAGCTGGCAATGTCTTGGTACCAGAAATACAATTCCTCACCACAAGCCAGGTTCGAAAAAGAAATGTCTTGAGCATTAATTCTCAAAATTGATTCTTGTTTTTCTTCATATTGGGAGTTAGGCACTTTTGAGATACTGCTAATGGCCACAACCATACCACTGTGTGCTGTGGTCTCAACAGCACTCACAGGCTAAGCCAAGTCCTTTGACTGAGAAGCCTCTGAAAATGATCAGATGTCCCAGGAAGTGGTGGCATTAATTCATCCAATGGTGCTCTTCTCAGTGGGTTTTGCGCCAGTCAGTACCTTTTCATGGGT
Source organism: Grammomys surdaster (assembly GCF_004785775.1). NCBI lineage: Eukaryota > Metazoa > Chordata > Mammalia > Rodentia > Muridae > Grammomys > Grammomys surdaster. The sequence continues at coordinate 2,645,724 of NW_021621078.1, read as the reverse complement.
GGTATGATGGCTTTGTTTGTCTGACCACTGAACAGTCATTGAAGGCCCCTGCATTCTAGTCAGGGCTTAGGTGAAGTGGGTTACCCCACGTGCCTGCGCTAATCAGTGACACTCCACTGAACCAGAAAGGAGTCAGAAAGTCCTTCAATTCATAACTGATTCAATTGGCTTACTGTAGATTTTTACATCCTTACCAGAGTGTCATCCGTCATACTTAAAGCTGCTGTTTTGTAGCTGATGAAATTAACCCTGCATTTCTCCTAGTATAAATTTATAAAGCACTCTGATTTCCTTTGGGAGCCAGGGTGCTTGGTGAATTAAAGATGATGCAGTTTATATCTTCATAGGGTTGGCTTTTGTACGTTTGTCACCCTTCTCCTTCCTGGTTTTCAGGCATGTGTGTATGCTGAGGGAGGAGGAAGACGAGGGAGTGCTTACTCAAATGCTAGCAAACCTGTTCTTTCAATTGGTGCTATGGCTTACTCAAGTTTTATTTTTATTAATTTAGTTGAGGGTGCCATCTATTGCTGTGCATATGTATTCCACTAAAACTCATCTAATGATGATTCCACTCCCCCCTCCAACATTTTTTTAAAAGTGTTAGCTAATATTCCCTAGATTTTTCTATAGGGAGGGAGGAAAAGCTGTTACCGCTTACTGTGTTTTCAGCAAATGTGGAATTCTGCACAACTTTAGCATGCCCCACACTGTCCTCCTTTCTACAAACAGTGTTGCTTATGCCTAAATCTTTCTTTTTTAAGTTGGCACCCTCGGCTTGTGCCATATTTATAAGTGAGAACTCAACCCTGTCCTTCTGTGTGTTTTCACAGCCATGCCCGGTTACGCTGTATGTGCACCTGCAACAGGTGTACATTTTGCATCTGTCAGAACTTCCTCAACTCAGACTTGCTGCAATCTGTAAAGAACAAAATCTTCACTGCAGTTCTTAACAGGTTCTTAACTTTATTTACTGGGTACCAGGCATTCTGTTAAAATACAAAAGAAAAAGTGGATAACTATTTATTATATAGCAACTCACTACAAAGGGAAAAGCCAACTGACCCCCACCAACTCCCAGTGAAAGTCTCATTGTGGCGGCAGTATTTAGTTCGAGAATCATCATTAATAATGTTTTTTGGTTAATAGGTCTATTTTGGGAACTATAAAACAAGATTTTAGTCTTTTTCATTAGGAAAGTAGTTATCTGTTCCATTTTAGGACATAATATGTACATGGATATTATAACCTTTTTTGGGGGGTGTGAGTTGTAGATTAGGAGGACTTTTGTAGTAAGGAAGAGACATGTCAATCCAAAATCAGAAACACTGTACTGAATCTAGTTCCTGTGACATACCATATGCAGACCATACTAATGTGAATCATATTCTTTTCTTGACACCATTTATAATTCCAGAATTCCTTTTGGGGGAAAAAAAGGAATGTTTACTTGAAAGAACATGGCTTCTAGAAACAAGACTGATAATCAGCTTTAAAGGTCATAAGAGTATGGAACAGAAAAAAGAGCTGTTGTGCTAATTCTAAGCCCTCCTCCCTCAAGTTTATTAACCCTGTTTATTCCAAATAAGCAGATTACATACTGAAGTCATTCTTAGTGAGCTAAGCTATGACATAGGCCTAGGAAGTCATGTATTCTTTAAAAATGAAATGGGGGAAGGGATGCATTTATTCTCTCAAAGCAATGAACTTTTATTATTCTTCTTTCCATGCTACCCTTTTACTTTTTTAGTTTTTTGAGACAGGGTTTCTCTGTGTAGCCCTGGCTGTCCTGGAACTCACTCTGTAGACCAGGCTGGCCTCAAACTCAGAAATCCACCCGCCTCTGCCTCCCAAGTGCTGGGATTAAATTAAATTTTTTTAAAATTTAAAACCTATGTAATATTAGTTTATATTTTATGCCAAATTTGTATATGCCTAAGGATGAATTTGTTTTTTTAAATCACCTAAATACAGTTGAGAGCTAGCCTTGATTCAACACATGATCAAGCTAGTAATAGATTTAGTTTAAAACGACTCAGCTACTTGGCCCATCCTTGAATATTTTAGCTACATCTGTATCCTGGCTAGACTCTTTAACTGGATTAAATAATCTGGTATGTGGCCACCACCAATATAGGAGCTGAGCCTATGAGATGCTGACTGTTTGCCAAGGGTTTTAAAGGCATACTCTAAGTGTTTTAGTGATGCTTTGACCAGTAACTGCTCCAGAATAAGCATGTAGCCCCTTCAAGTACTGCTTTGAAGGGATTACCTTGCTCCCCTGGTAGTAAAGTTCTGCCTCTGTCTTTTGAGAGCATCTTGTAAAAGAGTAACCAGACAGACTCCCTCATGGTGACTGGCAAAAGTTTAAGGCTAGTTCAAACCAAACAAACCCAGGAGCTCTGGTGTTGGATCTTAAGAGTTGGAAGATTCTGAAATTCATCTGGCTAGTACCATGAGAATGACTCTCTCTGCACGCCTTCCTGAGAGGTAGTTATTTGCTTACAGCCTTCTGTTTTGAAGAGAAGTTTTGGTTTTGCTCTTAAATTTTTTAGGTAAGATGTTTTTCCTGTAGCTTTTCCTCTGTTACTTTTAGCTTTGTCCTTTAGAACAGCATACGACGACCACTGTTCCTCATCAACATAGCAGTCCTTCAGATGTTCTCTTCTCCAGGCAGAACAATTAGGTGATTTTAGTGACCTCATCGTTCCTCATTGTCACCATCTAAAATCCCCTTAAGTTAGCAGGTGCCACAGAGAGTGGCAAACAGTGCTGCAGGTGTTGTCTGACTAGTCTAGAACTAGCCAGCACATACATGTTCAGCACCCAGCTAGTACATGACTGAAGTGTTTGGCAGTCCATCCCACTGTTGACGTGTATTATTAACTGGGGCTAATCAAAGTTGGAGCCTTTCTTCATAAGAAGTACTATTAGAGCAAATGTCCCTTCATTTCTAATTTTGTTTTTAATATTTTAGTTGACATTTTAGATGGAAATTTAGGTACATGTATCTCTCTATTAAATGTCACCCTTTTTAATCCATTTGTTCTAGTTCAGTCATTCAAACATTATTTTTATAATTTATCCCATAATATAACAATCATTTTGTTATTTGCAAATTGCATATATTAGATGTGTTTTAGTTTTCAAGTTACTGATAAATAATATTGGAAAGAAAAAAGTGGACAAGTCATAGGCAACTCTGCCGATGATAGATGTAAAATTCAGTTGGCAAAAAATAATACTTGATCCAGGTGTGGGGGACACATCTGTAATCCCAGCACTTGAGAGGCTGAGGTAGGAGGATCAGGAACTGACTTATATAAATAGCCAGAGCTATTTGAGAACCTATTTCAAAAAATAAAACAATAAGTAATAAAGTTTAACAACTGTTGTATCATTTAAGCTGAGTGTGGTGGCACACCCAGCACTCAGGTAGCTGAGGCAGGAGGCTCTCCAGTTGAAGGCTAGCCTGGTTTACACAGTAAGTTTAAGTCATTACTGAACTTCATCCTGAGAACCTAGCTCAAAAAACAATAATAAAATATATTTATTATTATCTAATATACATTGTATATTACCACCTAGTGTATATTGTATGTTACCTAATATATATTACATATTATTATCTAGTATACTTTATCTTCTTCACACTGTATCTTCTTAGCCATCAGGAGTTTTAGGAAAGGTTTTTTTTTTTTTTTAATCAGTCTGTAATTTTTGTCACATTCCCCTGACATACCAATGGATTGTTTTATCTATTAAATAGGAAGTGACATCTGTTTGATATCTTATGCTTGGTGAGTCTACCTTGGCTTACAGTAATTACAAACTACCCATTTCAATATGTATTCTGGAAGCTGTTATCATAGCAGACTGAGTCATTCTCTGTAGCATTGGTGACAATTTTTCCTCATGGTTTGATTCGGTCAGGTTCTAGGTGAGACAGTTTGGAGATAGATTAAATAGATATGCTTGCTCTACACCGAGATCCTCACAAGTGAGCCCTTTGTGTCACACCTATTAAAGTGGGAAGTCATTTAACAATAGTGTCAGCACTGCCTTTTGAGGAAGAAAATGATGTCTAAGGCAGGAGAATTACTATGCATTTGAAACCAGCTTATACCACAGAATTCGTTCTAATGGACTAGAATGAGACCCTGTGGTGGTGCACGCCTTTAGTCCCAGCATTCTAGGCAAAAGCAAATGGATCTCTGATTTCCAGGCCAGCCTGATTGATCTACAAGCTTCCAGGATAGCCAGGGCAACACACCTTGTCTCAACAAACAAAAACCCAGCAAAAACCAAAATTTGATGTGAAATGTTCTGGTAATTGACAAATATGCATTAAAGACTTTAGAAATTATCAGAACAAAGTGTGTGTATAAGCTACCATTTTACAGTCCTAGTTTTAAGGTAAAGTCCCTTGAAAATGGAGGCAGACTAAGCCTAGTGTTCTGCTGAGTCAAGAGCTTACCACAAGTTCAAGAACCTGTCACAAACAAATACAACAGAAAAGGAGGACACTAAGGGAGGACATTGTCTCCATTCTTCACCCCACCGTTTACTATTCACCCAAGGAAAAGTATTTGGGTGTCGAGAGGAGAATGGAGACTTCCATTTTCTCAGGCGTTGACAGTATTTGGTGGCTGGTCACTATTGGTTGCTATGCTAAGCATATCTTAATATTGTTAGTATAAGCAGAAAAAAAAAAAAACCAGGTACTTCATTAAAAGTCATTGAAGGACTTTTAGGTGAGCCTCATTCCCTGAGGAAGATTCCCACTTCCCACTAATTGTTAGATTTAAAGACAGTGGGGCACAGGGGCAAATGCACATATGCAAGAAAGCAAGTACGATTTTAACCTAGCACTCTAGAGGTAGAGATGGGAGAAACTGTGTGAGTTCCAAGACAGCAAGGGCTACACACAAACACATATTTCATATCTGAATAGTTTCATAATTTTGTCTTAGTTAGGGTTTTATTGCTGTGAAGAGACATCATGAGCATAGCAACTCTTACAAAGAAAAACATTTAATTGGAGTTGGCTTACAGTTTCAGAGGTTTAGTCCATTATTGTGGAGGGAAGCATGGCAGTGTGCAGGCAGACATGGTGCTGGAGAAGCTGAGAGTTCTACATCTTGATCTAAAGACAGCAGAAGGAGATTGTCACATTGGCCAAACTTGAGCATATATGAAACCTTGAAGCTCAGCTCCTCCAACAAGGCCACACCTTCTTGTATGCCAGTCCCTGTTAGCCAAGAATTCAAACACATGAATCTTCTGTTCTGTTCTGTTCTGTTCTGTTCTGTTCTGTTCTCTGTTCTGCAGAATTGGGAGTGGGGAGGGGCAGGGCAGGGAGGGGAGGGAACAATTCTATTTAAACCACCATATTCTACTCCCTGCCCCTATATGCTTGTAGCCATAACATAATGCAAAATGAATTTAGTCCTACTTCAAAAGTCCCCATAGTCTGTCACAATCTCAACAAAGTCCAAAGTTCAAAATCTCTTCTGAGATTCATACAATCTGTTAAATGTAATACCCTATAAAATCAAAGTCAAACATCAGATCACCTACTTCCAACATACAATGTCATAGGACATACAGTACCATTTGAAAATGGAAGGAAGGGATCCCGTATTTCCTCACTGGAGCAAAGCAAAACCCGAAAACCAGCAGGCAAACTCTAAACTCTCCATGTCAGCCATCAAAGTGCGCTTCAGATCTCCAGCTCCTTTCAGCTTTGTTGATTGCAACACATTTCCTTCTCTAGGGCTGGTTCCACTCACTGGTAACAACTTTCCTCAGCAGGTATCCCACAGCTCTGGCGTCTCTAACCTCTTGGGGGTCTCTATAGCAATCCAGGCTTCACCTTCACAGCCTCACACAGTGGCCTCTCTGGGCCTCCATTCAGGGATATCCCAGCCACATGTCTGGCCTCAGTGACTTTCTTTAGTCATGGAGGGAGATTTCATAACCCCTTTCTTTCTATCCTTGACCCTAAAGCCAGAAGAACCACATATCTGAAGCTGCCGAGTTCTGCTGCTTGCTGGGGCTGGAACATGGCACCATCACTCAGTTACATCTACACCAGATTTCTGTTTTCAGTGGTTTCCTTCACTGCTTGGGCTTGGCTCTCCTGGAACTTGCTCAGTCAGACCTTGCTCTGACTTTGAACCTAAGATCTGCATGCCTCTGTCTCCTGATCTCCTGCATTAAAGGAGTATACTATCACACCTGAACTCTTGCTGTTCTTTAGTTCCTTTTCCCAAGATGGAAGCTTAGTGTGGTCTTCCTTGAGTCACCGCTCCCTTTATTCCATTTCTCCATCTGTTTGTCTCTTCGATCCTATGATTTAGTTCCTCCCACTTTTGGTGCCACTTTTCACAGTTTGTATTTTTCCTTGCTTACTTAGCTTGCTCTTCTTCATCAAAACACTTTTTTTTGTTGGTTTGTTTGTTTGTTTGTTTGTTTGTTTTTGAGACAGGGTTTCTCTGTGTAGTCCTGGCTGTTCTGGAACTCACTCTGTAGACCAGGCTGGCCTCGAACTCAGAAATCTGCCTGCCTCTGCCTCCCAAGTGGTGGGATTGAAGGCATGCGCCACCACTGCCCGGCAAAACACTTCCTATAAGAGTGGACAGTAGTAACCACATAACAGAGTCTACACTACGATGTTTTGAGATTTCTTTTGTTTATGTAATTAATCTAAATCTCTTCACATTAGCCTCAGGCAGACTCTTCAGATAAGGGCAAAAAGCAGCCACAGTCTTCACCAAAATATCACAAGAACACTCCCTAGGCAAGAGTAAAATTCTTCACCTCTGAAATCTCTTGAGCCAGGCCCCCACAGTTCAAATCATCTTCAGCATCACTGTCTTATGCTTCTCCTAGGATGGCCCATTAAGCAGTGCTTAAAACATTCTACTGCTTTCCTAAATCAATGTCCCAAAATCCACATTTCTCTAAACAAAAGCATGGTCATCTATCACAGCAATGCTGCACTCCTGGTACCAACTTCTGTCATAGGGTTTTACCACTGTGAAGAGACACTGTGACCAAGGCAACTCTTATAAAGAAAAACATTTAATTTGGGGCTGGCTTACAGTTTAGCCCATTATCATTATGGTAGGAAGTATGGCATCATGCAGACATACTTGGTGTTGGAAGAGCTGAGAGTTCTGTATCTTGATCTGAGGGCAGCAGAAGGAGATTATGCCACACTGGCCAGACTTGAGCATATATGAGACCTCAGATTCCCACCTCCATGGTGACACACTTCATCTAACAAGGCCATACTTCCTAATGGTGCCACTTCCTAAGCCAAGCATTCAGACACAGGGGCCTGTGGGTCCATTCCTATTGGCCACCCACACTAGAAGAAAATACACTTATAGTCAGGTCATCTTAGCTTTGCTTTCATTTCCAACAGTGTAAATTTTGTTGCTGGGGGAAAACACCATTTGAAACTATTTTAATGTTTAAATACTCTTTTGAATCTGAAAGTGATAAACTAAATATATAGGCATGAGCTTGTCTGCTGGCTTGGACTATCCAGAATTCTTACATACCGTCTACTATTCTGACTTGACAACTGCTTTATGTGACAGTGTTTCTGTATAGGAGGATGCTAGAGTTAACCTGTCCTTTAGGTGTTCTTTTCTTTCAGTCACCTGTGCTACTTAGTGATTTTTAATCATCTTTTTAAATTTTTGTACAGTATAATTTGGTTATATTCTTTCTCCCTTTCTAAAGTCTCTTGATCTCTTTCAAAGCAAGGTTTCTATGTATAAAGCCAGACTTTGATTTTTCTGACAACACACACACACACACACATTATTATTAGACATAAATGTAGGAAATTCTGGGTAGAGACAGAGAAATGAAGCAAGGAGGTCCAGAAACCTTTTTTAATAGCATATATAGAAGCAGAATTTGATTATAGTTTTGGTAACCTTCTGTAATACTTTTCAACTTGATATATGTAATTTAAAAGAAAAGCTATAGATAATACTTCTGTGTCCTAATAACTCATACATTACAGTTATCTAAGAGTATTTTCTTAAAAGTTCCTCCCTGAGATGTGTAAATGGAGTTGTAAAGTTAGAATACCACTGTATTAGTGCATTTATTGCCTATGAGTTAAGGTTAGAAAGGATAAATGGTTGAACTGATCACGGGGTTCCCAATGGAGGAATTAGAGAGAAGACTGAAGGAGCTGAAAGGGTTTGTGGCCCCATGAGGAGAGCAACAATACCAACCAACCAGGGCTCCCAGGGTCTAAACCACCAGCCTGGGAGCACATAGGGAGGGACCCATGGCTCCAGCTGTATATGTAGGGGAGGAGGCCTTGTTGGGCATAGGTGGGAGAGGAGGTCCTTGGTCCCATGAAGGCTGGATGCCCAGTGGGGGGGGATTTGAGGTAGGAGTGGGGGCACATCCTCACAGAAGCAGGAGGAGGGGGCATAGGATGGAGGTTCCTGGATGGGGGGGAAATGGGGTAAGGGGATAACATCTGAAATGTAAATAAAATACCCAATTTTTTAAAAAAAAGGATAAATGGAAAGATAAAAGGAATAAAAATGAAAACGTCAAATTCCTTTCTAAGAAGTTACAGGGGAGTTGTAGTTACAGTACTGCTGAACGTGGGCAGGTGAGCTGGAGACAGCGCAGAGCCGTCTGTGACTCTAGAGCCAGGGAATCCAGTCTCCTTACAGTCTCCTTCTGATCTCTAAGGGTGACAGGCATACATACAGGCAGACAAAACACATTACAAAGTCTAATAAAATATTTATTTATTTATTTATTTATTTATTTATTTATTTTGGCTTTTTCGAGACAGGGTTTCTCTGTGTAGCCCTGGCTGTCCTGGAACTCACTCTGTAGACCAGGCTAGCCTCGAACTCTTGAACTCAGAAATCCACCTGCCTCTGCCTCCCAAGTGCTGGAATTAAAGGCGTGCCCCACCATCACCCAGCCTAATAAAATATTTAAGAATACAACAACAACAAATAGAAAGGAAGCTGGCTGTGGCAACATACTTAAAATCTAAGAACTCAAAAACAACAGCAACAAAGGGAACTCTTTGAAGCACACACTCATTTAAGGACTGCTGATGAGAACTAATTGTGACAGATGCTGATGTGACCATGGCTAGCTTTAATACTCATCGCTTTCTCCCTGTACACTGAAGAAAAAAGGAAAAAATAAATAAACAAAAGCAAGCTGTGTGGACAAAGTGACTCCTGACTGTAATCCCAGCCCTGGAGGCAGAAGTGGGAGGCTCATAGGTCCAGGCACATCACAGATCCTGCCTCAGAATAGAATACATAGAACTGGAGCTGGAGCTGAGTGATGGCTTGTGCAAGGCCTAGGTTATCCCCCAGGGTTACCTGTAGTAAGCACTCAGAATTGAAGCAAAAGCTCTGATACACTCTCAGCCTGTGATGTTACTTAAGGCAGTGGTTCTCAATGTTCCTAATGCTGTGACCCTTTAATACAGTTCCTCATGGTGTGGTGACCTCTGCCAATAGAAGTATCTTCATTGCTACTTCATAACTGATATTTTGCTGCTGTTGCAAATTATAGTGTAAATATCTGTGTTTTCTGATGGTCTTGGGTGACCCCTGTGAAAGGATCATTGGACACCCCCTACAGGGCTACTGCCCCAGGTTGAGAACCACTGCTTTAAGTCATTTCTTTGCCTCTTAGAAATGCAAACTGTTCATCTAAGTCTGGATTCTTTTTTTTTTTTAAGATTTATTTATTTATTATATGTAAGTACACTGTAGCTGTCTTCAGACACCCATATGAGGGCATCAGATCTCATTGTAGATGGTTGTGAGCCACCATGTGGTTGCTGGGATTTGAACTCATGACCTCTAGAAGAGTAGTCAGTGCTCTTAACCGCTGAGCCATCTCACCAGCCCCTAAGTCTGGATTCTTGATGATCTAACATTTTGGAATGTTGGAGTCATTTTTTTTTTCATGGATAGTGCTTTTAGTTTTCAGCATTCTGAAACTCTAAGTACATAAACTTCATGACTAGTGATTGTTAACCTAATTTGAGTGACTACTGTGATTGTCAGGTTTGAAGGATTTTACAGCAGTGGTTTGAAGGATTTTTTTTTTTTTTAGTGTTTCATGTATACTAAGACTAGCCTCCTGAAGTTATGTTGGAGATGCATGTAGCAGCTTCGGTCTCCTGGTTCAGTGTATGAATGTTTAAAGAGTACTTAGTGATTGTTTTTAACTCAGCAGTTATCTATGTAATACATATATTTTAAATATAGAAAGCATAAGATTCAATCTGATAGAAAAGCAACCCAAAATATATGTAGGGTGTTTAATTGAAAGATGTTATTTTGAGTCCTGTTTTTTCGTGAGCTTTGCTCTGCACTGCCAACTGTGTGCATGTGTATGAAAGGTTAAAAGCCCAGGTAGCTGAGTGGGGTGCCATGCTGTTAGCAGACGACGAAGGCAGTATTACTCACCAGGTGCACGCCGTCAGCTCTGTAGAAGATTCCATCTTCATGGAGTCATCTCATGGTCAGCTTTTTCTTGACAACAGGTAACATTTCCCACCACCAGTGGGCTGGCCTTGTTAGAATCTTCCAAGCTAGAAAAAACTGAGATCTAAATATTCTCTTCCCTAACCTTTTAAAAAGTAAAAACAATGCCTGCTAGAAGAACTAACTTACAATGTAGAATGAACCTGATATCACTTTGCTGTGTAAAACATAATTATGGGAAAAGAGACTTGGGGTGAGGATGAGCCGTGGAGTGATGTGTTGTTTGCCTGTGGTGAGGAGCATGGAGCACGGGCTTGTGTTGCAGTGGTGTCTAGGGAAGAACAGACTGCATTTGTGAAAACTAATCCAAAATTGTATAGCTGTGATTAAGTCTAAGTAGTTATGTATGATTTCAACTCTTGGCTCCTAATTCCTTGCATATGACAGTGTCTTCTTTTAATGATCTGACACTTGCTTCAAATCTGCCTAATTGTAAAGTAGCCAAGACTGTCTAAACTGAGCTCTTAATTCTGGACATTCTCATAGCATCTCTGTTGTGTCTGCTTACCTGAAAGCCCAGCCTAACTCTCTTCACTGACACTTAAATACAGTGTTCAGACCATTGCTTTAAACTCTGTCCTGTTCATGGTAAGCTGTCATACTCGAGACGCCTGAGGGTGCTTAGCAGTGTTATTAACTGAACATGTTCACAAACTCAGTGTATGGCGCAGGCTGTCCCTGATCTTGTCATGCATACTATGGCTTCTTTTGTGCCGCCGTTACCTTTTGATGCATCACATTACATCATGGCCTTTGTTTGCTGTCATTATCACTGCCTGTCTGACTAACATCAAGGTTTGTTTGGTTTAGTTTTGGGTTTTTTCTCTTTAATTAGCAGTAACCAAACTAATGTAAACTGGTCAATCTTCCCTTCCTCTTTGGAATGTTTTAGAGGGAGTAAATTTCATTGCTCTTGAGACAGTATTGTCACTTGTCACTTAACTGCTTACAAGATAGCTTTTGATTCCTGAGGACAGAAGACTTGTCTTCCTTACATACAATGAATGTGACCCTGAAAATGGGAGGCTCCAGCCTGATTCTCATTTTGAAGGACTATGGTAACATTGAAAAGTGTTCAGCTGATTTATCTGACTTCATTTCCCATGTGACAAAAATATATAAAATTTTAAGTGTTAACTTCCAAGTAGTAGCTAATTGTAAAGACATTTGTCTTTACTGATGTCTATATTGTATGTATAGCCATATTGGTCAGTGCTTTGGGTAAGCATTACTGTATGCAATTAGCCTGACAAGTGTGCTAATACTTTCCCTAGATAGACAGTTAGATAAGTACTGTAACTTTTTCCTACTAATAATGTTTTAAATATTAATTTTATTTTCTGACTGCAGGCACGTGACACAAGCTGACCTCAAGAGCTCAACATTCTGGCTTCGAGCAAGCTTTGGTGCTACTGTCTTTGCAGTTGTGGGCTTTGCTATGTACAAAGCACTATTGAAACAGCGATGATTAAGAAAAAGAACCGGCCTACCAAAACATACTTTTATGTACATTCTGAATGCTTTAAATTCTGCTAGAAATATTGAGATATTTATACATGCAGAGTTACTTTATAAATATTTGTAATTCATGCATAAGAGTATTTTACTCATAGTAATGACTGCAGTATTGGCTGGCATGTGGAAAGAAAACATCTTAGTAGCCAAATATAAGTGGCTAAATTTCAGAGGCCAAAAGGGAATATTTTGTAAATAATGTACATATTCAAGCAAGATATGGTCTCCCGAACTGACTTCTAGGAATGGTGTTTGCAGACATTTCTACAGTAGTGTTCTAGTAGTCACTTGGCTCACCCTGCTAGGTTTCAGTCACCCAGAGATTGTGTTTACTCAGGCATCACGTATTTATTTCAAGGTGACTCAGAACGATCCTTTGGCTTCTATAGCCAGCGTTTCTCTCCTTTTTTAAGATCACACAGGAGTCAAAGTCAGCTTTCCAAAACCACTCTGTTTCCATCACTTATGGTAGGCTGGCATCAAAGCCATCATAAAACCTAGAAAGTTGTGGCTAAGGACCTGAGGCAGGAGCAGGTAGTGGAGTTTATCTGTGTCACCACATTGCTTCTTTGTCAGAGTATGAATTTTATAGCCCTTTCAATCAAATGGGGAAAAGTATTTGTATATTATCAATGTTTTTAGTTATAATAAAGAAGCCACCCTGACCACTGCTGAATCTCACCTGAAGTGAAAACCGTCCTAAAATGGCCGTGTCTGTGTAGTATAATGCTGTAGCTGTAGCTGCATGTGTCATGAAGTGTTCTATATCTGGCCAGGATAACCTAGAGGCAACACTTTTTTAATGGTAAAATAAATCTAATGAATATAAACTCTCACAATAAACCTATTTTTTCCACCATTGACCTTTTCAAGTATTTAAATAAATAACTGCTGTATACTGTGATCTTGAGGTTTTTTTTGTGTCTTCTGAGGTAAATATCTCTGTCCAGATGTAAGTCTGCACCTGTGGTTTCTACTTTTCTTAGTGTAGACATTATTTTTTTATATATAAAAAAGTACTATTCGGTAGGAAGGAAGTTGTAGGATGTGTGTAGGGCTGTGAGTGTGCTCTCAGAGGAGGCCTGCAGTACCTCTGCCTGTGTGCTTCTGATGCACTCACATGGTCATCTGCTCCTTGGACATGACGACTCTTCCTTCCACCGGCTCTTCCTCTGCTCTTAGGATGTTTTGCACAAGACCACCCTTCCTGAGCAACAGTAACGACTTAGCCTATCACAAACCTGTTCACCTGCTTGTTCCCCTCTTCTTCGTCTTCCTATTTTCATTCTATATTTGAAGAAAATGAAAATTAAACGTGGCGACACTTCATTTTTTATTTTCCTTATTTTTTTTATTACATGTGTCTTTATTTTATGTATTTGTGTGTACATGGGCCTGTGTGTGCTGTGGCCCATGTGTGGAGCTCAGAGAGAAGTTAAAGGAATCAGTTCTCTGGTACAGTGTGGGTCTTGGTGATAGAACTCAGAGCATCAGGCTTGGTAAACAGATGCTTTTACCTGCTGAGCCATCTTTGAGCCCTTAATTTTGTTTTCTGAGAACTTCTCATGTACCAAATAAATTGATCTTAGTTACACACTTTTTAAAGACAGTTATTTCTTTCCTTCCACATTTCTCTTTGTTTTGATTAAAGTATTGTTTCAAATAAATATGCCTAATAGATTGCTGTGTTTGTGAGATCAGGAAAGAAAGCAGTTTATAGAGAAGTGGAAAGTGGCCAGGTACAGTGGCCCATGCCTTTAATCCGAGCACTCAGGAGGCAGGGGCAGACGGATCTGTGAGTTCTAGTACAGAGAAACCCTTCTTAAAGGGTGGGGTGAGTGTGTGTGGAAAGTGCTGGGTTTAGTATTTAAACTTTTTTCTCAATCTTGTTTTCTGTTTTGGGGTTTTTGAGACAGGGTCTTACCTGTGTACTTTGACTGGCCTTGAACTCCCTTTGTTGACCAAGGAGGCTTAGAATTTATAGATGCACCTCTCTTGAGTGCTAGGATTAAAGTCTTAAAGGCAAGCGCCACCATGCCTGGCTAATCTTTTCATTTTACGATAAGTATCTTTGGTTCACACAAAGTTGGAATGGATAGTGGCCCCATTTGTCTTTGTTGGTGTCTGACCTTCATTGTGAAGCCTGGATGGCCTCCTGTGTCTGTCAGCTGAGTAGTAGTGTGAACGGCAGTCCTGACACAGCCTTCCTCACCGGCTGCAGCTGTGTAGGTTGTCCCTTTGTGTTACACTTTAAGAACTAGTTAGTATGGGAAAGTATAGTAAAAGGCTTCTGGCTTTGACAGTGTGTTCTAAAACTGCTAGCTCTAAGAATACTCAGAAAAATGAGGGAGTAAAAGAAAACCTCTCACTGGATACCAATACCATCGTCTCGTAAGTGGACAGGTCTGAGGTCGTTTGTTATGATGTTTTAATGCATAATAAGGTTTTTTTTTTTTAAAAGAAATCACTCTGAAAGATTATTGTCCTGTGTCTTGATCACAGAAAACATCCTCTCCCTCAGTGGCTGGGGGTGGGGTGGGGGTGTCTGTGCTCTTACATCACCATCTTACACGTTTGACCAGAAGATTTCCCATGTTGTAGGTGAAAGTGAATACCAGAGTAAGAGTGGGCTGTGGGGTTAGGCATTTGGGGAACACATAGCCATTCTGAAGTGACCTACAAGATGAAAGTAGAGGGATTGCGACCATCTTCTTGTGCACATTTGCATATCAGCTGACTAGAAAGCACCAAAGGAGAATCCACTGAGTTTCCAATCCTAAGTGAAATGAGAAGCATCCTGGTCTGCAGGAGGGTGGTGCAATACTGAGCAGCTGGGAAGAAACAGGTAAGTGTGTAGCATAAAACTGTTCTGAACATCCCCTTAGAATGCAAGTAAGATTCACTTTGCTGCCCGCCTTTGAATTGTGCTTCTTTAAAATGTACAGTTGTTTGTCCGTGTCTTTGGATGGTTGCTTCCAAGACCTTGCATGAATACCAAAGCTGAGTGTGTGGGCACCTATATGTGTGTGCTGTTATAATATTTGTGTATAACTCGTCTCCAGACTACTTATTCTAACTAGTGCTTACAATGGGTTTTCCAGTATGAAAGCATGTAGATAGTTACTATAAAAATTTCTCATCCAGGCAGTGGTGGCGCACGCCTTTAATCCCAGCACTTGGGAGGCAGAGGCAGGCAGGTTTCTGAGTTTGAGGCCAGCCTGGTCTACAGAGTGAGTTCCAGGACAGCCAGGGCAACACAGAGAAACCCTGTCTGGAAGGAAAAAAAAATTCTCAGGAAGTAATGGTTGTATTTGTTCTGTATTCAGAACCAATACAGTCACTAAACCAAACCAGGACGTGTATGGATGAGCTGCATAAGCTGCTCAAGTGAATGCTCAAGGGAGCACAGGTCTGTGAAGGGTTGGAAATGACATCAGGGCATGCCTACATATGGATTCTTGTAATACTTAACAGGTTAGAATTCACACTACACTTGTTGCAACTTTCTGAAAAAAAAATATTTTTGATACAGTCTTGGTCAAATCTATAAAGGGAGAACTCACAGAGGTGATTGTGCAAATGTTAAAAATGTGTGTGGATGGCTCAGTGGTAGAACATGTATAAGGCCCTGAACTCAGTCTTCAGGACAGACAGACAGACAGGCAGACAGACCAATAGATAACCTAGTTCTATTATCATGCTTATTTTTAACATTTTCATTTTTAACAGTCTGCATTTGGGGAAGTTGATTTGGAAACTTGATTTTTTTCAAACTCCTTGAGCTCCAGATTCACAACCTAGTACACTTTAAAAAAATTCATTCTTGCCGGACAGTGGTGGTGCACGCCTTTGATCCCAGCACTTGGGAGGCAGAGGCAGGCAGATTTCTGAGTTCGAGGCCAGCCTGGTCTACAGAGTGAGTTCCAGGACAGCCAGGGCTACACAGAGAAACCCTGTCTCAAAAAAAAAAAAAAAATTCATTCTTTGGGTTTTGTTATTTGCTACATACCCTATGCTGTTTCCAACTTTGATGTATGGCTGGTCTCAAATTCAAGATCCTCCTGTATCTATCTTCCAAGTGCTGAAATTACAGGCATGGACCAACATATTTAGCTTCAGTAACTCATTCCTTTAAAAAAAAAAAGCAACCCTGAGGTTGCAGTTATATCTTGACTTAATTTTTAAAATTTATTTTCTATTATGTGTAAATGTATTGGGGGCATCCTTAGGCCATGGCACACATGTGGGAGTCAAAGGAAAACTCTGGAATCATGCTCTCCTTCCACTTAAAAATAAATTGTGTATGTGTGCATGTACCATACATGTTCTGATCCCGTGGAGGCCAGAGGAGACTCACTGGATTCCTTGGGGCTGGAGTTACAGGTGGTTGTGAGCCCCTCATGTATACCCTGGGATCCAAACTCAACATCTGAAGCTCAGTAAATACTCTTAACCACTGGGCCACCTCTCCAGCCTCTCCTTCCACTTAAAAAACTACTGATGTGTGGGCTTCAGTGTGTGTGTGGAAATCAACAGACTCTGCTAGGGTTGACTCTATTTCCACCATGTGTGCCCCAGGGTTTGAACTCAGCCAACAAGTGTCTTTAATTGATCACTAGCCTTCTCTCTTTTTTCATATGGGTTCCAGACTCAGTTCCCAGGATTTGACTAAAGTCACCAGGTTTATGTGACAAGGTCCTTTACACCACTGAGCCATCTTGCTGGCCTTTTCTTGTGTTTACTCTGTTAAAATACCCTCTTGGCAAGAACAAGTGTCTGTTAATATGGTTGGCCCTCAAAGCTGAACATCTCTGTCTGATTTGTAGGTATCACAATGGTGTGTCTGAGATTGTTTCAGAAACCAGAGCCTTCCCCCGACACACTCACACTCCTCAGTCTGCTTATCCCAGTTTTGGGTCCATAAAGTATGGCCACCTTACCGTGTTTAGAGATTATGCCACCATTAGGACTACTGCCTAACTTCACAGAGCCACTCTGATTCTTAGCCATGCCTTCTAGGAGAGTGTTTGCACTATAGGTTTTTTTCTTTTCTCTGGCAAACAACTGTAAATTGTCCAACTCTGAGGGTGTTCCCCCTGGCTTTGAAAGCTGAATGTCAGCTGTATATACACAAAGCAGCATTTTCAGAATTATCTTTACATATTGAAAAGTTCAGATTCTGCAAGAACCAATTTTCTTTGAACTTTTTTTCTATTTATAGTTTCCATTTGTGTTTTGTAATCAAATAGCCCAGAGCTTATTGTTAGAATGGTATGAATATGCATGTAGTTTAACTTATAGGTTGCAAACTCTTTCTGTAAAAGGGCACAAACAGCAAACATCAGACTTGTACTACAGAACGCTGTGTAGAATGAAGGCCCTGTAGGCACAAGGTGAGAAAATACATGCAACTGCATTCCAGTAAGACTTCATGGACATTGAACTTAGGATTTCATACAACATTGACACACCACAGAACAGTCTTTCTGGATTTTTCTTTGGTGATCAGTTTTTTTGTTTGTTTTTTCTCATATGTAACATGTATTCATGTAAATATGTTAGGGTGTGTATGTGTGTGTGTGTGTGTGTGTGTGTGTGTGTGTGTGTGTGTGTGTATGTGTATGTGCCTGTGCGTGTGTATAAAGAGGCCTAAGGTGACTTCACATGTCTTTCCCCAATTGCTTTCCACTTCATTATTAAAGCAGGGTCTCAAGTTTGAGCCCAGACTAAGCAAATTTGGCTCATCTAGCCACCCAGCTTTCTTAGGGAGATTCCACCTCTACCGTTTGAGAATGTGAATTACAGGCAGGTCTCCTCCATACCCACCAGACATTTACATGGATTCTGGGGATCTGAACCATGGTCCTATAATTACAGGGGGAAAGCACTTTGCCCATTCAGCCATCTCCCAAGCCCCCTGAATACTTTTTGGTTTGCTTAATTTGTTTTCTTGAGACAATGCCTCACTATGTAACCCTGCTAGCCTGAAACTTGCTATGTAGATCAGGCTGGCCTCAAATTCACCAAGATCTACCTGCTTGTGCCTCCCAAGTGCTAGGATTATAGTTAAGAGCTACCACACCTGGCTCCTTGAGTTTACTTGACCATTAAAAAATCTAGTTTATTCTTTTTATTTGTTTATCACAGTTCCATGTGAGAGAGGTTTGGGGGGGGGAGGGGGCAAGAGGATGGAGACAAAGGGAGAAAAGAGCTAATTTATTCTTAAATGTACAGAAATTGATTTAATCAAATAACAGTTGCCTAGTTATTAAATCACCTGATTATCTTGGAATTTGGAAATGCACAATACTGAAAAGACTGTAAAAGCACTGAAGTCATGTGTGTGGAAACAAGGATTGGATGTGAAGGGGGTCCTGGTCACATTGTTCACAACCACACAGTGCTCCGCTCAGATTAACCTTGAAGGACAGTTAGCCTCTGGAAGTTCAGGGGAGAACAGGCTTGATTCTGGGTGCTTCGTGGGGCTGGCTGCCCTCTGGGCTGTTAGCCATGCTTGATTTCAGTGTATAATTGGCACATGGAGAAGGTCAAAGTATCCTTGGAAAATGTTTAGTTTGAATTCTGGTTGTTTGGAAAATTTACCCCTCTGGGTACATGACCAGGTGATAATCTGTCTTACCTAGATTTTAAAATCAAGCATGAAGTACATCGGTCCCATTCCACACTTTCATAGCTTACACTGGACACAAATAGTAGAAGGAACTTATTCAAGTCTAGGATCAGGACCCACTGTCCTGATTCTTAGTTTTTTGGGGTTTTTTTCTCCATAGGAATTAGCCTTGAGCAGCTTTGGACTTTCTTTTCTGCCTTCAATAAAATTTTAATATATTCATTCTTACAAAAGAAAGAATGGAAAGAAAAGGAGGGAACTATTAAATATTTCTGACATTTTTATTAGTAAAAAAATTAAAATTGGTAAGACAAATTTTCCAAAGTGTTTGTGCTCCTCCAGACCTTTTGTCTTAATTTCTATTTATTTATTTATTTATTTATTTATTTATTTATTTATTTTACACTCCAGATTTTATTCCCCACCCCTGTCCACACTCCCACTGTTCCACATCCCATATCTCCTCCCCACACCCCTGTCTCCTCGAGGATGTCTCCACCCACCAACCTCCATGCCACCTGATCTCTAAACTCCCTGGGGCCTCCAGTCTCTTGAGGGTTAGGTGCATCATCTCTGAACATTTCTACTGGTCCTCACTAGGTAACTGCTAGTTACACTGTAGTTCACAGGGCCAAGCATACTTTTTTTTAAGCAGTTCAGCTCTGCTTGGTCAAAGCAGTCTAAGTTGCTTTAACCAATGCTGTTCTTGCTACTGAAGTCCACACTGCCATTTCTACTCTCCTGACTGTTCCTCTGTGGCACTGTAGTCAAGGCCTTTGAAACCTAGCACTGACTGCCCTTCTCCCAGTCCTCTGTTCTGTTGGCTCTGTTTATGATTCAGAGCCACACTACCTAACCTGGTTAGGCCAGGCTCCTAATTGCTGCAGCCATTTCTGCATTATATTCATTGCCTTCTAACTGTGTTATATAAAGGTAACTTTTATTTGCCAGATGTAATTCTCATCTCCAAATCTTACTGCCTCCCAGTCTACTAACCTAGGCCTAGTCAAGGAAGTGCCTAGCCTCCATACAATATTACCTAGTTCTAGAATGTTTTCAGCCTCTGAGACTTACTGCTGAATACACTCATCCTTTCTAGTTCTTTCTGAATTCCTGCTGACTGGTTCAACTGTTCTGGCTCAAACGCCTCGCTAAGCTGTGGTTCAAACTGGCTTCTCTCAGCTTCTGACTGAATTGCTCTGCTGGTCACATACTAACTTTGGCAATCTGTTCTAATCTTCTGACTCCTCCTCTAGCTTGTTCTATCTTCACTTGTGTTTAGCTTGTTCTCTCTCTGCAACCTCTCTGACATAAACTGTCTGGGTAAAACTCCCTCTCTCTCTTTCTCTGCATTGTCCCTTAAGTAGCTTATGCTGTTCTGTCAGATCTTTCTCAGATTCATCACTTTGTCTGACACTCAATTAGATATCACTTTCAAATATGGCTGCTCCCTTCTACAAACTAACTTTACCTTCATTGTGTGGGTTAAAGATGCGTGCTAAGGGTGTGTCTGTGTCCCAAGCAGAGGGATTAAAGGTGTGTGCTTAAGGCTGATCTACAACACAACTAGAAACAGGTTTGTTTTTGTTTTTTTTAGTAATTAACATAATCTCCTGATTTACAGTGAGTTCAAATATCTTGCAACACAGTGGTTCTCAACCTTCCTAATGCTTTGACACTTTAATACATAAGTTTCTCATATTGTGGTGAGATCAACCATAGAATTATCTTCATTGCTACTTTGTAGCTGTAACTTTGCTACTGTTATAAATCCTAATGTAAATATCTTTGTTTTCTGGTGGTCTTAGGCGACCTCTGTGAAAAGATTTCATAGATTGAGAGCTGCGGTAACCCATGTACCTTACAGCAGCCATCTTGCTACTACCTTGCTTTTGTTCTTACTTGTCCTCCCCTGCTTCATGAGCCTGTCTCAGTTGCACTTTGCTTGCTGCTCTGCTCTGACTGTTTCTAGCCCATGGTATACCTATTTCAGAGCTGCTCTCTGCTTCCAGTGCTTTTCAAGAAAGCTACCTTTTGCTTGTCACTCATGTCTTGGTTTATATATCAACGTATTGAGTGGAGACTTCCCAGACTGTCTAGTCTAAAGAAGCCACCTAGAAACTCATCCATGGACCCATCTACCAGCCTGCTTTCTCCCTTTAATTTTTTTTTTTAAGTTGGAGGTGGTGGTGCATACCCTTAATCCCAGCACTTGGGAGGCAGAGGCAGGAGAAGTCTCTGAGTTCGAGGTCAGCCTGGTCTACAGAGTGAGTTCCAGGACAGCCAGGGCTGCACAGAGAAACCCTATCTCGAAAACCCAGAAAAAAAAAAAATGTTTTCTTAAGCCTATAGGTGTTTTGTCTGCATGTGTCTTTTTACTCTGTGTGTGTGTGTGTGTGTGTGTGTGTGTGTGTGTTACCCTCAGAGGCCAAAAGAGGGCACCAGATCCCCTGGAATTGGAGTTACAGATTGTTATGCATTGTCATGTAGATGTTGAGAGCCAGGGTCCTTTGGAAGAACAGCCAATCTCTTAACCACTGAGCCATGTCTCCAGCCTCCCCTCCCCTCAAACCCTTTTATATATATATATTTCTTCATTTGTTGAAGGTCACCTTCCTGTTTGGATATGAGCCTTGGGGTAAAATTAGGGCTTTGTTTGACTTAATCTTCACTTTGTATTCAGTCCCAAAAACAATAATTGACATGCAATACCCAGTTCAATCAGTGAGGGAAGAAATAAAACAACTTCAAGCTGTTTGTCCTAGAAAACTTAGATGGTCAGTGCAGCTTATTGGACCTGGAGTTGGGGATGACTAAAGAAAAACTAAAATATTTTCTGCAGAGATGGTACCAATGACTAAGCTGTTGGGAGGGGAAAGCAGGAGGACTGGGACTTGGCTAGTTCGGATTCATTTGCATAGGCCTCAGAACTCTTGTTTGAGCTAGGATCCTTGTCCTGAATGCTGCTTGAGCCTCTCTTGTTGTAGAAGGCCACCTCTGACATCCACAGGGTTAAACTGAGGAAGTCAGTGCTGGAGCGATGGCTCAGCGGTTAAGAGCACTGACTCCTCTTCCAGAGGTCCTGAGTTCAATTCCTAGCAACCATATGGTGGCTTGCAACCATCTGTAATGGGATCCGATACCCTCTTCTGGTGTTTCTAAAGACAGCTACAGTGTACTCACATAAATAAAATAAATAAATCTTAAATAAAAAAAAAACCTGAGGAAGTTAGCCACTGTGGGGTTGTAATTATGGTTGGTGCTGATAGCAACCACCACCATCTGTGCTGGATGACAGAAGCCTCCACTGGTGGTAGCAGGAGACTGAAGAAAAGAAAGAAAGAGACCAGTGCTGGTGGAAAACCAGCTTAGGCTGCTACTGATGGTAGCCAATGGGAGCTGCCACCATTAATGGCCACAACTAGAGAAAAGAAAGGAGAAAAAAATGCTCACACATACACACTGGATAAAGCAAAGAGGGTCCAAAAAGTGTGTCCCAACAAACAAGTTCCAACATCACAGCCATGCAAAACAGTGGGCCGTCTCCAGGAAGCTCATTTGCCCACTGTAGCTCCTCCTGCATGGTGTCGCCATGCTATATAGGTTCTAAGCTGTAGGTTGGGGGAAAGGGATAGTGTTATTTGGGATGGTGGTGCCTGGTCTTGCAGTCCCGTGGGGAGAGGCCATAGTAAGAACTACAGTAGAGAAGCTTTAAGCGCAGTGAGGGCTCAGTCACCAGAGAGTTTTCTCCTGAATTTCCCAAAAGTTCAACAGAAGGTGGTGTTCAAATTAGACCTGAGATAGTTCACACTTAGAGTCATTTGTCCTGAGTTGCAAGGTTCAAGTGCTTGTGTGTCTCTTGCTGGGGTTGGAGGTCAGCTCCAGTCTCACTGAAAGAACAGACTGTCCTCAGCTTGGCTTGTAAAAATTGAAATCCATACTTCCATAAAAATCTGTCAAAGCTGCAGCTGAATTTGGGGGACATACTGTGTAATGATGTGCTTGAAACAGGACAGGTGCTTATCTCGAGCGGCACGGGAGCAGTGCTCAGCTATCAGCTGTAAGCAGCTGGAATACTCCAGCTGTGAGCAGCCAGCTGTAGACAGAACCTCATCTTACATTGTCATGGGGTTCTGCCACATTCAGCATTCACAGTTTGAAAGACGGAGTGACTATGTCGAGGCTCAGAGAAAGAAGTTCTGCTTGGCTAGCAGTCAGTGAGAAAGAACTAAGAGATGACTGTCGCTTAAAACGACAGTCTTACGTAGCCTGACCCTTTGAGGTTCCAGAGCCAAGTCCACTGAGGACATTTGCCCTAGGGCCTCCTGGATGGTTTCTCTGGATCGGTGAAACTGCTCATGTTTATGGCTGCTGTGGTGCATTCCCCCTGCTAAGCTTTCTTCTGTGCAACCTGAAAAACTCAAACTGGTCATAAAAGGAAGCACCAGGTTCTGAAGCACGCGAGAGAGGAGATGGTCGTGTTCCTTCATGTAGGGCTTGTTCAGAGAGGGAAGTTTTGGGCTATTCCTCCAGTCTAGAATGGTTTCTGTATGTACGTATATATTTGTGTGTGTGTGTGTGTGTGTATAGAGGGGGGGCGGCAAATGACCTCTATGAGTTCAAATCCCACCTAATCTACATATTCCAGAGCAACCAGAGCTACATAATGAGACCCTGTCTCAAAAAAAGATTTTTTGAAAAGAAACAAAAAAGGAAACAAGTCTTTTTTAAAGAGGGTATGGGATTATGGCAGACAGGTAAAATGTCAGCTGAAGAGGCTCCTCATATTACAGATAGATTATCTGAAGTCTGTGTCCTGGGGAAATAGGAGCCCAGGTGGCAGTCCCCAGGGAAGACCTCTGCAGTGCTTCAATCACTGGGCTAAGGGACCAGCTTTTGGTTAAGTGCCTTTGTTAGAAGGTCCTGCTTGGGATGCTCTGAGTTTACAGGACAAGAATGTGTGCTAGCATGACCCGGAATAGCCTGAGGTCCTGGGCACAGGGAGTTTATAAGCTTGGCTCCTGCCCAGAAACAAGAGGGGAAAGTTTTTAGGAGCATCTGAACTTACTAGGTTTCCAATCTTCAGTCCCCAAATCCCTCTGCAAAGCCTGGAAGGAGACCAACTGTGCTTCTAAGCCTCTACTCACTTCTCAGGACCCGACAACTAAAGCCCTATGGACAACTTGACCTTAGGGGAAATAGTTGGCCTGTAAATGCCTCATATCACCTAGAATGCAGTCAGTGCAGTTTAGATTGAACTAAGCAATCCTTTTTTTAGGAATCTGTTCTTCCAGCTTTCGTCTTCCTCTTCTTGTTCTCCCTATTTCTAGAATTCTGAGAGCTGTACTGTTCATTGTTTCTACCCATCATTAAGAGAAAAGATATGGAAACATTCCCATGGTAACAGCTTCATCTCAAAATATCTGAATGCTCTCAGCTGCCCTCCTACTCCAGGGAAAAGATGAGCTGCTCCCCCTCCCCATCTTCTCAGAGTACAGCTGACTGGTCCATCCTATACTGCAGTGAGGCTGCAAACCACAAGCAGAGAGAATCCCAGAGTGCTAGACTAGCAGACACGGCAAGAACATTTCAAAATTTCAATATTCATCTCTGACACTGAGCCCAAGAACTGCTGGTGGATATGCACAGGGAAACCGGATGTACATAATACAGACCAGCACAGACTTGGTTCAATGACACACAGGTGCCACGCTGATTAATGGCAGAGGAACAAGTTTGCAAAAGTTCAGGTGTGTGTGTCAACCGTCATTAGAGATAGACAGGGAAAATGGAATATGACAGTGTTCTGCTTGATGTTCATGGCCGACTTTATGCCTTCTGTATAAAATTGGATATTGGCAGAGGTGAGACATGCCGTTCTTAAACCTGCATTAGTTACCCCATTGCATGTATGCTAACCCACCACAAACTACCCCCAAACATAGTAGCTTAAATATTATTTAAGCCTGATATAATGGTGAACACTTAGTCTCAGCATTCAGAAGGTATAAGCAGGTACTTCTGAGCTCAAGGCCAGCCTGGTCTACAGAACAAGTTCCAGGATAGCCAGTGTTAAAAATTCCATCTTTGAACTTTTTTTTTTTAAAGGAAGTTTGCTGTGAGAAGTGCTGGAGATCAAACCAAGGACTTGGTGTGCGCTAAGCAAATCATTTACCACTGAGTAATACCTGTAACCCTGGGAGCAGTTTAGCTGGTGGCTATCAGGGTCTCTAATTAATTTGCCAACTGTTTTTCAGGTTGAAGTCATTAGGACCAGATAAAGGGTCTTCCATAGTGTTCCCTCACTAGTGTCAAAGGAACTGTTCCACGTGGTTAGTGGCAGAAGGCCCCAGGGGACAAGCTTTACAAATACTGTCTCCAGTTTGTGAGTTGTCTCTCTTTTTTGTTTTTTTCTTTTCCTTTTTAAATTTTATTTTATGTGTATGGGTGTTTTGCCTGTGTGTGTGTGTGTGTGTGTGTGTATGTGTGTGTGTGTGTGCGCACACACTTGGAAGCTAGAAGAGGGTGTTTGTTTACCTGGAACAAGTTACAGGTGGTTATGATATCTCATAGGTGGTGGGAATTGAACTTCAGTGCTCTTAGCCACTGAACAGCTCTCCCACTGCATGAGTTGTCTTTTGAAAATGTAAGCATTCACAACCAGATGTGGTAGTACACGTCTTTAATCCCAGCTAGAAGCAGGTGCATCTCTCTGAGTTCGAGGCCAGTCTGGTCTACATACTACATAGTGAGTCCCAGGACTGCCAGAGAACCCCCGACTACAGTTACACACATGCGCAACACACTCTTTCCTGTTCATTTTGATTTTTGTTTTCTTTTTAAAATTTTTTTATTTATTTTAAAGATTTATTTATTTATTTTATGTATATGAGCACCCTGTCGCTGTCTTCAGACACACCACATGAGGGCATCGGATCCCATTACAGATGGTTGTGAGCCACTCAGGCCCTCTGGAAGAGCAGTCAGTGCACTTAACCGCTGAGCCATCTCTCCAGCACTGTTTTGCTGTGGGGATTAGACTCAGAACCTCCCACAGGGTAGTCAGTAGACACTGCCACTGCGAGGCACACCCAGCTCTCAATTATTTTATTTTGCTCTGAGGTACAGCGTCAGGTCGACCTAGAACTTATAATCCTCCTACTTCAGCCCCAGTGTGCAGAAATTACTGGTGTACGCCAACTTGATAGATCAAAAAAATCTTGTAAATTGTGTGTGTGTGTGTGTGTATGAATGTGTACATAGTATAGATATGTGTTTGTGTATTTACTTATGCATGTGTGAGAAGCCAGAGGGCCATGTGAGCTCTCTTCCTTGATCACTATCCATTCTTTATTTTATTTTTTCAGACATGGTCCCTTAAGAAACCTGGAGTTTGCTGGGTGGTAGTGGTGCACGCCTTTAATCCCATAATCCCAGCACTTGGGAGGCAGAGGCAGGCAGATTTCTGAGTTCGAGGCCAGCCTGGTCTACAGAGTGAGTTCCAGGACAGCCAGGGCAACACAGAGAAACCCTGTCTCAAAAAACCTAGGGAAAAAAAAAAAAAAAAAAAAAAAAGGAAACCTGGAGTTTACTGGTTCCCTAAGTCAGTGAGATCCAGAGTTCCACCTGTCTCTGCTCCTGGCCCTCCTCCCGAGCACTGAAGTTACAGATGTGCATTGTCACACCCAGCTTTTTACTTGGGTGCTGGAGATCTACACGCAGATGTATCAAAATCCTTCAGAAGTCATCAGTGGGCCACCTCCCCGTAATTTCAGTGTTCTATCCTTATTGCTAACAGGAAGCAGGTCCAGCCTTTACTTGTATCAGGAATGGAGTTATAAAAGTTGAGGTTCTGGCCAAGTCTGGTGAGCAACGCCTTTGATCTCAGCACTCAGGAGGCAGAGGCAGGCAGATTTCTGAGTCCAAGGACAGCCAGAGGCAAACAGAAACCCTCAAAACAAAAGAAAACAAAAACAAAACAAAAGAAAAAGCGGGGGCTGGAGAGATGCCTCAGCCCTTAAGAGCATTGACTGCTCTTCCAGAGGACCTCTATACATAAAATAAAGAAATAAATCTTTAAAGAAAAAAAGAAAAGTAGAGGTTTTGGGACTGAACATTTAGTAGGAAACAACAGAGGGCAGCAAGCGCTGTAGGATGTGTGGTGACTCAGTGCTCTCTCTCTTTAATGTGTACTTTGCCTGCGTGTATTTGTGTATAGCATGTGTTTCTGGCTCCCAAGGAGCTAGGAACTGGAGTTAAGAATGGTTATAAGACATGGTGTGAGTGCTGGGAACTGAACCCAGGTCATCTGCGCGTCCCAAGGGCTCTTAACCGCTAAGCCCTCTCTCTCTCTCTCCCTCTCCCCCCCCTCTCTAAAAGTGTAACCCTATATAACCCTGCTCATCTCCATCTCCACTTTTAAAATTTAGTCTTTACTAGGAGAGGAAATTCAGAGAAAATCTTTTTTTCAATTTTTAAAGGTGTTCTTCTATGCTGAGTGGGTTGGGTTTTTGTTTTTTGTTTTTTTGGGGGGTTTTTTGGTTTTTTTGTTGTTGTTTTGGTTTTTTGTTGTTGTTGTTTTGGGGGGTGGTGTTTGTTTGGTTTGATTTTGGCTTTTCAAGACAGGGTCTCACTATGTAGCTCTGGCTGTCCTAGAATTTAGAACTAGGTGGTCGTAACCTCGAAGAGATCTACCTGCCCTGCCTCTGGGACTAAAGGTATGCAGCATTACACCCAGCTTCTCGGTACTGAGCTCCGGCCATCATTAGACTTGGTAGTGAGCAACCTCACTGGTCTTGCATTTATAAATTTTTTTAAATTTATTTTTCATTTATGTGTATGAGTGTTTTGCCTGCATCTATGTATGTGGACCGTTTGTGTGGAGTGACCATGGAGGTCAGAAGAGGGCATCAACTCCCCTTCAACTAGAGTTACTGATGGTCGTGAGTCATTGTGTGAGTACTGGGAACTGAACCAAGATCCTCTGGGAGAGGAGCCAGTGCTCTAACTGCTGAGCCATCTCTCCAGCCCCTGTAATTTGTCTTTTTAAATTATGTGTATATGTGTGAGTATGTGCCAAACACAATGATACTCTGTCTCAAACATGCAACAACAGAAAGACACAGCACAGGCTGTCTTTCAGTGGCTTCTCTCCGTAGATAAAAAGACACTGTTTAATGGCCACTAAGGCCTCTCGGCACAGCTTTCCCTGACATCCTGTACTTTCACTCCCCCGGCTGCTCTTCTATTCATAAACCGTACAAGATAAGCGGCTACCCCAGGGTCTCTGCACTTGCAGCTCTGGCTGGCATGCCCATGTGGCCACATAGTGCATTTCACCTCCGTCAAGATGTATTCAGATCTCCTCTTACTAACGGGTCTTTTTCAGTCTGCATGCTTAAGACTCCTCTCTTCCTTTACACAGTTACTTCCTATCTCGAATACTTCATTTTTCTACATAGTCTTTCCACTGTAGTCTTTTAAAAAATATTTATGGTTATATTTGTGTTACATGCCTGCGAGTACAGATGCTTGCCATGGCCAGAATCCCCTGGAGCTAGAGTGTTGGGCAGTTGTGAGCTGCCTGAAGTAGACAGTGGGAATTGAACTTAGGTTTTCTGCTAGAACAGTTAATGATCTTAACTACTGTGCCATCTCTTCACCCCCATACTGCCTTCTCACCACCATACTGCCTCCTTATCCTTTTTGATATAGTGTTGTTTTGTAGCCTGATCAAAGTCAGTCCCCCTACCTCAGCCTCAAGTACTGGGAGCACCACAACCAGCACTGTGTGGTATATTAGACTCTTCTGTATGATCGGTTTTGATACTTGTTAATCTCCAGAGTTTGTAAGCTCCCTGAGGCCATGCTGTTGTCTGTTTTGGTCACTGCTTCTAGAAATGACCACAAATAGCTTAGATGCTTGGGTATTAATTGAGTGAAGTGACAGAGACTCTTAATTTAAGGCAGTGGTTCTCATCCTGTGGGTCACGACCCCTTTGGGGATCTAATGACCCTTCATGGGGGTCACCTAAGACCACCCAAAAACATATTTAGATTATGATTCATAACAGTAGCAAAATTATAGTTATGAAGTAGCAATAAAAATAATTTTTATTGCCGGGCAGTGGTGGCGCACGCCTTTAATCCCAGCACTTGGGAGGCAGAGGCAGGCGGATTTCTGAGTTCGAGGCCAGCCTGGTCTACAGAGTGAGTTCCAGGACAGCCAAGGCTACACAGAGAAACCCTGTCTCGAAAAACCAATAATAATAATAATAATAATAATAATTTTTATTAAAGGGTCATGGCATTAGGAGGCTTGAGAACCCACTGATTTAAGGGGTTGAGAGTGTAGTAAGAATGGAAAAAGGGGGGCTGGAGAGATGGCTCAGCAGTTTAGAGCACTGACTGTTCATACAGAGGTCCTGAGTTCAATTCCCAGCAACCACATAGTGGCTGACAACCATCTGTAATGGGATCCGATTCCTTTCCTCTTCTGGTGTGTCTGAAGACAGTGACAGTGTACTCATGTACATAAAATAAATAAATCTTAATTTTTAAAAAATAGCCAGGTATGGTGATATACACCTATAGTCCTATAATTCAAACAGAACCCAACAACAGGGGGATCACTTGGCCTACATAGCAAGCTCCAGCCTATGGTTACTGAAGTAGACCCTGTCTTAAAAAAAGAAAAAAGAAATTAGCACATTTTATAAAAAGTGATTTCTAAAGTTCTCACATGTCATTTAATTATAGTAACCAAGCATCATAATTAATACCACCCCCACCCCCAGTACAAACACGATGGTTCTGAAACAGAAGGAGATTCATTCGCCTGCTGTAGACCCAGCCTCGCAGCATAACCGGGCTTAGCCCCTGCCCTGTGTCTACAGACGCCTCACTGGCCTTTAGAGACAGCAGAAAAGCTCTTCTCAGAGTTGACTTTTGCTTGTGAGCCTTTCCCTAGGGAGCAAGCAGAACTTCCCCTAAGGACGTGATATAAGCAGTCCCACATTTCTGAGTCACGCTACCCGGAGAAAAGCCCAGCATGGCAGAGCGCGCACACCACCTGCAAATGCCCAGGAGAGTCCGGGGCTTATTTTTAGCCAGATAGGGAAAGTGCCGAATATCTTCCAGGAGAGCTGGCAGCTGGCAGGTTGCTGATACAGCTGTGCTTATGTAAGCCAGAAGGAGGCCGAGGTTACACAGAGGCAGGCATGTGGCCCACCTCTGCTTGCCGAGGCTCGGTCAGCCAGGACATTCTGTCGGGTCATAGGTCAGGAGTTGTTGCTGGAGAGAGGGAGTGATTTGGAGTATGCAGAGAGCACAGGAACGCCTGGCTCCCCGAGTCTGAGGAGATGTCAAAGCCCTGTCCACCAGGGTCTGTTTCTTCCCGCCCTGCTATCCAGGGTAAATAGAAGAACAGATGTGCTTTCGAATGGCATGGCGCAGTTGTAAAGCAGAGCAGTTCAGCTCGCTGTGACCACACATCTCAGCTGTGCCAGATGGAGGTGATCTACGATTTCCCATCCTGAAGCTGCCAAGACCCAGCGCCTGCTTTGTCCTGCAAGCAGCAAATGCGGACTTTTGCAAGGGCTAGCCACACGCCTGTTTGTGGAGAGTCAAGGTAGGATGTCTCTTAGCAGGGATTGAGTTTAGTTATGTCAAAATCTAAACCAAGAGTAAACTGTCCTAAAGCCTCCTGTGCCCATCACCAGCCTCCAGCAAAAACCAGCATGGCGGCCCTGTTACATCGTTCTGTCCACACATTCTGGGATTATTTGGAACAGAGTCCAGACAGCATGTTCTTTCACCTGAAAATATTTTATTGGGCAACTGTGAAATAGGGATTTTTTTCTTTTCCCCCTGAGACAGGGTCTCTCTGTGTAGCCCCAGCTGTTCTGGAACCTGCTCTGTAGACCAGGCCAGCCTCGAACTCAGAGATCCATCTGTCTCTACCTCTAGTGCTGAAGTTAAAGGTATGTGCAACCACTGTCCTGATATCAACTGTTTTTTTTCTTTTTTCATATAATTATTTATTATTTTATGTATATTAGTACACTGTAGCTGTCTTCAGACACACCGGAAGAGGGCATCAGATCCCATTACAGGTGGTTTCGAGCCACCACGTGGTTACTGGGAATTGAACTCGGGACCTCTGGAAGAGCAGTCAGTGCTCTTAACCACTGAGCTATCTCTCCAGCCCCTATCAACTGTTTCTTAAGATCAAATATTAGTATTCATATTCTTTCAATTATGTAAGCAAGGTTTCTTTTTTCTATCTTGGTATGTTTAAGCGTATTTCTTTTTTTTTTCTCCTTACCTCGAGTTTATTTGTAAAAACAGCATAGGACACTGGTCATCTGCTAATAGTGTGTAGGTAAGTGTGTCCCTGCAGTCCATCTGTCTTCACACTGGCAGGAGCCTTTTCTATGGGGCCTTCACAGGGGCCTGAGCACCTTTGGGAGCCTGAGCTGGAGCTGCACCCTGGGCTTTGGTTCGAACCTTGGGTCACAGTCTTTGGTTGGCATGTAGCTTCGAATCTGCTTCTCAAGCTTGGGGTGAGCGATGAAAGCCAGGCAGCTGAGTTTGCAGCTGGGGCCCTTTGGCACCTTGAGCTTAGTGACCTGAGGCCTTACAAGGGCCCTTATGGCCTCTGCGCATGCACTCACTGCCTTTGCATTGTCGGCCTGCATCATCTTCAGGCCTTTCTTGCTGTGCTTCTTGGCAAAGCCCACGTTCCTCAGAGCTTGGGGTCAACCCCCTTAAGAGACTCGTATCTTGGTGACTGGGATTTCTTGATGCCATTTCTGTGCCATTTGCAGAACTGGTTGTGTGTTATGTGGTTCTTGGATTTGACCATGTCTGCACGGTAACCCGCAGCTTCCCCAGCACCTGGACACAAGCATATTCCTTTTAAAGAATGGCTTGATTTGTTGCTGAAGAACCAGGTTATTTGTCCTGTAGAGGTCATGTTATACCCATATGATGTCCTTTTCTATATCTCTGTACATTCTTTTTTTTTTTTTGGTTTGGTTTGGTTTTTTGAGATAGGATTTCTCTGTGTAGCCCTGGCTGTCCTGGAGCTCACTCTGTAGAGCAGGCTAGCCTCAAACTCAGAAATCCGCTTGCCTCTGCCTCCCAAGTGCTGGGATTAAAGGCATGTGCTTCCACGGCCCGGCAATGTACATTCTTTTTGTAAAAAAAGATTTATTTATATTTTATGTCTAGGAGTATTTGTCTGCTTGTATGTATGTGGACCACAGAGGCCAGAAGAGGGCATCAGATCCCCAGATTGGGAGTTACAGATAGTCATGAGGCATTAATGTGGGTGCTGGGAACTGAACCCAGGTCCTCTGCAAGAATAGCAGGTGCTCTTAACCACTGAACTATCTTTCTAGCCCCTGTAAATTTAACTGTTATCATTTTAACTCTAGTGATTTGATAATTCCGTCTGGATTCAGTGGATTGATAGGAAGCATTCCATAGGTGGTGTGCTTCCATCCACGGCAACACAAGTCTGATTTCTCTTTGTGGTCTTAGGAGTCTGGAGGCATTGTCTAGACCCATTATTTGACTCTGCATGACTCATTTTGTTTTGTTTTTTTTGTTTGTTTGTTTGGTTGGTTGGTTTTTGTTGTTTTTTTTTATTTGTTGGTTGGTTTTTGGTTTTGTTGTTGTTGTTGTTGGAGTTTGTTTTTGTTGTTGTTGTTTTTGAGACAGGGTTTCTCTGTGTAGCCCCGGCTGTCCTGGAACTTACTACATAGATCAGGCTTGGTCTTGAGCTCAGAGATCTGCTTGCACCAGCCTCCCAAGTACTAGGACAAAAGGGGCTCACATCACCACCTGGCAACTCCTAGTGAATTGTAAAGAACAAATGTGACTGAAATGTCTGTCTCTGATTAATACATTCAGGAAAGCACTTCTTGGAGAGTCTGTTGATTTTTACTCTCTAAAGAGTATGTTGATGCCGGGTGCGCACCTTTAATCCCAGCACTTGGGAGGCAGAGGCAGGTGGATTTCTGAGTTCGAGGCCAGCCTGGTCTACAGAGTGAGTTCCAGGACAGCCAGGACTACACAGAGAAACCCTGTCTCGAAAAAAAAAAAAAAAAAAAAAGAGTGTGTTGATTTTTACTTCCTGAGGTTGGCCCTGGTGCCTACCCTATGTAGCAGCATTAAGGAATTGCCCAGGTTAGCTACCGGTAACATGTTGGCCCTGTGGGGGGTGCTAGGGCTATTCTTTCCACTAGAGGGCACTTGGCTCCAGGACTTCACGTGGCTCCTAGCCAGCTTTGCTATTCTAGGGCTTCTCAGGAGGCAGTATTTAGCGTGTATTCATTACTAGGTACCAACTGGGTGCTTCCTGTATCTAGGATGGAGATAGAAAAGGTCAAACATGATGTCCTATGACATTATATTGGGAAATGATTTCTTCATATTTTCTTTTTAGAACATCAGCTGTGTCATCTGGTGGAAACTATTTTAGCCTTCCACAGGGTGCTGCCTTCTGCAAATTTGGTTACCTGGTTAGATTTTCTAACTGCCATATATGGTCTTTTTGGAATGTGAATGTATCCAAGTAAGATGCCAATGTATGTTCACGTCTGAGACACTTTATTTTTTATTTTGACACCATGTGTTGAATGTGCTGGGGAGAAGGAGGCTGATGCTTACTGAGAGCCACCTGAGCCATACCTCTTTCCCTTTTCTCCTTGTTTTGTTTTCGCTTTTTGTTTTTTATATTTTTCTAGGCAGGGTTTCTCTGTATGTCCCTGGCTGTCCTGGAACTCACTCCGTAGAACAGGCTGGCCTTGAACTCAGAGACCCGTCTGTCTCTGCCTCCTAAGTGCTAGGATTAAAGGTGTGAACCACTACCACCCGGCTCCCTTTTCTTATTTTATTTTTTTAGATTTATTTATTTATTTTGTGTATGTGAGCACATTGTAGCTGTCTTCAGACACACCAGAAGAGGGCATCAGATCCCATTACAGATGGTTGTGAGCCACCATGTGGTTGCTGGGAATTGAACTCAGTGCAGTCAGTGCTCTTAACTGATGAGCTACCTCTCCAACCCTCCCCTTTCTCATTTTTATCTGCATCCAAGCAAGATGGATGATCATAACCCTATTTAAATCCCAAAGAAGAAAGCCAGGCAGTAGCGGTACACATTTTCAATCCCAGCACTCAGGGCAGACCTGAGTTCATGACCAGCCTGGTCTACAGACTGCGTTCCAGGACAGCCAAGGCTACACAGAGAAACCCTGTCCTAAAACAAAAACAAACAAACAAACAAATGTCCCAAAGAAACACAAGGCTAGGAAGTAGCTCAGTGGCAGAGCACCTGCAGGGTTAAATGAGGTCTTCAGCACCATCACAACAAAACACTAAAAACTAAAAAGAAAGAGGCCTGCCAGATATACTTGTGATTCCAGTACTTGTAAGGCAGTGCAGAAGATCACTGCAGGTTCAGGGCCAGCCTGGTCTAGGTAGTGATGTCTATGTCAGCCAGAACCATAGGAAGAGATTGTGTCTCAAAATAAGCCCCAAGCAGAATAAAGAAATAAAATCAGCTGGGCGGTGGTGGCGCACGCCTTTAATCCCAGCACTTGGGAGGCAGAGGCAGGCAGATTTCTGAGTTCGAGGCCAGCCTGGTCTACAGAATGAGTTCCAGGACAGCCCAGGCTCTAAAGAGAAACCTTGTCTCAAAAAAAACAAAAAACAAAAAACAAAAAAAAAAAAAAGAAAGAAAAGAAATAAAATCAAGGAAACAGATTCATTGATGGTAAGTTGAAGGTCACCTTACCCATCACAGAAGGACATGTAGAAGAGTAATTTTTTTCCCCACCTCATACCACACTGATTGCTATGGTCCTAGGCTGTAGAAAAACAATGGCCATTGCAATGACACCTTGACATTTAGGAGGTCTTTTGACAGCACTACAACACAGAAGTGATAATAGGCGATATCTGATTATGGGATCCCCAGAAGTGTTCTCATCATGACATCTTGTAGACTGGTCTCCACAAACCCTCTCCATAGCTACGACACTGGCTTCTGCAGAGGGAAGCACCATCACTAGATCCATGACATCATCTCTGGAGCCCTGCACATGGAGATTGCTCTGTGCTGATGGCTACTCACCTCTCCTCATCTCCAGGACCTTTCAGGGTACTGGCACCATGCCCCCAACATGCCGGAAGCAGGTGGCAAAGCCAAGACTCTATTTAAATCCTGTGGTTTAATGAAGAAGGATACATGTATGATTTGAGAAAAAAAAAAGCAATAAATTCTTGAATGTCCTGCATTAGTGCGGTGAGGACATTTGAATACCTTTCCAGCTATTTATTTGTAAACCCACTTACACACTCCCAGCTTCACCCCTACCATCTCTTGCCCCAGCAACACAACCAAACCCATCATCAGAGCTCAAGCTGAACTGGTTCCCTGAACCTCCTCAGTTACATTAAGGAGAGAATGACTGCAGGCAGCAGGGAACATGGATTTACTGGTTTAAATTGGAAAAAAAAGGTACAGGTGGCAGGTGTCAAAAGCAGCAGAACCAGAAGGCATTTGGAGAAACCCAGTCCTGAAATTTTCAGCTTTAGGCAGTCACAGCATTGAGGTTTGGGGAAGCAAGGACAAGCGTGGGTGTGTTCCAAGCCACCAACCTCTCGCTAACAACCCTGGGATAATGAATGAGCCTTCAGCAGACGCCTTTGCTCTCTGGTGAAAGGAGCGCCCACTGCAGACGGTCCCTCTGCAAATACCAGGAAGCCTCTGGCAAATGTGCTCCTTCCTTCATTCCTCCAGTGTTCCTGGTAATTCCCTGACTCGTGCCCCCGCCCCCTTCTTGGATATAAATTGCTGCAGCAAACCAAGCCAGTTGAATGTTTACCGGAGCTTCCCAGGCTTTCCCTAGCCTGGTTAACCCCATAGCTCACTGCCTATGGAGCTGCTCACAGCTAATGAGCTCTCGGAAGCAAGCATCTCCCTCCTCTACTGTTCCTGTGTGGTTTTGGAGTGTGCAGAGCCAGGCAAGGAGATGCAGAACAGAGCCACAGCAACCAGATGGAGAAGCTGGGCAAAGCACATGCATTCTCACTGTAGGACGCCCTTCATGGAGAAGGGACAGGTTAACTCCAGCTCTGCAGAGGACTTGGACAGCTCCCCAAGGAGGCACAGCCGGCCGCCACAGCTGTAGGGCTGATCACGTGTCCCATGCTCCTGCCTCACAGGGGTGAATGCCTAGGAAACTGAAACTGCCCACTGCAGCCTCTGGGTCCTGTCTTACACAAAACCAGTTTCCTCTCCTGATCTAGCTTGGTGGTTTACAAGGCTGGAAAGTTGGGGGTCATGTGGGACCATCAGAGCAAGTCTCCTGCTTCCAGCCTGCCTCACTGATTGCATTCGGATGAAAGGATAGATTTGTTCCTTAGTCATTTCGTTGGTGGCACCCTTTACAGACAGGATAGACACTGAATTATCAGTCATTGGTCTTCTCATCCACACCCTCGGTGATCACTGGGTTATCCTAAAGGGGTTGAGAGATAAAACCTAGACTCCCAGAGGGTCACGGAGGAGTTCTTACGAAGTCTCACCTTCTGATCTTAGTTCGTGCAGTTCCTTCGGTCTTGAACACCTCAAGTGTCATCCACTTGTAGATCCTTTGTGACTTAGCTCTAGTCTCTTGGGCCCCTTTGCCATCACATATTTTACATTGTCTCCACTCGGTACCTTCAGGTTTGTCAGGTTTCCCACCTGACACTGACCTCAGGAGGCCTTGCCTCACTCACCTCTGTCTGGCTGTAGCGCCAGGAAAGGTGTTTATCAGTAGTGCTTTGGAAGCCAGAGACGGGGAAGCCTATCTAAAACGCACGAGGCTCAGAATTCCAGCCCCAGCACCACAGAAACCACACGTGCAACTCGAGTTAGCAATCCCTGGAGGGTCAGAAGTTCAAGGTCATTCTCAACTACACAGTGAGCCTAGAGGTGGATAGAGAAAGAGGTGTGCAGGTAACAGGATTTAGAGATCCCGCCTCCAGGTGCTGCAGAGACGTGGTTAAGGGCAGTTGCTGCTCTTTTCCAGAAACCTGAGATTGTTTCCCAGCACTTGGGTTGGACAGCTCCCAACCTCCTGTAACAACAGATTTAAGCAATCCAGTACCCTCTTCTGACTCCTGTGGGTACCAACACACATCTGGCATATACTCACACGGACACATTCACATAAATAAGAATACACATTTAAAAATATTTTAGTACTAGGCAAGGTGACACATACTTTTAATAGCAGCACTTAGAAGGCAGAGGCAACCTGTGAGTTTGAGGCCAGCCTGGTCTACAGCTTTAGGCGGTTCTAGGCTAGTCAGACTTACATGGTGACACCATGTCTCAAAAAATAAAATAAGGCATGGAGTAATAGCTCAGCAGTTGAGAGCACTGGTTGCCCTTCCATAGGACCTGAGTTCAATTCCCAGCATCCCATATGATGCCTAGCAACCATGTGTAGCTCCAGTTCCAGGGGATTCAGTACCTTCTTTTGATTTCCAAAGGCACTGCATGCATATACAGAGATTCAGGCAAAATACCCATATGTGTGATATAATTAAACTTAAATTTAAAATATATACACAAAAGTCTGCCTCCCAAGTGCTGGGGTTAACTTGTGTGTGTGTGCTTTGGCTTGGCTTTTATCTTTATAGATACAGCCTTTGGCAAAATTCTCCAGTTCTTTTCTCTAGTTCCACAAAAGATGAAATAAGGAACTGTGCCTTCCCAGGAGTCCTAGGACTAAATAATGACAAAGCTTGAACAAGAACCCAGCTCTACTGACCTGTTTTCCTGCTGTCAGACTCTTAAGGAATCGTATCCTGAGCTGCAGCTTCTCTGTCCTGTCTGGGAAAGAAGGCTGATGGGTAATGATTAGGGCTCTGGGCCAGCCTGAGACTGGGGAGGGTTAGAGAGACAGCAAGAGCTGGGAGGCAGGTCATAGCTCCTCTATGAGGTTGGCCTTTGCAGATGAGAAAATGGAGGCAGGTGGGAATGAGGAAATTGCCCAAGGTCATTTGGCAGGCTGAAGATGGAACTGAGCTGAGGATACAAGCCTCATGGTCTCTGGGGCCGAGCTCTGGCCCAACTTCTATACTCTGGGGAGTTAAGAGTTAACATCCCATCTCAGAAAGATGGATAACCCAACCAGCTGCTCTCCAAGGGACAGGTCCCTGGAGTCTTTGGCTCTTCTAGGTTTTTTTTCTTTTCCTCTCTTGGTGGCACCAAGTAGGGTACGTTCTGCATAAATAATAATGAACACTCTCCTTCCAGGGAGGAAGGCCACGTCCGGATGGGCAACGTGACAGATGGTATTTACAATAGGCACTGAGGAGTTCCCCCAGAGCCTCACTTAGGCTGTGTGCATGAGACACAGAGGAAGCAGAGTTAATGCCCACTGCCTCTGCCTACTCTCAGGCAGCTGCCACTGCACTGCTGTCTACAGAACTTCCCGGGGGCTAGCTAGCTCCTATGTGATTGAATATGAAGGTTCAGGGTGTTTTTCCTCACTCAGCTGCCACTTCCTTGTCATAAAGCCTGCCTTGTGCACCCTGAGATACTCTTCACAGAAACCTGGACTGGCACTCTCCCTAAAAGGAGGCTGGTGAAGTCCTTTTTTGGCCATGCATACTGACTCTGAGAGGCTGTCCTAAGGGCTGATGAAGTGGGAAACAGATGGACTTATTCACTGAGCACATACTGAACAGAGGGGTGTGGAGTGTGTGTGTGCATGTCCGTGTGTATGCGTGTGTGTGTGTGTGTGTTGATATTATTGTTGGCACTTGAACTCAAGACCTTGTGCATGCCTGGCAAGCACCCTACCACTGAGCTACATACCCAGTCCAGGATATCACTATAATTTAGACTGCCTTTAAACTCACTCTGTAGCCCCGGCTAGCACTGAAGTTGGGGATTATTCTGCCTCCAGACTGTTGGGGTTACAAGTATGTGCCACCACCCCAGCCTTTTGTGGACTTTCTATTTGCCAGGAACCAATCAAGACACTAGAAAGAGTTTCACACCCTTGCTCTTAGGAACAATATCTTCTTATGTAAAAGATGGCCACAGACGTTGTAGCTGACTGTCCACGGCCCTCCAAAGTCTCACCAGTTCTTTCCCTCTGGACTCCAGAGTCTAGAGTCTGTTGAGCAACTAACTGGTACCTGGCTTTGGGCAGTGAGTGCTAAATCAAGGCAACCCCTGCCCCTGTCATTCCACACATAGTATCTAAGAGAGACAAAACAGAGGCAAGAAGATCATGAGGCCAAGGCTAGCCTAGGCTACACAGGGAGACTTTGAGAGAGATGGTGACAAAGTACAGTTATACAATGGTATGCACAGATAGCCCCAGCCGTTAGGGAAGCTGAAGCAGGGGGATGTGGTGTTTGAGGTCAGCCTGTACCACACAGTGAGATGCCATAGCCTTTTCCTTTCTTACATCCTCTTCCTTCAAGAAGCAGACAAGTAGGCCGATATTTGCTCCACAGGCCAGGGTAGCTCCCTGAGTGTCTGGCTTCTCCAAGCCTGCACCTAGACCATCCATCCCTATGTGGTTACTCTGGGCCTCACTGCGTTGCTCTGGGAGAACCCAGTAGCTGGGTAAGGCCAAGGGCATTTATACCATCACGGACAGGAGGCTGTACTGTTTGTTGGTTATTTGCTTATTTTTGTTGCAGTGTTAGGTTGAGCCTCCTGTACTAGGTCAGAGCTCTGCCTCTGAGCCCTATACTTTACCTCTTACAGTGAACAATTTGATGTGGGGAATGGGTATTCAAACCTCCTCCAGGCCCAGGGATCTTAATGTGCCTGTTTGTAAAGTGG
This sequence comes from Grammomys surdaster, assembly GCF_004785775.1. Classification (NCBI taxonomy): domain Eukaryota; kingdom Metazoa; phylum Chordata; class Mammalia; order Rodentia; family Muridae; genus Grammomys; species Grammomys surdaster. The sequence goes on along the minus strand of NW_021621078.1, from coordinate 2,606,138 downwards.
AGGCTGTTGTATCTGTTCTTTGGACCTTTCTGAGGATGACTTGAAATGACAAATGAGGAAATGCGCTGAAACAAAGGCGAGCGCATGCGAGTGTATCAGTATTATTATGCATAACCATCTTTTCTCCATAACATAAAACTTGTCTTTTGTTGGAGGCTGAAAGTAATAACTATGTAATTAGACTTTGTGTCATATCAAGCCAGGCATGCTCTGTTTTTCATTAAACAGACATTTGTTTGGCTTCTACCGTGTGTAGCCTTGTGGATTGTGATGGATGTGAAAATTGAGTAAACCGTAATTTTCTTCAAAGAATGCTCATGCTGATATCAGGAAGATAAAACTTAGATTAATGAAATGCAAGGTCAAAGGAAGGAAGGAAGAGCTTCAGAGGAAGAAGGAAGGGCCCGGCCTGCCTTGATGGGACGATTGAGGAATGGGGTCTTCACCAGAGAGACAGGCAACATGGCAGGACCTTCATCCAACAGTGTGCCTAACCACTGTGCAACCAGACATCCAGGCCCAGAAATGGGACCCTGGGGACTAGCCAAGTCCCAAGGAGATGGCAGGGAAGGAAGGTGAGGTGAGGCAAAGCAGCTGGCAGGGGATCTGAATGCCTGATTAGATCCATCTTGGGACTGGCAGTTTCCTCTGGGCCTTTTTGAGCTCAACCACTGGGTGCCCAAACCTCTCTTTGAAAGGCTTTGGTGTCTGCGAACCTAGACATCTTTCAATAATGATTTAAGTTGCTCAAAAAAGTGAGGGCCCTGGGGTGAAGAGACGAAAGGAAAGGAAAAAACTCTGCTTGGCAGCTGTGTTCTGCTTGATCTCACAGACAGCGGGCAATGCGGAGGAATGCCTGAGCTGGGGATGGAGGTGGTGGATTCCAAGTGACCGCCTCCTCCTGGAGCTAGGTCTGCTGTTTGGACTTGCAGACTTCAAACATGACTGGGGGATTCCTGGAAGACAAAAGAATTCAGGGCTGAGCCTTGGATCTCAGTCAAAAATAACTCATGTCTTCATTTCAGGCAGGCAAAGGCGGCAGCCCAGGGCTGATTTGCTGGCTTCTCAGAAGACCGAAGCTACAGGTGCGCTGAGGGGGTCAGCTTAGATTCGCTGAGGAAGGGGCGTGGCTCTGGGTGCAGAAGATGGGAAACCCACCTGTAAGAGGTTATCATGACGAAAGGCTGCCCGTTAAATCCTGCTTCTGGGTGCTGCCTGCCATTTGCTTTGAGTGTTAATTATAGCCCTTAGTGTTCTTTCCCTGGGTTCTCATTAGCTTTAGGTATCCACAAACAAACTGCTTTCTTCCCTGCCTCTTCCTGCCCCACCTCCCTTGGGGGAAAGGAAGGTCCCTCCTGGCTTTCTCCGGTTTGGGGGTTGGAGGTCAGGATCTTATGCATGCACCAGGCCTGTACTCAGCTGATGAGCCCTACTCTGAGCCCCTTCTGGTTTTTCAGTGACAGCTAGGTTGTTCAAGTTGTGAGGCCCAGCTTAACATCCCTTGGAGGGTATGCTTAAGAGACAGCCCGCTGACATTCTCCCTGCCACATCATGCCACTGGGCTGTCATTAGAGGCTTATCTAATATTCTTCCAGGAGGCCAGGCTTGGCTCTTTTTCTAACAGTTTGTAATCTCAGCACCTTAGGCAGGGTCTGGCAAATAATGGACACTCACAACACGCGTTAGTCGAAAGATGCTGTTGAGCAGCTGCCAGCTCAATCCTCCTGAAGTGCTGCTTGGGTTGGAAGCTGACTGATTCTCCACCGATAGCTGGACAAGGGCCAGCCTCCTCAGACCACATTCAAGGACTTTCTCAATGCGGCCCTCCTCTCTGGCTTTACCAGCTGTACGCTGTGCCCATCCGCTAAACTGTTTTCTGTCAAGGTCTGCCTCTTTCTTTACCACAGCTGTTCTCTCCATGCAGGAACCCTAGACACTGGATCCCAAAGCTGCCATTCTCGAGCCAGGCTGTGGTGGCGCTCGCCTTTAATCCCGGCACTTGGGAGGCAGAGGCAGGCGGATTTCTGAGTTCAAGGCCAGCCTGGTCTACCAAGTGAGTTCCAGGACAGCCAGGGCTACACAGAGAAACCCTGTCTCGAAAAACCTGAAAACAAAGCAAAAAAAAAAAAAAAAAAAAAAAAAAAAAAAAAAAAAAAAAAAAAAAGCTGCCATTCTCAGGTTCATCTCAGCAGTACTCTCCCTCAAGTTTGAGCCATTCTCCCCAGTGCTGTGATTTGGATAAAGTTCCCCAAAGGTCCATGGATTAAAGGCTTGGTCCAAGCTTGGAGCTCCTGGGAACTTTAGCAGGTCGTTATGTCCTTGGGGTTTGGTTTCTGATTGCAGGGGCCCATTCTTCCTTTCTTGTTCTTCTCAGGCATTAGGGATGCAGTTTTATGTCACATACCCTGCAACCTCGTGCTGCCTTACCGTAGCCCCAAAGCAACCAGCCCAATCAATCATGGACCTCCACAAGTGTGAGCCACAGCTAATCTTCCCCCACCTGTCTGGTTTTGGAGACAGAGTCTCACTATGTCACTATGTTTCACTAAGCCTTGGCTTGGTTGCCTGAAATTTACTACATAGACCAGGTTGACCTTAAACTCATAGAGATCTGCCTGCCTCTGACTCCCACATACTGGGATTAAAGGTGTGGGCACAACCACACTAGCTAAACTTTTTTTCTTTATGAGGTATTTGTGACAGGTATTTTGTTACACTGGCAGAGAGTTGGCTAACTACCCAGGACTTTATCTTGTTCTCAGTTACTTTACTGTTTTGTCAGGAACGTCAAGAAGCCATGGAGCCTTGGGTAAAGCTCAGTAGTCGAGGTCTCACCTAGCATGTATAAGATCCAGGTTTGACCTCAGTAACACACACACACACACACAAACATACATACACACATAAACACACATACACATATATATGTATATACACATACATACCACACACACATATATACATACATACACACATACAGGTATACACACATACCACACACACATAAACATACATACACACATACATGTATATACACACATATACATACATACACACGTATGTACGAATATATGTATACACACACTAGACTCACACATGGTCTCAAAATTCATGTGTAGTACTCTCCCAGGACCTCTGGCATGAGTGAAAGTGGCCATTCTTTTCTCTATCTTTTTTCAGAATGTCCCAGCACTCTGGTTGCCTTATGTTGGAATGGGACTAAAGTTACTAAAGCTATCAGATAGATCTTTTTTTTGTTTGTTTTTGTTTTTGAGACAGAATTTCTCCATCTAGCCCTGACTGACTTGGAACTCACTCTGTAGATCAGGCTAGTCTTTTTCTTTTGTTTTGTTTTTTCGAGACAGGGTTTCTCTGTGTAGCCCTGGCTATCCTGGAACTTACTCTGTAGACCAGGCTGGCCTCCAACTCAGAAATCCTCCTGCTTCTGCCTCCCAAGTGCTGGGATTAAAGACATGAGCCACCACTGCTGGTCGAGGCTAGTTTTGAACTCACAGAGATATGCCTGCCTCTGCCTCCAGAGGTGCTGGGATTAACCTTCTCTTGAAGGTTTCTAGGGTTGGCTGCAGGCTACAAGTCCCATGTGCTCAGGGCATGCGCTACATAGCTGCAGATTCCCCAGGGTTCAAAGACGAGTCAGGCTGTGTGGTGAGGCCAGGCATCCCTGAGGATACGGGACAAAAGGCAGACTCCGGGATGCAGAGATTGGGTGTTACAGATGGTCTTACTGGTTGCCAAATCTAAATAGTCATTTTCCTTCCAGCACAGGTTCCTGAAGGGCTGATTCCTGGGGAGAGCCCAGGGTTCTTTCCTAGGAGGTTTGGGAACATCGGTGAGATTGAGCACCTGTTTGAGGGCCAGAGATGGTACTCTAAGGTCCTCCTCCCCTTTGTTCTAACTGCTGATACTCATGCGACCTCTCAACCTCAGTCAGAGGGATTTATTCATTTATTATTGTATGTGTGTGGATGTTTTGTCTGCATGTCTGTCTGTATATTATGTGTGTGCAGAGCCCAGGCAGGTCAGAACATCTGAGACTGGAATTACAGGGTTTTTTTGTTTTTTTGTTTTTAAGAATTATTTTGCGCCGGGCGGTGGTGGCGCACGCCTTTAATCCCAGCACTTGGGAGGCAGAGGCAGGCGGATTTCTGAGTTCGAGAGTTCGAGCCTAGCCTGGTCTACAGAGTGAGTTCCAGGACAGCCAGGGCTACACAGAGAAACCCTGTCTCGAAAAACAAAAACAAAAAAAAACAAAAACAAAAAAACAAAAACAAAAAAAAAGAATTATTTTATTTATTTTATGTACATGAGTATACTGTAGCTGTTTTCAGACACACCAGAAGAGGGTATCAGATCCCATTACAGATGGTTGTCAGCCACCATGTGGTTGCTGGAAATTGAATTCAGACCTCTGAAAGAGCAATCAGTGCTCTTAACCACTGAGCCATCTCTCCAGCCTGAGTTACAGTTTTGAGCCACTGTGTACATTCTAGAAGTCAAAATTTAGTCACCTAGAAGAGCAACCAGTGCTGCTGAGCCATCTCTCTCCAGCCCCTTCTTATTTACATATGAATGAGATGAAGTCTTACATCCAGGCCTCGTGTGCAAATCTATAATTCCAGCTCCTTGGACGAATGAGATAGGAAAAGTTACTAGTTCAAGGCCAACTTTAGCAACTTAATGCAAAGTAGTTTCAGAATAAAAGAGAAAAGAAAGAAGGAAGAGAGAGAGTAAAGAAAGAAGGAAGAGAGAGAGTGAGAGAGAGTGTGTGTTGGTGTATTGCCCTGGCCTCTAATACAGGACATTATAAGCATTCAAATAACCCCACTGTCTCAGCCTCCCAAGTAGCTGGGTCTAAAGGCTCCTGCCGCTGCATCAGACTAAGAGGAATCTTTTCTTTCTTCTTCTTTTTTTTTTTTTTTTGGTTTGTTTTTTCGAGACAGGAGGTTTCTCTGTGTAGCCCTGGCTGTCCTGGAACTCACTCTGTAGACCAAGCTAGCCTCGAACTCTCGAACTCAGAAATCCGCCTGCCTCTGCCTCTCAAGTGCTGGGATTAAAGGCGTGCGCCACCACCGCCTGGCAGGAGGAATCTTGATGTTACTGTCCTGATCACTGTTCTTCGTGTCTTCCTGCTGCCATTAGGATGGAATCCAAACTTCATTCTCAGGGAACTAGCAGCCCTCTCATTCCTGCCCCAGGCTTCTACTGATGCTGTACTTTAATTTCCAACCATGGCAAATCCCTTGCAGTTCCTCTTCCACTCTGCATGCTGTCGTCCCCTCTGCCTGGGTCGCTTTGTCACCTGCTACATGCTTATGGAAGCGCTTCCTTTGGGAAGACTTCCTGGATCCACAAGGAATCTTTTCCTTTCAGTCTGTATGGCTCCTGAGCTTCTGTGGACTCCAAGACTTGTTGAGCATAACAGTGTGCCCCACCTCCACATGCACACCAATTTATGGAGGGCAGAGTTTGTCTTTTTTTTTTTTTTTTTACTCATCTCTGTACCCTCAGAGATCTCCCCTAGTGATTAATAAGAGCTCAATAAATGTTCAGCAATTTTGCCAAGTCTGCAAAGGTAACTTCCCCATGAAGAGGTGACTGAGTTGGATCTGTTGCTAAGCGCTGTTCCCGAGCTGGAGAAGAGAAAGCATGTGAGGAATAGCTGGGGGGAGGGGGGGTCAGTAGGTGCTAGGTATCTCTGCAGAGTGGCCTTCTCTTCCATGCACCTGTCTCCTTCCAATCCCCCAGCAACCAGGCTTTCAGAGCCATCTCTGCTGCAAAGGTCTGGATGTAACAGAGCCAGCACCGCTCAAGCTATGTGAAGCCAACAGTAGCAGAGGTTGGAGAGGCCGGGACCCTGGCCCTCAGGGCCCCCAGCAGCTGCTAATCCTTGTAGATTTCTTTTCAAAAAGAATTCAGCCTCTCTTCTGTCCCCTAAAGGCAGTATTCAAAAATCACACCCCCATGCAGACAGTTTTATTTACAAGGAAATCTTGGCAGGATCTTGACTTGTTAGTAGAGTAGAGATGGGGGAGGGGTGGCGAGAAACAAAAATAGTTGAAATGATCACACTTTCTGAAACCGAGATGAAAATTGGTGCCTGTTGCAAACTCACCTAATTAGGATGGAACTGATTTCCTTCTATGTTTAAGGAGAGTAGTCAGTGCTGGGCGAGATGGTCACAGATTGGATCCTGGGGTTGCAGGATGGAATTACATTTGCCTTAAGAAAATGAAGGCGTTAATTGCAATTTCTGATAATAAAAATATCCTTCTGACAGGACGTCGAGAGGGGTAACGGTAATGCGAAGAGGCTAAAGGGCCTTGGTTCTGTATGTAGGCTGCCTGCAGGGCTGAACCAGGAATGAGCCCCTGAGCCTCCCTGGGGAGCATCTACCCCCAGCCCGGCACAAATTATAGTCATGTGAGAAGATCGCTTTTCCCACAGGTAAACTGCCCTTCACTTTTCTCTTTTAAAGATCCTTTATTGCTTTGCTAACTTCATTCCTGCTTTTTAGTTTTAGTTTTTTGTTTTCCCCTGCCAGGCGCCCCCACCTCGCCCCCGTCTGGCTGGGCACTTTCCTGTATTTAACATGGTCAAGAAACCTGAGCAGGGCATACAGCTCTAGATGGAGAGGTAGGGCGAAGGTTAGGATTTGGGGTCCCAGACCACCTGACTTTTCTCTCATCTCTAGGCTTTCCCAGACCTCCCAGAATCCAAGACCACAGCGAACAGACGTCTTAAGGGTGGCTAGTGGAATCCAGTTCTCACATCTCACTCTCAATTCAGTCCTAGTTAACCCCGACATGGCCAACTTCATGAGAACCTCGCTTCTGCTTCCGTCACACAATCTGCTGCCTTCAAGTGATGGATAACCCGGTGCGGAGCTGAGCAGACTGAGGGCAACCCAGTCCCCATCCCTGGGCCGTAGGAGCGGCGGCTTGCAGCCTGCCTCGCTGCAGCCAGCCCTCCCTCCTTCCCTCCCTCCCCGCGGGCAGCCTAGGGGGCGGGGGCCCCGCGAGCAGCCCCGCCCCCGCCGCGCGCCACCCCGGAGGAGTCCGTGGGGAGGAGGAGGCTCGCGCGCAGAGCGGGGGCCGCGCAGAGCGGGAAGGAGCGCGGGGAGCGGTAGGACCCGGCTGGCCCAAGGGCGCCCTGGCCTCCGGCCCGCGATAGAGGCCAAGAAGTTTGGCTGCTAGGGGCTCAGCGCCCCGGGGTCGCCGGGGTCGCCGGGGCCGCAGTGAAGGCGGCGGGGAGAGCAGAGCCATGGGGGCGAGCGCGGAGGCGGCGAGGCGCGCAGCTAGCTTCTGGAGCAGCACGGCCCTGGCGGCGCAAAGTTAGCCCGGCGCCCCGGGACGAGCGCCGCAGCCTGTGCCATGGGCGAGCACCCCAGCCCCGGCCCCGCAGTGGCCGCCTGCGCCGAAGCGGAGCGCATCGAGGAGCTGGAGCCCGAGGCCGAGGAGCGACTACCCGCCGCGCCAGAAGACGTGAGTGCCCCCTCCTGTGTCCCTCAAACTTTCTGGGGGGCGCCACGCGGGGAGACGCCACAGCCTCAGCTCCTTACCCCGGAGACAACTTGGAGGCTTCAAGGTTATGTCACCGGAGCGTCCGGGATGAGTCGGTGGCCCCGAGCGTAGTCGAGATGGGTCTTCCCCAAATGCAAGCGCTGGCACTCCACCCCGCTCGGGTTCCCGCGGCTTCACTGCGGGACACAGCCCCGGCTACTGCGCCGGAAACCTGTCGGCTGCTGAGCCCCCTCCCCGAGGCTGGTGCAGTGCTCGGGACACGGCGTTTTCCTGCAGAGGCGGCCGCGTCACTGTAGTGACTCCCCCTCCCCTCCCCTCCCCTCCCCTCAGCGACCTGCGGACTCTGCAAGCCCCGGGAAGGAACCGGCGCCGCAGATCCCCAGTCTCTGAACAGCACAGACCAGTCTGGGGACCCCTTCTCCGCTGCCAGATTAGCTCCCACCCGGCGTCAGCCTTGTCGCGACACTGATTGAAATTCAAACTGATCTCAGAATCTGAACCCAGCCAGAGCTAGAAGAGCTAGCTGGGACGAAATGCTCCCAGCAGGGGGCTCAGGAGTCCCTGACCACGACGCTGCCTGGAACGGTCCCCAGGGGCAGGCTAGGGAGGGGCTACACCAGAGGGCTTTCCTGCCATCTGCCGCTTAGATCTCTTGTCCACTGTCCTGGGAGGCGAGGTAGGATCTGGGAAACCCCGGGCCCTTGAGTTGATAAAAACTACTCCTTCTCGGCACCCTGCCTCTGACCTGTCCCTCCTTCAGGGTGAAATTAAGCCAAAAACCCCAACCTACAAAACCACAGCCAGCAAATCTGAATGGGCCGGGAGTCTAACATCTCAAAGGTGTGCGTGACTAAACCTGTCACTTTCTCCTGGCCCTAACTCCCGAGAGTCTTAGGTATTCAGTACTTAACACTCAGTCTTGGAAGCATGTTGGGGAGCACACACACACACACACACACACACACACACACACACACAGTCAAGCAGGCAAAATTAGTGCTCAAGCAGGGGTGAGTCTTCTGAGTAGAGTCCTCCAACAGACAGGATCTGAAGGGTAGTGCACGTGTGCTCCGGGAGTAGATGTGGATCTGACCTTTCGGTAGCAGAAGTTATCAGAAACCCGAAGACATGGTTGGGAATCGTCCTTGTTCTCATTCCTGCATCTGACTGTCCCACCTCCAAGACATCCCATTTCCACACCCTACTGTGCGTTTTCTGCCTTCACTCACACGGGGGATTTTCAGGTTTCTTTTGGTGGGCCCCTGAGCCTGGTTCTGACTGTTGGGCAACGGCTGGGAGGTGATGTCAGAAACCTCAGGGGTCTACAGAAACCTTGGTGATAAGTGCCTTTCTTTCTCTTCTTCCTCTCCCGCATGGCCTTCCTCTCTACCAGCACTGGAAAGTCCTGTTTGAAAAGGTATGTGAGCAGTTAAATACCTTTCTTCCTTCCAGTCCTGCCTGAAACCGGTCTCAGTCTCCCTGCCTGACTGCGTGGGCTTCCCTAGCTCGGTGCTCCGGAGATGGTGACGTGCTGTGGAGGCGTGGCTTAATACATATAGGGCGGAGCCACACTGTGCTCTTGGTATCCAGAGACAGCAATAGGCTCCCTAGAGAGAAATCTTTCCTGCTTCCAAATTCTCCTTGCACTATGGCTGGGCTTATACTACCCAGAGATAGGACAACTTGTATTAAAGTTTTCAATATGCAAGTGGATTGCAGTAGGAGGTTGGGGAGGTGGGGGAAGGAGCATAAAAGAAGCATTCGGCTCCTTTTCTGCTCCTACTGCTCCTATTATAAAAACTGCTTTGCCCCAGTAACATAAAATCTCTGTCATCCTTGGGGAGGAAGATCTACTCACAAAATGGGCTCCTTCGAAGGTTGATGTTGTGTCTCATTCCGCAGTGGGGATGGGCTAGTTACAAATGAAAAATAGGATGTGTTTATTTGCAGTGCCTGGAGTATATGAGGAGTGAAGTTAGAAACGCCAAGTGTTGGGTTTGAATCTGGAGATGGGCATTTGACCTTCAGCAGGGAAATAGTTCTTTTCTGCTTGGTACTTGGGTTCTGTTGGCTCTCCTCTCCGTGCTTGTACATAGTACAGGAGAAGAGATAGGAAGACATTTCAGTGTTGGTGGATTCTGAACACTTAAATCACAAGCAAGAGCAGCTGTGATATGAAGTTGTGCAACTTTAAGAGATCTGCTGTGTAAGGCAGGCATGCTGGCACACACCTGAGATGCCTGCCTTTGGGAGCTAAAGGCAGGACAGTCAGGAGCTCAAGGCCATCCTTGGCTATCCAAGCCTTTGAGGCTAGCCTGGGATAGTGAGTAGGGGGGTGGGGGAGCAGTTGAAAAGGCATCTTAATCAAGACCTTTGTTTTAGGTGGGAATGTTTTCAAAAAACTTTTGCTTGTTTTTTTAATGTGTATGGGTGTTTTGATTCTCTGTGCACCATATTGGTACAGTGCCTTCAGAGGACAGAAGAGAACGTCAGATCCCCCGAGACTGGAGTTGTCAGCTGCCATGGGGGTGTTAGAAACTGAACTTGGATCCTCTAGAAGAGCAGCCATTTCCTTAATCAGTAAACCATCTCTCCAGCTCCCTCCCATTCTTTGAAACAAGGTTGTTGTAGGACCCAGGTGACACTTAGATGCTGTAGCATTGAGAGAGGTGATGTGGGATACAGGGATGAAGGAACAACTCAGGAGCTGCTGACGTGAGTGAAAACAAGAACTTCCTGTGGCCAGGTTTCCACTCTCAGTATAAAGAGAAAAGAGATCTATTTTGGCTTGTGGTTTTGGATATTCTTTTGGGGACAGGGTTCGAGACAGGAGACAGGGTTTCTCTGTATAGTCCTGGCTGTCCTGGAACTCACTCTGTAAACCAGAATTTAGAAATCCTCCTGCCTCTGCCTCCCAAGTGTTGGGATTAAAGGTGTGCACCACCACTGCCCTGCGGTTTTAGATATTCTAACCTATAATTGGATGCCCCTCCCCCTAGCAAGGAAGCAAACCAAAGCAGAAGTATGTAGCTATCAGGGTGAAAGCCACTAGCCTCATGACCATGTGACAAAGAGAGGGCCCCCTTTCAGACATCTACAGTCACTTAAAGGCTTCTTATTAGACCCAAACTCATGTTTCTCCCACTTTCCAATAGCTCCAAGCTAGGGATCAAACCTTTAACACATGTCCCTTTGAAGGTGACAATGAGGTTGGAAGGGAGATACAGTTATAGGAAAATAGGAAATTATTAATAGACCCAAGTAGCTGAGGGGAACCACAACCCCAAATGAGATCTAAACTTGAGGGGAGAGGAGAAGGTAGAGTTGGGGGTTGGCAAAAACAACATCTTTCATTATACAAGTTTAATGTGGGGACCCAGCCAAATGCAATGGTCCCATGGGACTGAACATGTGGGCTCATGGGGAAAGAGCCTGGGTGAGGATCTTAGGGGATGTCATCCTTGATGCCTGGCTCCCACCTTAAGGGCCACCTACTCTCCCTCTGGTGCCTAGGAATCCCAGCTGCTTGGCTGACACCTCGAGGCAGGAGGGACCCATGGTCTGCTGCTGTTACTCTTAGCACCAGGCTGCCAGTCCTTCGCACCTCCTGCCAGATTTAGAATAAGAACCTAGAACACAGTGTGCCATGCCTTCCTTCCTCTGTGTCTTTCACATTTGACTAATTTCCTTTGCCAGTTTCTATGTGTGTGACTACATCTTTAAAAACAAACCATTTGGGTGAATGCAAGAGAACTTCCAGTGGGAAGCACATGAGCTGGAGAGCAGCTCCAAGCAGAGGGTGTGTGGCACTCGGTGTCAGGCATCAGCCTGTAAAATCCAACTGGAGGCAAGTCCTGGGCTCCCCCGCTTCTGGAGAGGCCCACACAGAGATCATCCAGGCTGGGGAATGTAGCTCAAAAGGAGAGCACTTGCCAAGCTCACACAAGGCCGTAGGCTAAATTCTCAGCATTGAAGAAATAAAAATAAATAAAAAATAAAAGGGAAACCCATCAATCATTCTAACAGGCAAAATGAGTTCTAGGAAAGCAGCCACCAGGTCTCACTCTGGGCCATTTTTCTCTTACAGTAAGCTCTGTCTGATTTTTTTTTTTTTTTTTGTGGTTTTTCAAGACAGTATTTCTCTTTTAGCCCAGGCTGTCCTGGAACTCACTCTGTAGACTAGGCTGGCCTTGAACTCAGAAATCCGCCTGCCTCTGCCTCCCAAGTGCTGGGATTAAAGGTGTGCGCCACTACTGCCCGGCCTGATTTGTTTCTTTACTTCTTAAGATTTATTTTATTTTTATGGTTGTTTTGCCTGCATGTCTGTATACCACGTGTGTGCAGTACCCATAGATTCCAGAAGAGGGCGTTAGATCCCCTGGAACCGGAGTTACAGACAATTGTTTGCTGCCATGTGGGTGCTGGGTATTGGACCCAGATCCTCTATAAGAGCAGCCAGAGCTTTTAACTGCCAGTGAACTTGGTGACCATGGAAAAGAAAGTTTGGCTGGAGACCCTGATAGGCTAGTAGTGAGTTAGTGAGACATGACACCTATCACAGCCATGTGATCCATGCATTCGTCTTCCAGAGGTTGTTCGTGGAGATGCTAGGGTCAGAGCCTGGACCGTGACAACTCTAACAAGCTAGACTTGATCATTCATCCTCTTTAGGTCGATTAAACAGACACACAACACAAAAGCAGAGAAGGGGATTTACTCAATGTGACCACCTTGGGAAAAGCAATAAAGAGATCTAGTGACTCTTAGAGAGAGTCCATCTTCTGTGCAGACGTGACATTTGGGTTTCAGAATTAACAGCTAAGTCATGGTTGAGATGTGCCCCCACACCCTTCTGCAACATCTTTCTCCCACTGTAGTTCCCCCCCCCCCCCCCCCCGCGGTCTGACTAGCTGTGAGAACTGCTTTCCTCACTTTTATGGCTGTAAAGAGACACCATGGCCTCGACAACTCTTATGAAGGAAAGCATTTGATTGGGGCTGGCTTACAGTCTCAGAGGGTCTGTCCATTAGTTGTCATGTGAGAAGCACGTGCCACATGCAGGCAGACACCATGCTGGAGCAGTAGCTCAGAGCTCTTGGTGTGAATCCACAGGCAGGAGGAAGAGACACTCAGCCTGGCTTGAGCATTTGAAACCCCAAGCCCACCCCAGTGACACACTTCTTCCAGCAAGGCCACTCCCTGGTGACCAAACATTCGAATCAACGAGCCTATGGGACCATTTTCATTCAAATCACCACTATTTCCTAAGTTCCTCCAACTCACTGGCACCAGGCTTCAGCCTTTCCTTCTCCCAGTGAGACTCCTGGGGGAAATTCCAGCTTATCAGTAACTGACCTAGTTAAGTTACTATTGCCATCATGAAACACCATGACCCAACATTACTTGGGGAGGAAAGGGTTTATTTGACTTACACTTCCATATCACTGTTCATCATTGTAGGAAGTCAGGACATGATTCAAGCAGGGCAGGAACCTGGAGTCAGGAGCTGATGCAGAGGCCATGGGAGGGGGTATAGGCTTGCTCTCTCTAGCTTACTCAGCCTGCTTTCTTATAGAACCCAGGACCACATGCCCATAGGCGGCCCCACTTGCAATGGGCTGGGCCCTCCCCCCCATCAATTATGAATTAAGAAAGTCTCTTATAGGCTTGTCTTTTTTTTTTTTTTTTTTTTTTTTTTTTTTTTTGAGGCAGGGTTTGTCTGTGTAGTTCTGGCTGTCCTGGAACTCACTTTGTAGACCAGGCTGGCCTCGAACTCAGAAATCCATCTGCCTCTGCCTCCCAAGCGCTGGGATTAAAGGTGTGCGCCACCACTGCCTGGCCACAGCCCAATCTTATAGAGACATTTTCTCAGTGGAGGCTCCCTCCTTTCTCATGACTCTAGCTTGTGTCAAGTTGACATGAAGCTAGCCAATACAGGAACTATTGTTTCAGTAGATATCCAAAGGGAGGGGTACAGAGTTCTTTTGAGCATAGCTTCATGCCTCCTAGGGTGGTTACAGAAGTCAGAGGCATTGGCGCCTAGAGCCACCGGGGCGGGCTGTGCCTTCTTTGCCCTTCCTGGGTCAGGGGGACACCAGTGGTCCTCTGTCTCCAGGGTGTTAAGGTGGAATTGGCTCAGCTCTTCTTGCCCGTTCTTTAATATGCAGAGAAGCCTTGTCCAGCATGAAGCTGACTGGCCTCCCAAGGGTGAGAAGTCACCATGTTAGCCTTGGTGGTTGGTGGCCACCCTTCAAGTAAATGGCCAAGATGCCTCCTGGGATTAGTGGTGAGATCTGATGACCCTGGTCTTTTGGATGCTTTTCTGTCCCCACTGTTCTGTCCTTTGTCTGGTGTGCTCGCAGTGATACAGCGGGACGAATTTTGCCGCTCCTTCCTCACACAGAAATCACCACAGGGAGGAAACTGGCAGGCAGTTAGCTTGTGTTCCACATGTCCTGTGTGTTCATTTTCTACTTAGACCTCCCTATAAGGGAATTGTCTTTTTATTTTAGGGGCAGTTCTTGATGGGTTTTCCTAAATATTTAAATAGGTTTTTAAGTTATTGGGCCAATGAGATGGCTCAGCCAGGAAAGGCATTTGTGCTCAAGACTAAGGTCGTGAGTTCAATTCTTAGGACCCCATGTTGTAAAAAGAAGTGAAGTGACTCCCAAAATTGTTCTCTGATCTCCATGTGTGCACTGTGTACACATGCCCTCCCACAAAGAATAAATGTAATATAGTTAATGTAGTTCTAGGGGTATAGTTCAGAGGCCAAGTGTGACGTAGCCTGTGTGAAGCCTTGGAGTCAATTCCTAGTGTTATAAACAAACAATATAGCAATAATAGTAATAACTGTAAGTATTAGGTGTTGTTACAATGCAAATTCATGGCAAAAATACAGTACTGTTTTTAAAAGTTGAATTTAAAGCTTTAGATTTACATATTCAGTTATCTGTGGGTGGCACATATATACCACGATATACTTGTAGAGGTCAGAGGGCATCTTGTAGGAATTACTTTTCCGTTCTGTGGATCCTATGGATTGAACTCAGTTGTCAGGCATGGCAGCAAGTACCTTTACCAACTGAGTGAGCTATTTCCTAGGTCTTCTAAAACCACTCTGAGCCCAAAGGAACTTTCTGCTTTCTCCTCTGGGTGTCTTGTGAGCCTGTGGGTCTTCTCTTGCCCTGACCCAAACCCTGGCCTCATTTGTAGTTTCCCTGCAAGCTGGCTGTCGGTGTGGGGGTGGTCATGGTGCATCTGTGACTGAAAGGAAGCTCCAAGGAGATGAAACTGCTGAGTGGATTATGGGTGAACCACAGAGAAAAATGTCTTCCCTGGAGACAGCCACATTGGCCATGGCCCTGGAACACATGATTAACCAATAGAGTAGGGCTCCCAGAGAACAACAAAGCCATGCTTTAACTGGGGCCCACCCCTAGGCTCTGCATCTCAGCTCCTTATCCAGTCGCCTCCAGGACCACATGCTTACCCTGCTCCTACTCCAGTGACCTGGGAGATCGGGAGTCTATTAACTCTTTGATCCCTGACCATTCACAAAAATGCACTCTGATAGAAGCAATAGGACCCAGAGTGCCTAGCCCATGTACTGACTGGCGTTTAAAGGACCCTTACACCGGGCGTGTACACTGGTGGTACACGCCTTTAATCCTAGCACGTGGGAGGCAGAGGCAGGCAGATTTCTGAGTTCGAGGCCAGCCTGGTCTACAGAGTGAGTTCCAGGACAGCCAGGGCTACACTGAGAAACCCTGTTTCGAAAAACCAAAAAAAAAAAAAAAGAAGTTTGAATGAATGACAGCTCAAACTAGAGTTCCAGAGGCTAGAAAGATGGCTCAGTTGCTATAAATCTTATACACAAACAGAACTACTATAGCCCTGTGTGCATTGCTTGGGGCTGAGGGATCCTCTCCAGGAGCAGCCCCTGACCATAGGGCTCCATGACCATGGCCCACTCTCATCTGTGCTGTTGTGCAGCTCCTGCCCTGCCAGGGCCGTAGGTTATTAAACAGTCAATGGAAGTATCTGTCCAGTCTTCTCATTCTGTGAGTGAGGAAAGAAGGTCCCTTGATGTGATGGCGCCTGAGCCCCTGTGTGCCTGTTAACATACTCCTTTGCTAACTTGGTACCCTGCGTGGTGATGGAGACAGATGGAGAGAGGACTTCACTAGCCTGGCAGCAGTGGGAAGGGCAGGCAAACTCCCCAAGCCACAGACTTTCCACAGAAACTGTAGAATGACAGCTGACCCAGCATTGTTGGGAGGATGGGTGGAGTGTGCATAGCTCTAGGCATACATGGTAGAAGCACCAGGTAAACACTATATACGTTGCTGGCATGAAAAGAAGTGAGTCCTGCTTCCCAGATGGAAAATGGACATGTAATAGATCCAGAACTTGAATCAAAGTGTCCAGATTCCTGGTCCAGGTAGGCTGCCTTCCTATGCTGGAAGCTAAAAACCACACTCCCTGCCAAACTGTCCAGAAAGAGTCTTTGGACATACATGTCAATGCCCAAGCACTGTCTGCTCACCTGGCTTGTCTGCTCAGGGTGAGAAGTGAAGGGCCAGGACAAGGTGTCCAGCCACCAGTAGGGTGGGCCAGGCTGCCTCCTTCCCATTGCTTGCTGGACCTTCCATTGGTGGCGTAGTGACACCAGGCCCAGAGTACTGTCTTACATCGCAGGAACGGAGTCAACGTGTCTTGAGCCATAAACAGACACAATCCCAAGCCCCTTTTGGAGATTTTTGTTTAAAAGTGTTGTCTCTACATGCCCATTCCCACTCTCTTTGAGGTAAGGTCTTACTATTGCCCTTGCTTTTTTGTTTGTTTGCTTGTTTTGTTTTGTTTAGTTTGTTTTTTGAGACAGGGTTTCTCTGTGTAGTTCTGGCTGTCCTGGAACTCACTCTGTAGACCAGGCTGGCCTTGAACTCAGAAATCCATCTGCCTCTGCCTCCCAAGTGCTGGGATTAGAGGCGTGTGCCACCACTGCCCAGCTCACTAGGTCTCAAGCTTAATCCTGCTTCAACCTCCTGACTGCCCAGATTACAGAAATGTGCCAGGCCCGCCCCCACCTCCAGACTTTTCTGAGGCAAGCTTAGGTCTATATTGGTAAAACTCCTTTGATGAAGCACACACAATGTCTAGTGTGTGGATGTCTGTCATCTCTACTTCTCAGCAAACTGATGAGGGAGGTTGTTGTGTTCTTTGTTGCTGTTGTTATTATTGTTTTTTTTTGTTTGTTTTTTTAGGTTTTTGTTGTTGTTGTTTTTATTTTCTGAGACAGAGTTTCTCTGTGTATCCCTGGCTGTCCTGGACTCCTTTTGTAGACCAGGCTGGCCTCAAACTCACAGGTCCACCTGCCTCTGCCTCTCACGTGCTAGGACTAGGTATGTGCCACCATACCTGGCTCCATGTCCTCTTTATAGAGGAGGACACTAAGACTGGAAGAGACAGGCTTCCCCAGAGATATGGAGCACACTGGGAGCTCTGCAGCGTGTCTGCTTGTCCACAGGACTCTGGGTGGCTTCTGTAGTAGGACAGGAAGAAAAGCAACTGTTCAAGGCTTCTGCATTCCTTCTGCCTGCTCCTGCTCCGCGTCCCTCCTCCCTCCTGGACTGCTCAGCTCTCTCTGTTCTGCAGACTAGATGGATTCTGGGGGGTTTCTAGGGAAGGAAGCAGGGAACAAGCATTAAAAAAGAGGAGAGACAAACAGATGTCAGATCCACTCCTGACCTCACCTCCTCCTGCTTCCTGACTGCTGCTCCCTGGAGGATTCTGGGTTTATGGCTATGACCAGGGCTTTGGTTCCTGGGCAGTCCTGATAAGCTGGCCCAGATGAGTCAGTCCAGGTACTACATCTTTTCCTGATTCCCAGGGCACAGCTGCCTTGTGTCCCCTCAGAGCCTGGGATGTGGGCAAGCAAGAGGAGGGAGGGCTTCCATGGGGCTCTCAGAAAGCTTTGGGGTAGTACTGAAGAAGTGGGATCTTCTGGGGCAGGCACTCAAGTGGAGAGGGCCGACATCTGCTCTCACCCACCAACGCTCACAGGCAGTTTCCCACGTTCTGGGAAACGTTCAGGCCAGTCTTTTCCCTTTTCCAGCTGCTGCTGGCAGAGCAGATGGTTTTCTGGAGATGCTGTTTGTCCAGCCACTCAGCCAGCCTGGATTCAGGCCAGGGTGCCTGTTCTGCCTCCCTGACCAGCCCGCTAGCTGCAGCCATTGAGATTTGGCTCTGAGACCCCATGAAGTGAGACAAAGGTGGTGTTCAGGAGCCTGGCATCAGGACTGGTGCCTGGTGAGGCCTGAGCTGCCTCCCCTAGCTCCCTGCAGTATCAAGTGAAAGAGAGAAGTACACTGGGACCCTTCATGGCTCCAAATGCGGAGGCTGAAGGGCAAGGAGGGGTCAGAACCTGCTCTTAGCACCAGTTCCCTTCTTCTCTGACTGAGGCCTGAGGTCTGGGGAAACCTACCTCTTGCTCAGGAGCGAGTCTGAAGATGCCTGTACTCATATGGAGAGCCTCTGTCAGGTGGAACATAACATATCTGAGGGCTTGCTTCAGTTTCTCTATCTGTTAAATGGGACTAATCACACTTAATTGTGCTCTGAAAGTCGGTGTTTTGAAGAATTGAAGGGGAAAGGTCATGGGAAGGACAAGGGGTGGATCGATCCTCTCTCTCTCTCTCTCTCTCTCTCTCTCTCTCTCTCTCTGGATTAGCATCCTCATTTGCAAGGAAAAAGTGGAAAAGAAAGCCCCCACTCTCCCATCACAGGCCTCCTGACCTCGCCAGCTGCAGCCTGGACTTTTTAATTTATGGGGCTGTAAATGTCCATGAACGGGCCAGAGCTCCCCAGTGGACTGTGGCATGCTGGGTAGGGACAGCTTGGCTCCCGGACAGTCTCATTAATTTGTTCTGTTTAGAGACTTGGGAATGAAATAAGGAGGTGACAGATGGGGGAATACTCCACCCATAGGGCAGCTGCCTGCATCTTACCTTGTCCCAGCACACATGCCCTGTGGTCATTTCCTTTTGGACAGACAGGAGACAATTGCGGATAAAGATGAGAACTTGCCCAGATCCTAGGTCCTCATGTCCTGGGCCTGAGAGGTCTTTATGGGATGGCAGCTAGCTTGTCAGCTCCAGAAGCTGCCATTGGAATCATGTTGTGTACTTGAAGCTTTTGTTCATGAGATTCTATAGATGTAAAAGGAAAGGTCTTCCCCGGAGTGAGAATTCCAGGCCTGGGAGCAGGAACCAGACTGGAGGTTGTCTGGAAATGCAGCCTGTGCAAGTCATAAATGCATAATAGATAGAAACTAGCTATGTTTCCTTTCACGCTGTGAGAATGCTGTGTGGATACTCTGAAGCCTGGGGCAGCTTTCTGGCTCACACGGAAAGCTAGGCTGCTGTCCTGGGTGCTGAGCAGGCAAACCTCTTGCTCTGGGGTGGTTTGTTCCCTGAGAGCTCAGCTCTGTGACCCCATTAGGCCAATCACTGATTTCTCAGCCTCTCTTGGGACCTAGTATCCCCAGTCAACCTTCTGGCTGGGACTGGATACCACATAATTCTAGTTTTGCTGCTTCTGGTATCAGCTGCCTGACAGCCTGTGACACTTAAGAGCAGGAGGCAGAGGGCTGGGTGTCCAGCCCTGGCAAAGGGGTCTGGGTTTCATGAGAGGAACGTGATTGTACTGTGGATTTGTGATTGTTCCTAAAGGTCCCACACAGTGTTATGGTCAAAAAACAAATGCTGTGCTCAAATAAGGCCAATTTAGACAAATGTTGAACTGAACGAAATCAAATTTCTCCACTGCTGGGCCTGGCAGAGCCCTTTCTGTGGGTGTTTGCTTCATGCATCCTACGAGGGTTTGCTAACTAGGGGAAAGACCATGGTTTTTTTGTTTGGTGTCAGATTTTCATCTGCACCTCCGTGTACCCCCATGGTCATCACCTTCCACAGCCTTCCGTGAAGTCCCACTGAACTCTTATGGACCACCTTGGGTCCAGAGTTTCATGAAACACACATTGGGAAGATCCAATGTCATGAGTTATATTCTGTACAACTGAGGGAAGCAAGGAAAGTCAAGGGCAGGGTCAGTGAACCCCATGGAGGAACCTCAAATTATTTCTGTGCAGACCATTTGTTCACTCTTTAACTGTGAGATAGTCTCTCTTAGTAGTTTTAGTCTCTGCTTGGTTCCCCAACCATACAATGAGGGTGATGTCTCGGCCACAGTAGATCCTTAGCAAGCATGTGAGATGGATGGGTGGGTGGATGGATGGTGGATGAGTGGATGTATGGGTATATGTATGTGTGTGTGTGTGTGTGTGTGTGTGTGTGTGTGTGTGTGTATGTGTGGATGGATGGATGAGGGGGAACTGGCCAATTTTTTGAACTCTTTAGCCACACTATCCCTGTGATTGGAGGTATCCCAGGTTCTCTGTTCTGCCTGGTAACAAATATATCTAAACATATCACCATCTGCTCAAACTTGAGTAGCTTAGCCCCTGGTGCCCTGGCTTCCCACCCCACCCCCACCCTGAGAAGGGGCTTTTATAACAGCAAGTACCTTGCAGATTCTCATCAGGTCTAAACGGAAGGAGGGAAGACCATGTAATTTTCCAGCCAAGTTGGGACACTTTAGAGCAAAGGAGGAGGAGTGAGTCATGTGTTTGGAGAGTAGGTGTGAAGCAGTGTGTGGCCACAGAGCGACCAGTGTGGACGGAGACCTGCAGGCTCTGTGAAGTTAGTACCTGGTACATACCAAAGGCCTCACACACATCAGCTCCATGGATTGTGTTGTTCAACTGAGAAGGAGACAGAAGGTCAGCACATAAACAGGTTCATCGTGGAGCTGTGTGCCTCTGGGGCTCAGAGGCCACAGTCTCAAAGCATTCTGCAGCGCCTTTGCACTTGGGTTGTTCTTGGTGTGTGTGCGTGTGTGTGTGCGCGTGTGTGTATTTTGTTTGTTTATTTGGTTTGGCTTGGGTTTTGAGGCAGTGGTCTCCCATAACAGACAGTGGCTGTCTTCAATTTGATATGTAGCAGAGAATGACATTGAACTCCTGAGCTGCCTGGCTTCTATGTTCCACTATTGTAGGACCACACCGTTTTACCTGGCTCCCCATCCAGTTATTTGGCCCCAGACTGATGAGTTCCTAACCGTCTAACTCACTCAATGACACCAGTACCACCTCACTTCCCATTTACTCTTTGAAGGTTCTGTGACTCAGCATAGATCAGCTGTCCCCAAAGGCTTAATGGGCTGTGGCTTTCCCTACTCGATTCCGCTTCTATATGGCCCCATCTATCCCCACAAGAAGCCAGAGCTCCTCCTACCAATTCTTTGATGGGAAAACTGAGGCACTTGTAGTTCATGAATTATCCCCAGCACAGCAGCTGGGGGTGGACTCTTACCTAAATCCATGGAAGATTCAGTGAGTCATTTTCCTAGACCAAGTGGCACAGGAATCAGCACAGGGAAGGAGATGAGAGAAGGCTGTGTGTGTGTGTGTGTGTGTGTGTGTGTGTGTGTGTGTATGTGTGTGTGTGTGTGTGTGAAGAACATCAGCCACCTAGGAGATTAGCAGCCTGTAATCACTGGTGGGATTAAAAGTCCCTTTGGAGCCTCCTGAAGCTCTTTTCAAGGCTGAGGCAAAAGGGCAGGATTGTGGGAGGACTGTGTGTTCTCTGTGCTCAGTCTCCTACGCTTCGGTCGAATGTGACTTTCTCCTCCAACAGTGCACCCTTGTCCAGCTCTGGGCCATCCTCCTGCAGCTCAAGACCCACTTTGGCTACTGCCTTCTTGCCAGGCTCCTGCCCCACTCACTGATATAATCGTTCCCCCTGCAGCACTGACTGTCCACTTCAGACTAGCCCTGTCAGGCTGCCTCCAACCCATGTTACCCCCAGTTCATCCTGCAAGTAGCCTGCTGCCCCAAAGAGTGATTCCAGGGCAAGGACCTTGGAGAGGCAGCTTCAGGGGCTCTAGCAAGTTCTTAACAAGGAAGTTGCATTTAAAGGATTTGCTCTGCTTCTCTCCCCCCAAGTAGTACCACATTTCCAGTGTGACCTTACTTCCTGTAGGCCTGAGGGTGTCTAGCAGGTAGCCAGACCAAGGACACAGGGCCCATTTGGATAAAGTGATGAGAATAGCCCCTGGCTAATTGCTGCCCTAGGTTGGCATCTGCCCACTCAACAGATGGGCCAGTCAAGGCTGAGCTTTATAAAGACAGGAATGTGATTTTTGCCTTGCCCCCTGCCACCTTGCTTGAGAGACACAGACTCAGAAGTCCTCAGCTTTCTTCTGAATGGAGAGACCTTCTGATTTCAGAGCATGTTATCGCCTGTCCTGTTCCCTCCCAAGCTCCCCTACTTCTTTTGTCCCCTCCTGTCTCCTCTAACCAATACCCCACTGGTGCCCCATGCCCATTGCCAGCTCGGCCCTTGCCCTCATTGTCTGAGGTATTAGAACCCCAACAGCCAGCCTGGCCCTGTCTCTCCCCCTTCTCCAGTTATCCTCTAGTCCCTGAGGCCTCATTATTAGGGTAGTGGTGACCTCCCCATTGTCTGGCCTGTCTGGCCCTGGCATGAAAGGTAGAGTTTTGGCAGAGAATAGAGGCTCGGCCTGATTCCAGCGTGTTTTCTGCAGTGTAGAAAGAGCCTGTAATGTGCTTGGGCCGGGAGGCCTGGGGAACCACAGGGCAACCCTTGTCACTAGGACAACAGCAGGGATCCCTGGAGGGGGAGGGGGAGAAGGAGAGCAGGTGGCTCTTTGTTTGGTGCCTGATCCCAGCCCCCTGCTTCATCTTCCACTGCAGGCAGCCCTGAGAAGGCTCCTGGGAAGAGATTGTAGGCTGTGCTCCCAGCACATGCCAAACCACTGGGCTGCCTCCCCTAGAGAGGCAGAAGAGGTTCCTTGATGTGAAAGGGACCTTTGACCCCTGCAGTAACCAACAGACATCTTCCCAGGACCTATAACACAGTCTTGAGGTAATACAGACCAGTCAGTGCCAGGCTAAAGGGTCCCATATGATAGGGTCAGACAGAGTTGGTCCATGTGGCTTAGGATAGTGGTCTTCTGTACCAAAACTCTGTCAACTCCTGGCATTTTTAACCATCAACCATCCCTCTCTCGATTCCCCTGCCCCTCTCCTCCTCTCTGCTTAGTTTCCACATCTGAGCACAGATCTTTGGTCCTCCAGTTTTAATGCTGGCCGGACTGAGCTGCTTGAATGTGGAATCTGTCTGCTGCTTACAGGCAGGCTGCTGTACTCATCTTTGCTAGTGTTTTCTCACCTCTGTGCCGCTTCTGTACCATGGGGATCACAACGTGTTCTCTTCCATCTATTGTGAGAGGAGTCAAATTCTGTACAAAGAGGCTAGAGAAATGGCTCAGTGGTAAAGAGCACTTACCTGTTGCTCTTCCAAGGGACCCAGGTTCAATTGCCAGCACCTATGCGGCAGCTCACAATCATCTGTAACTCAAGTTTCAGAGGATCCAACCCCCTTCTGGCCTCCATAGACACTAAGCACACAGGTAGGGCAAAGATGAATATGCAGGCAGAAACCTATCCATATAAAATAAAAAATAAATAAATCTTTATAAAAGAAAAATCTGTACAAGTACACAAAACGATGTTTGGGTCCATAAAAACAAGGCAAACATTCGGTGTTATTACTCTTTTTTTTTCAAAATTACATTTAGAGTGTGAGTCTAATGTCTGTCTGTCTGTCTGTCTGTTGGCCTGCCTGCCTGTGTGTCACAGTACAAGTGTTGTGAAAGTTGAAGGATAACTTGTGGGAGTCAGTTCTCGCTTTCCACTATGTTGGTGCTGGGATTGAACTCAGGTCATCAGGCTTGCCTGCAAGTCCCTTTCCCCGCTGAGCATGTATTTTTGTTTTAACCAGGTGTGGTGTCATACTCCTTTAGTCCCAGTAAAGGGACTTGGGAGGCAGAGAGAGGTGGATCTCTGAGAGCTTCAATGCCAACCTGGTCTAAACAGTGAGTTTCAGGGCAGCCAGGGCTATAATAGAGAGCTTGTCTCAAAAAACGAAAAAAGAAAAAAAAAAAACCCAAGAATCTATTATTACTGTTGTTGTTGTTGTTGTTAGTGTGTGTGTGGGGGGGGAACTATCAGAGGATGGTTTTGGGGATCAGTTCATTACTTCTTCCCCTGTATGAGTTCTAGGGATCGAATTCAAGTTGTCAGGCTTGCTTAGCAAAGGCCTTTTATCTACTGAGCCATTTCATTGGCCCTAACATTTTTAGTCTTGGAGATCTTGAGTTTCCTGAAATACTTGATGGAAATAAGTAAATGGATATTGTCATGCCTGGTACCTGGTGCTAGGGTGGAGGATGTGATCTGAACTTGGTCTCCTTGGAGTTGTCCTTTCCTAAAGAGTTCTGAGAGCAGCTGAAGGCCCCTGACCATGCTTTCTGACTCTCAGGATTAGATTGTCTAGACACATTGTACACAAAAGCTGCTTTCTCAAAACAGCCTCTGTTAACCTTATCCAGGGAAAGGAGCAACATGTGTTTGACTTCTAGCTTCATTGCCTGTACTTTCCCAAGGTCCACGGCGATTCAGTGCCTCCCATTCCTGTACTGGTGTCAGACCCAGGGACTCTTTGTGCTAAGCAAGCACTGTGCCACTGAGCTGTATCCCCTGCCTTCCATTGCCTTTAAAAACCCAAGCAACCCATTGCAGCTTTTCGAGGTATACACTGGAGTCCCATGTGAGTTGCAGTGTCATTTTCTGGCAAAGTATTGAGAGTAGGCTCTGTGAGCTCTGAGGGGAAGGAACAAAAAGGGATAAAGACTTTTTCTAACTGAACCTAAGAGGCTTCTCATGGAAAATTAGTACCTGTCTGTCCATTGAACATCCCATTTATTCATCAACAAAACTTGATTGATGTAAGGCAGATGCTATGACAGGAGGCACTGGCCTCAGAGGAACTGCAGCCCGGTGATGAGGCAGAAATAGCTAATGATGGGTTGCCTGGGAAGCCTGGCCCCTGTCCAGGGTGCAGGGGAGTTTCAGGAAGTTAAAGAGAATGGTGTAAAACGCACAAGTGCAGCAGGTGCAGATGGTGGTGGTGCACGCCTTTAATCCCAGCACTAAGGAGACAGAGGCAGGCGAATCTCTGTGAGTTCAAGGCCAGCCTGGTCTGCAGAGTGAAGAAGGTACACCATGGGGATGCTAGCGTTCCTTCTGCATGGGGGAGGCTCGGCTCCTTCTTTCCCTGTCCCAGAAGTCTTTTGTCTCCTCCACTTACTGAACTCCACTCCTGCTTTTCTTTCTACAGTTAGAGTAAATGGAAGGAAGGGTCTGGAAAGAGCTGTAGCTGGGTAGTAGAGGGCTAGTACCATTGAAAAGAAAATCAACCTGGCACTCTGCAGGCAGAGACAGGTAGATCTTGTGAGTTCAAGGCCAGCCTGGTCTAGAGAGTGAGTTCCAGAACAACTAGGGCTGCACAAAGAAAAAGAAAGAAAGAAAAAAAAAACTAAACTAAAAAGAAAGAAAAGAAAAAGGGAAAGGAAAACCAACTTTCCAGTGAGGGAGATCTGGGCCCCTCACAAGCACTGGGAGAGGTGGTACTCCACTGACTCTGCTCTCTGTGCTTTGTCTTCAGTTTGACCCTGGGAGCACTGGCTACATCAGCACAGGAAAGTTCCGGAGCCTCCTGGAGAGCCACAGCTCTAAACTGGACCCACACAAGAAGGAGGTGCTCCTGGCTCTCGCAGACAGCCATGCAGATGGGCAGATCTGCTACCAGGACTTTGTCAACCTGGTGAGCATTCTGGAAAGGGGATGGGCTTAGAGACACAGGAAGTAGTTTTAGGCAACAGGTGTTTTTGTTTGTTTGGTTGGTTGGTTGGTTGGTTGACTGACTGTGTGTTTGAATGGCCTCAGCTTCAACAGGTGAGAAGATATCGCCATCATTGAAAGAAACAGGTCCCAACTAAATAGAAAAAGACATGGTTGGCCTGGGAACATATATTAGGTCTCCTCAAATATGTTTCAGCAAGGACACAGTTTCATGAAGTTTTTTATAGTAATAGAACAAAGAAAGTTATAAATCAAGACATTTTAGAAACACATCAGAGAGACGGGTTAAGCAAGATGAGTGTCTTAGGGTTTCTATTACTGTGAAGAGACACTACGACCAAGGCGTATAAAGGGAAACATTTAATAGGGGCTGGCTTACAGTTTCAGAGGTTCAGTCCATTATCATCATGGCAGAAAGCATGGTAGAGATCAGCAGGCATGGTGCTGGAGGAGCTGAGAGTTCTACATGTTGACCCGGAAGCAGCAGAAGGAGATTACAAAGACACGGTAGCCAGATTTGAGCTTCTTAGACCTCTAAGCCTACCTCCACAGTGACACACTTCCTCCAGCAAGGTCACACCTACTCCAACAAAGCCACACCTCCTAATGGTATCATTCCCTATAGCCAAGGATTCAAATACGTGAGTCTATGAAGGCCATGCCTATTCAAACTATCACATGGGGGAATCTTTCCTATAGGCTTCAGATACTGACTGACAAACAAACAAACAAACAAAAACAACAATAAAACACTCAGATGTTGTCTGATGACATTCTTAGCCTTTGGATTGTTGGAATCTTGTGATCTGCTAAGTTAATAAATTCCAAAAGGGCTGGTGTGGTGGTGCATGACAGAGACAGAGGCAGACAGATCTCTGTAAGTTCAAGGCCACCCTGGTCTACATATCTGAGTTCCAGGTCAGCCTGAGATTCATGTCTCAAAACAAAAACAAAACAAACAAAAACTAAATTCCAGAGTGATTTTTACTTGTCAGTCATAGGATGTCGGGTCTGGTACAGAGGTGGGCAAGGAATGGTTATTTAGGAGGCTGAAGACAACGAAGGAAAATTAGGCTCTGGACCTCCAAAACCACTTTCCACATGGCTGCCATTCAAATGAGTCAGTCTGTCTTTGCAGACACAGCTTGTTTCCTGGAATTTCCCTTTACACTACTAAGGTCTTGATTTCCCTTAAGGCGCCTAGTAATTTGAGTCCTTCCCATTGTGATAATAAGGTGGCTGCACTGCACCAGCCCTTTCATCCTTGGTTCCCAACATCTTTGTACACAGAGTCTCTTTTTGTGTCAGGTCCTAGCTAAGGCCTAAGAGTTCTTTCTGTGCACTGGCCTGGATTGGGTTGGTGGGATGTATTAGGGAACTCAGTTAGTGTTCTTCCCAGGAGCTGGGAGTGGGGAAGTCCTGGCAGGAGAAAAGATAGATCAAGCCAGACTTCCTAGGAATGTGCATAACTAGAGGCTTAGACCTGCGGGCGACTTCTGGAGGGGCTGTGGTTCTTGAGTCTTGCCCATTTTCTGTTATCTTTGGTGGAGACACACCCTCTCCTTGGGGATTGATGCTATGTTCTTTCAGAGGCTTCTGCAGCAGGGTTACAATGGGCTTCAGATGTCTTAGGCAAGCTGCACTCCCCACCTCGAGTGGACGGGACATCAGTAGACATTCTATGAACTAGCAAGGTGAATACAAGGCTGAATTCTCGTTTTCCCATTGATGAGATGGTCCGCTCTCTTCATGTCGCCCATGGGGGATGAAATTCTGTGAAGTTCCCTGTATTCTTAGACATCAAAGGCCTCGATCAGGGAAGCCTGCTGTCACTGCCCCATCTTAGCTTTCTATGATGTGACTGCCCAGACAATGATGGCTTCAGTGGCCTTTCAGCTGCAGGTTGCCGCAGTCTGATGTAAGGGTCTGGAGGGAACTGCTGTAGACATTTGAGGGTCGAAGACCTCAATTCTGAGTAGACTCGGCCAAAGCTGAGCTCAGTCAAAGGCTCTCAGACTGGGCCACAAGAGTGTCATTAACAACACCAAGAAGTAGTCTGACTCTGCCTTGTGCTCAGCCCATAGGCAACAAGTGCCTGCCCAATCTCAAGGCCCGGGGAAGGTGTCTCTCTCCTGTCTGGCTCCATTCCAGTGGATCCCTCTGTGGGATCTCATGATGAGACGTGACATGATGTTGTCACATTTTTCTGTTCAGACTCTGAGCTGGAGCAGCTAGTCACAGCCTGCATTCATGTAAAAAGGGCCACCCTGGAGCTTGACCCTTGCTCTGCCTTTGCTGCCCACTCTTTGCCTCTTTTTTCCCATTTGTAAAATGAATCCAATGGTTCACACAGTGTTTCACAAGGACCAAATATGATAAAGGACTGTATTTGTAAGTTTCTGTTGGCTGTCAATCTTCTGCCAGGGAACCTCCCTGCATGATTTCTGTGGCCCTTCTTACACCAACCCAGACAAAACAAATCACCTTTATCCAGAAGGTTGGGAATGGCTAGAAGGACTTGCCTAAGGACAGCTGGCCAGAGGAGGCTCACTTGAAGCCACACAGGGACCAATGAGAAGCAGGACTCAGGGGTGATGAGAGGACTCTGCAAGGGAGGCTCCTAACACATGGCCCCATCTGAGCCTGGATCCTTTCTGTGCCCTCCAGAAAGAGCTGTGGACTCCTATGTCCTGCTGGTCTCATTCATCTTGATAGCCTTGCCTATATCTTGCCTTCAGGTCTGGCTAGATTATCTCTTGCTGGTCCAAAAAGTACATCAGTAACTATATGCCAGTAGCTTGGAAGCATCTGGGCTCTTGGGCCAGCAGATCTGGGTCATTTGGACTTCTTCCCCTGGGAATAGTTTACAGTATGATCCTGAAGAGAAAGTCAAGGATAGCACAAGTTTCTAGAAGCTGGAAGTTAGTCTAACTGCTGGCTGAAGCAGATAGAGTTCTATGGGGGCCAGGCCAGGACTGCTGAGGGCAGGATCTGGTCTTGGTTAGGCCCGGGACTTGTCATATGTCCTAGGAGACACTAAGGTGTCATGGCTTCTGTGGCAGGGCATTGAGTTCTGATTCTGGCAGTGTCTAACAGCTGGCTGACCAGGACCTACTTGTACCTTCCCAAGCTGGTATATCTGAGGATGCTTACTCTTCCTCACCTCTGGCCCTCACCTGAGCATCACCTCCTCCAGGAAAGCCCTTGCTGACCACCTTGGTCCACACTGGCCTACAGTCTGTGTATTCTCTCAGAACTGAGACTGCTGGTTACTTCTCTGTCCTCAGCATCCCACTGACTCCCCTGTGTCTGGTGATGGCTCTGACATTTGGGATGGGACAATGAGAAATGAGTGGATGGGAAGAATGTATAAGTATGGGGCTGGGTTTGAACCTGTGACATTTTAGGGCTCTCTGTACCTCAGTTTCCTATTAGACAGAAGAGATCTTTGGGGTCCTCATCTAATGGAGATGATCTGAGCATCAGAGATCAACACTGTGGTATTGTGGGGTGCTGCTTAGAGCTCAGAAAGCAGGGATTTGGATTGCTCTACAGAATATGCAGGCTGAGGTGTGGGTGCGGGGTTTCCCTGAGGACCCGGCTCTGACCCTCTCCCCACTCCATTTCCTGTGCAGATGAGCAACAAACGTTCCAACAGCTTCCGGCAGGCCATCCTTCAGGGAAACCGCAGACTGAGCAGCAAGGCCCTGCTGGAGGAGAAGGGGCTGAGCCTCTCGCAGCGGCTCATCCGCCACGTGGCCTACGAGACTCTGCCCCGGGAGATTGACCGCAAGTGGTACTATGACAGCTACACCTGCTGCCCTCCGCCCTGGTTCATGATCACAATCACGCTGCTGGAGGCAAGGACCAGGGTGAAGGCAGGGGCTTTCTAGACCTGGGGCGGTGTGGGGAGAGGAGTCTCTGAGGGGATGGGGAAGGCTGCAGATCCAGTAGCACTTGTCCTGCTTGTTGGAGCGTTGCTAGGGAACTCATGGGTTATTATAGCACTAGGCTGCAAAGAGAGTCCAAAGTTTTGAGGGATGTTTTGCTTTGCTTTTTAAATTTTATTATTTGTGAGTCTGTGTGTATACAGAGAGTCGTGGGGGTGTCTACTGAGGCCAGAAGAGTGTCAGGTTCCCTTGGATGTGTAATTAAAGGGTGTTACCTCGTGTGTGGTACCATCAACCCAACTCCTGCTCTCTGGAAGAGCAGCACCGTCTGGAAGAGCAGCCTTTTAACTGATGAGCTATCTCTCAGCCTCTTGCTTTGCTTTTTGGTTTTTGAGACAGGGTCTCACTAATCCCAGGCTGGTTGGGCCTCACTGTGCATCCCAGGCCGGCCTCCAACTCTTGCTCTCCTAGCCCTAGCCTTCAGCTCCCGAGCTGGGCTATGCCAGTTGCCTGGGCTAAGTGCCTTTCAGTGAGCACTCCTGGCAAAGGTTATTTGAGGCTTTTTTTTTCTTCCTGAAGCAAAGTCTCCATATTTCTGCACTTTTCTACACAGTAAAACAATGTGACAAACTCACAGATTTGGGGATTTAGCCAGACAAACTCAATAAAGCCAATTTATGTAATTCCTCCCCTGGAGGACTAGAACAGCATCTGTTGGTCCCTTGGGACTTCATTTCCAAACCATAATGCTGGAGTCACAAGAGCTTCCCCAAGCTGTCCCTGGAAGGACAGATACCTCCATAGACTGAGAGAATGGACAGGTACTTCCTGGATACAGAAAGAGTACGCATTGACCTCTGGGAAAGAGTGTTTGTGAACAAGGAAATGAAGTTTTTAAAGAACATTCTCTCTTTAGGGAATCTGCCATACTTCTCAAAAACCAATCATTTTTTCCAAATCAACAAAAACCATTTCCTCTTTTTATTTGTTTTATTATTTATGTTTGTGTGTGCACACCCACACGTCAGTGGAAAGAAATCCTCAGATCTCCTGGAGCTGGGGATCGAACTGGGGTCCTCTGAAAGAGCAGCCCCAAACCACACTTACTATTCTGCAAAAATGAGCCCTGCACAGACAAGAGACTCTCCAGGTACTCCTGTCTGTGACTTGTCCCTGTGTGATGGAACTCAATTCACAGTTCAGCACTGGAACTCCAGTAGCCCAGCTAGCCCAGCCCACGTCCGGCTTCTGCAGCGATGCCAGGCTTCCTTTTGTCATTCTCATGTCTCTGGTCATTTCTCCTCTAAAGCCACGTGCTTGATTAACTCCTCCGCACGAGGTCTCAAGGTCTCCTGCCTCCTCTTTGAGGCAGGTGGCTCAGTTTCATGGCATCCTTTTTATTTAATCTTTGCAATCCATGAAGGGTCACCAAGAGTTCAAGGACAGGCTGGGCTAGAGAATGAGATCTTGTCTCAAAAAAAAAAAAAAACAAAAACAAAAAAAAAACAGGAATGGGCCAGAGATACGGCTTAGTAGATAAAAGCACTGGTTGCTTCTTCAGAGACCTGAATTTGATTCCCAGAACCCACATGGCAGCTCACAGCCATCTGTAGCTCCAGTTCCAAGGGATCCAACTCCCTCTTCAGGCCTCTGATGGCACCAGACATGAGTGGTGCACTGATATATATGCAGGCAAAACATCCACAGAAATAAAATAGTAAGGAAAATTATTTTGAAGAAACTCTAAGGCAAAGGCAGGTGGATCTCTGAGTGTGAGGCCAGCCTGGTCTACAGATGGAGTTCTAGGACAGCCAGAGCTACACAGAAAAATCCTGACTTGAGAGAAAAAAGAACTAAAACAACAAAAACAAACTAACAAAACAAACAAAAAGCTTCCCTCTGTTCTGCAGGAAGAAATCTGTCTGTTGTTATGGTTTCATCCGAGCAAATGTTGCAGTGGTGTTTTTCTGAGGTTTCCTTAGCTGTGTTCTTCCAACGCTTACTGTGTGGGGCTGTTTATTAACTTCTATTTGAGGACCCACGATAACGAGATACCTTGGAAGCTCTGCTCGTTGCCAGGGCACCTGAAAGGCATTAGGTAGAGAGAACGGCTGTGCGCGTGCGCATCAAACCTAGGCTTCATGCACGTTAGGCAAACACATTACCTCTGGCCTCTATTCCCAGCCGCCTGAGCAGCAGCCTGAAGAGTGTAAGCTATGTCCAGGCTTAGTCCAGAAAGCCCAGTCTGACCTGAATTATACCTTCCTTCCCTAAGTGTGTGCTGGGCCTTGAGCTGCCTCTTTGTGTTAAACTTGATGTTTGCTATTGTTCTTATTTTGTCAATTTAAATTTTTAAATGACATTTACTTATTCATTTACTTGCTTTGTGTGTGGGGGGAGTGTGTGCATGGGGCCCATGTCTAGGTGAGAGGTCGATTTGTGGGTGTCCATTCTCTCCTTCTCCTTCTAGATTCCAGCCTGAGCTTAGGTTACCAGGCTCTGTGCCTAGTGCCCTACCCACTGAGCCATCTGGTGCCCCCAACTCCATCTTAAACATATCTTTTTGAATTTTTAAAAATTCTTTATTAGACGTATTTACTTTATACCAGTGAATATGTGTGTGTGCACCATGTGCTTACAGTGTTCGCAGAGGTCAGAAGAGGGTATTAGATCCCCTAGAACTGTAATTACAGATAGTTGTGAGCTGCCATGTTGGTGTTAGGGACCAAATCCAAGTCCCTTGCAAGAGCAACAAGTGCTCTCAACTGCCGGGTCAGCTTTCCAGCCCCTGGCTTTGTTTAACTTATTTATTTTATTTTGTTGTAAGTGTGTGTGCCTGAGGGTATATATGTATTTTCATCCCATTTTGTTGTACTTTTAAGAAAGGTCTCTTCCTTACAGGGTATAGGAGTGCATGCTTTTAATCCTAGCACTGGGGAGGCAGGTGGAGCTCTATGAATTTGAGGCCAGCCTGGTCTACAGAGTGAGTTCCAGGACAGCCAGGGTTACACAAAGAAACCCTGTCTCAAAAATCTAAAAAGTAAAATAAAATATAAAAAATATAAATTGAAAAAGTAAAGAAGAGAAAAGAAAAGAGAGAGTCTTCCTTTTTATCTAGCTGCCCTTAGACTATCCTGTCTCTGGAGTGCTTGGATTATAGCTGAATGCTGCCATTGTCAGCAGCCACATCACTATGTGACCACCGGGCAGGGCAGTCTAACTATTGGTACCCATTTTCAGATATGGAAAGTGAGGACCAAATAATTCAAATAATTTGCCTAGGTTTGTCCAAAGGAGCCAATGTTTGTGTTCAGATCGGTTCATACTTTAAACTCTTCAGCTATATGGATTTTGAATCCTCAATATATAAAAAAGCTGATTTAACTCTCTCAGAGCCCAAGGCTTCTATTTCCACAGAGCTGTAGTAACCCAAGTCTCTGGTTCCACAACAGATAGAAAATGAGGGGACACGGAGCTGCTGGCCACACCCCACACCAACAGTACAGGAGAATGATAGCACCCACAGCCGGCAGTGAGAGAAAAAACACAAAACAGTTTACAGTTCTTCTGTCTTAAAGAAATTCAGGGCTGTTGTATCTGGGAGGGAAACCCCCACCCTCCTGGGTTTCTGCACTGTGGTAGCCCAGCTTGGTACCCAAAACATTCTTAAATGGCTCTGCACACACTCCAATTATGAACACAGGGACACAGCAATACATTTTACAGTGAGTTCCACAGAAATCACCAAAGGAAATACCCTTCCTGGGCCTAAATAAATATACTTAGTCATCTGAAAAACCGATATGTGGGATACATACGTGAAGACAAGGAGAAACCAGAGACCTTGTGTGCTGTTGGACATGCCAAGTGGCACAGCCACCAGGGAAACTGGGATTTCTTCAGAAAATGAGACACGGGGCTGGAGAGACAGCTGAGGAAGGGCAATGGAACCCGGGTTTGATTCCCAGACATACAACATGGTGGCTCACAACCATCTGTAACTCCAGTTCTAGAGGATCTAGGCAGGCACCAGGCACACATGTGTACACAGACATGAATGTAGGCAATACACTGAAACACATAATAACTAGTTTTGTTTTATTAATACCATTTATTTATTTATTTATTTATTTATTTTTGGTTTTTCGAGACAGGGTTTCTCTGTGTAGCCCTGGCTGTCCTGGAACTCACTCTGTAGACCAGGCTGGCCTTGAACTCAGAAATCCGCTTGCCTCTGCCTCCCAAGTGCTGGGATTAAAATTGTGCACCACCACTACCCGGCACTTGTTTTGTTTTTGAGACATGGTTTCTTTATGTAGCCCTAGCTATCTTCAAACTCACTTGGTAGACCAGGCTGTCCCCAAAAAGAAATCTGCTTGCTTCTGCCTCCTGAGTGCCAGAATTAAAGGTGTACAGCACATCGCCTGGCTTCAAATAATAACTTTAATAAATGAAACTTAAGACTACTATCTGGGCTGGAGAGATGGCTCAGCGGTTAAGAGCACTGACTGCTCTTCCAGAGGTCCTGAGTTCAAATCCCAGCACCCACATGGTGGCTCACAACCATCTGTAATGAGATTGGATGCCCTCTTCTGGTGTGTCTGAAGACAGCTACAGTATATTCATAAATAAAATAAATAAATAAATCTTTAAAAAAAAAAAAAAAAGACTACCATCTATGCTGGGCAGTGGTGGCGCATGCCTTTAATCCCAGCACTTGGGAGGCAGAGGCAGGCAGATTTCTGAGTTTGAGGCTAGCCTGGTCTATAGAGTGAGTTCCAGGACAGCCAGGGCTACACAGAGAAATCCTGTCTCAAAAAAAACCAAAAAAAAAAAAAAAAAAAAAAAAAAAGACTACCATCTATGTAGCAATTCCATTTCAGAGTTAAGAGCAGTGACTGGAGAAAAGCTACTTGTCTACCTTGTTCACAGAGACATTCACAATAGCCAATAGGTGGCAGAATCCAAGTTCTCACTGACCGATGAATGAGTCATCAGAGTGAAGCAGATGTGTGCATTGGAATATTATTCCACCTTCAAGGCAACTGCCTAATTCTGCTCAGCATGATAGGGTATTCCTGTGATTCCAGCACTTTTGATGCTGAGGCAGGAGGATCATGAATTAGCAGCCAGTCTGGGCTGTATTCTAGGCTAACCTGGGCTATCTAGCAAGGATGCTATCATAAAAAGAAAGGAAAGGAAGGAAACTGACATGTGGTAGGTCAGCCTGGAGAATAGACAATGCAAAATAAGCCTGTCCCAGAGGGAGGGGTGCTGTGCAATCCTGTCTGCATGTGCTGCAGCCCTAGCTGCACAGAGCCCTGG
Source organism: Grammomys surdaster (assembly GCF_004785775.1). Lineage (NCBI taxonomy): Eukaryota > Metazoa > Chordata > Mammalia > Rodentia > Muridae > Grammomys > Grammomys surdaster. The sequence continues at coordinate 2,571,534 of NW_021621078.1, read as the reverse complement.
GATGGGCATGCTGATGGTAAGACATAGAGGTGTGGGGGTGGGGAGGTGCAGGGAGGGACAGCAGGGAGTTCTTGATCATAGGTACAGAGTTTCAGTTCTGTAACATGAAATGAGCTTTGTGCACAGGGAATAGTGCGGGTAGCACAGTGAGAATGTACTTGGTGCCGTTCAACCATATGGTGAAAACTGGCCACGATATTAGGTAGGTTGTCAAGATGGCACACAGATGTAGAGACACACACACACACACTCACACACACACACACACTTACACTAAAAAAATAAAGTTTAAAGAACTTATAGATTCTAAATTTATATCCATTCTACCACCATGTTTTTATTTTTACCTTTATTTTTTCTAGTTTAGTTTTATTTTTAAGAAACGAAACTTTGGGGCTGGAGAGATGGCTCAGTGGTTGAGAACACCAACTGCTCTTCCAGAGGTCCTGAGTTCAATTCCCAGCAACCACATGGTGGCTCACAACCATCTATAATGGGATCCGATGCTCTCTTCTGGTGTGTCTGAAGAGAGCAATGGTAGTGTACTCATATGCATAAAATAAAATCCTTAAAAAAAAAAAAAAAAAAAAAAAGAAAGAAACGAAACTTTGGGCCGGGCGGTGGTGGCGCACAACTTTAATCCCAGCATTCTGGAGGCAGAGGCAGGAGAGGGCGTCTCTGGGAGTTAGAGGCCAGCTTTGTCTTCGAAGTGAGTTCTAGGACAGCTAGGGCTACATAGAGAAACCCTGTCTTGGGAAAGAAAAGAAGAGGAAGAAGAAGAAGAAGAGGAGGAGGA
>NW_021621078.1:2551503-2570638 GCF_004785775.1 Grammomys surdaster | reverse complement strand
GAGGAGGAGGAGGAGGAGGAGGAGGAGGGGGGGAGGGGGAGGGGGAAGAGGAGGAGGGGGAGGAGGGGAGGGGGAGGGGGAGGGGGAGGAACCAACCTGTAAGAGATGAGAGAGTGAGCTTGCACTAGAGTTAAGGTGTAAACCCTCCTGCCAAAAAATCACACCCACCAAGGAAGCTTAGGTGGAGAGATCCAATAACCCCATTACACAGTTCAGACAAAAGTACAGTGAGAGATGTTCTCTGATATGTGGGTGCTGGCTGTGGGCTCCTTTCGTTTTCTGGGAGGGTGGGGTGACAGCCTTCTGTCACGACCTCAGAGCCGTCAGCACGAGGGCCATCCTGGGCAGTTATGAGTCTAGTAACTGGCCCCTCCACTGCTCTTCTCCCAGGTTGCCCTTTTCCTGTACAACGGGGTCCTACTGGATCAGTTTGTGCTGCAGGTGACGCATCCTCGGTACCTGAAGAACTCTCTGGTTTACCACCCGCAGCTCCGTGCACAGGCTTGGCGCTATGTGACATATATCTTCATGCATGCAGGGTGAGTATCTCTCCGTAGTCCCTGTAGAAGTGTGAGTGGGGCTGAAATATATTCTAACATATTATGTACACATTTACATATACATGCTTTAAAATTAATTTTTTACAGTGTTGAGAATTGCACCTAGGGTCTCTGCGAAGCTAGGCAAGTACCCTCTCACACTGGAATTAAGTTATCAGTTTCTTTTAATGACTTAGATGCAGATCTGAGATAGCTTCTCGAAACACCTCCAATACCAAACACACCAGTCAGCTGTTAAATGTGTGTGGAAAAGGAGAAGGAGAGTAGAATGCTGAAAACCAGCAATGGCGGCACACACATGTAACAGTGCAGCTCTGTGCACTTGGCAGAGGTAGGCTGAAATGTTCTGTGCCCCCCTAGTGGCCGAAGCAAAAAGGGTCATGTGACCAACCACCAGCATTGTTCATCATCTGTGTGTGTGATTGCTCCCATGAGTAAAGGAAAGGACTAATTTATTGCAACAACTGATTTCCCATCATAGTTTGTCCAGGAGAGGAAAGCCTGGGGCCCTCTCCCAGCCCTGAGAAGTTTGGAGCCCGTGAAGCAGGCCCCTTCTCATGCCAGGAAGGAGAACCTCCCTCTGTAAGACTTTAAGAGAAGATGATGCATTGTTAAGTTCCAAGAGGTCTCTAATGCATCGAGACGTTTTGAGACCATCTTTGTTCTTGGGCTCAGTAGTGCCTATAGATATGATGAAAAGCCAGAGTGAGCCCAGAGCTGGGGAATGGGGCAGGTCAAGCTGACCAGACACCGGGGCTGTGACTAAGCAACTCACTGCCACTTTCTGAGCTTTGGCTTCTTGTAAGTTAACCCCTGGAGCTGCTAGGTCCTGGGCATGGCTAGTCCCCTTCACTGCTGTAGATACAGACTACCTGCCTGTCACCACCAGGTCCCTTATGTGTATTCTGTCCCAGCGGGAAAGAATTTTTTTCCATGACAGTCAAGTTCCCTCCACAGCCCATGAGCTGCTCAAAGGCAAAGAATGGGGCCTCGCACCAACCTGCTGGCTCCCAGTATCTCGGCCCACAGCATTTGCCAGGTGAATTAATGACCGTGGTCTGTCACAGGGTGGAACAGCTGGGACTCAATGTGGCGCTGCAGCTGCTGGTAGGGGTACCCCTGGAGATGGTGCATGGAGCCACCCGAATTGGGCTTGTCTACGTGGCTGGTGTTGTGGCAGGTAGGCAGGTGGGCCCTGTGGTGGACCTCCCCTGGGAAGGTCAGAGGAGAGCCCATGGGTGGTACGAGCCCAGGCTTTCTGGGCACATACAGATCTCCATCTCCAGGTTTCCTGACTCAGAATTGTCTACTAGGCATATTTCCACAGCTACCCAGACAGGGAGGTATGTTCTGGAAAAGGGGCAGAGCATATGATTGGAACAGGCCTACTGACAGAGTTCCTCTCATCAAACTCCCAGGTCCCAGCTGTGTAAACCTGGGGAAAGCCCTTGGTCCCTTGTGGTCCCATCAAGCTTGCAGACAGAGCTAATGAGAGCTGCCTGCTATTGTTGGGAAGCTGCCCACGTGATGAGAGGCTCCTCTCCCTGCGGAGGGTGCAGAACACCCAGCTCATCAGTGGCATGGGTGGCAGCTTTTTGGCCAAGGCACATCTGAACCCATAGGGAGCTTTTTCTTCTGCCCAGATCAGCCATGGACCCCTTGATTGATGCTCTGAGGATAGGACAGTCAGGCCTCGGAGGTAGTGGATACCCCTGTTGGAAGAAGTCTGTGTGTCTGACCTGGGGTGGGGTGCAAGTGAATTCTCCAGGGAGCACTTTGGAGCAGTGGATCTCCACACCCCCCCATGATACCTCCAACTGAGGAGGTAAAGCCTCCTCATTCCTTCAGCTTGACAGCTGGCCCAAGGGAGGAGCACTCTCTGTCTCTCTCTGTCTCTTTGTCTCAGTCTCTCTCTCTGTCTCTCTCTCTGTCTCTCTTTCTCTGCGTGTGTGTGTGTGTGTGTGTGTGTGCGTGCGTGCGCGCGTATGTGTGTGTATGTATGTATGTTTAAGATCTTAATCCTTCCTGAGTGGCATTAATGTTGCCCTCAAGAGAGCTAGGCAGCCTTGGCCTTGTAAAAACAAGAGGCAGTTGGTGATGAAAGTGACTTCAGAGCAGGAAGGCTCCCACTCTACCTCCAGTACCTCCAGTGCTAGTTTGTAGACCCAGTGCAGGAGGCGGGGTGGGGTGGGACAGGACACCACACCCTCCCAGCACTGCCCCTGGCATCTGTGCCCAGCTCCTTGCACCTTGGGCAGCACCCTCAAAGACTTTCCCTGAATCCAGCACCTTCTATGTCCTTAACAGAGGTCGAGTCAGCACCTCCAGGTTCCAGACCTCTCTCTCAGCCACCCACACACCTTTCAGTCATGCCACCTGGGGATTTGTGGCTGCTGAAAGTTCCCTACCTAATTTCTCAGAGTCCCAGATGTTAAATGGCAGGGAACGGGAAGGCACTCGTAACACTTGCAGTTAGTAGTCAATTAGACTCCAGGTGCCAATAACTTGGAAGACAGAAGTGAGATTCAAAATGACTCAGCCCTCACCCAGCACAGATGACACAGTGGGAGACAGCACAAACATCCCTCCTCAGTGACGTCAGTGCAGAGTGGGAAGGTGCAAACCAAAGCAAGACACGTCACCAAGACATGAGGCTGTGGGACTGCAGCGTGGAGCCAGGGGCACACAGAGCTCTGCTTGAGCCATTGATTCAGGCCAGAGGCCGTTCTGGTCAGTACAAATCTTGTCATTGACCCCCATGAGATTGTGGACTGAGTTCCCTACACTGTATCCCCAGAAGGAAGCCCTTACAGACAGATAGACCTTGACTAGAGAGTTAATTCTTATCCATGGCCAGCATGCATGGAGTCTTCACCACCACCCCGTGCGGGCACGGGCACTCTTTTCTACCTGCTGTGGGTGTAGGGCCCAAGGCTGAGGTTTGGTGCAGCACATTCCTGTAATACCAGTGTAGAGACTGAACCAAAAGGCTCAGAAGTTCAAGGCCAGCTTGGGCTACACAGTGAGAGAGAAACAACAAAACAAACAATAACAACAACAAAAACCAGGCTTTAGAGGAACTTGCTCAAGAAGACCCGGCCTCTGTGTAAGTGGTGAAGCTGGGTCTCCCACATAGGCTGTGTGACCCCAAAGATCGCCCTGTAGATACAACTGTGATGTGATGAGAACCAGAAGGCAGGCCTTTGCTTTTGTGCGGATAATCAGAAGCCAAGGGAGGGTCTTGATTAGTATCTGGCCCTGCGTTTGCTTTAATCCCCACCCAGTGAAGCTATTTCAAACCCAAGGCCGTCCTATTTATCAAGTGATGGCTGACTCACAGGACATCTACAATACAGGTGATACAGCTCTTATACGTCATCGCTAGTATATGTCACAATTTTATGAGGTTCATAAGGTGACCATGGTCACTGGCATTGTACAGGTTATTCAGAAAGGTGAGATAAACTCTTCTAAGTAATCAAATGAGGGTAGAGCCCTGTGCACTGTATCGTGTCCTGTGACCGACACTAAAGACGAACAGTTACATCACTAACAATCTTTTAAAGCTCGTATCTTAGCAGGGCATGTGGTCATAGACCTGCAATCCCAACATGTGGGAGGTGGAGGCAGGGGGATCAAGCACTCAAGCTCATCCTTGGCTACATAACGACTTGGAGACCAGCTTGAGCTATGTAAGTTACTGTGTCAAACACAACAGACAAGGCACCGAAGTGTGTCAGCAACATTTTATTACAGAGTTTGTAGAAGCCAGTACGCATCCCTAGAGCTCAGCACCTGTTAGGTAATAAATATTTGTAGAGTAGATGAAAGAATACATGAATAAATAAAGTAACATCGCTTAGAGGCAAGTGTTCTGCCAGTGTTAATTTGAGTTTTTTCTAATGGCCGAGGGAGATGTTGGCGAACACCTACCTTCACACTTTTCAGGGTAAAACCCTTGCAGCTGTGCCTTAATGGCAAGGCCACCAACTCACCTGCATGATGGCAAGGAACCGTCCCCTTGGTCTGTGCTGTACAGAGGTGAGGTGTGGCACTCCATCTTGCCATTGTCTTCCTGGCTTCTGACCCTACCACCTCCAGGGGATTTGTCCTGACTTCAAGGGCCTGTTAGCCATGAGTTAGTTTCCTAACAAGTTAGGAAAGGATCCTGCCTGGTCCACAATCTCCCTTGGTGTCTTTTACTACTCTGTATGCATAGATTCTGTGTTGTTTGGTTCTGGCCAGTCCATCCAGGCCCCAGCTGATGCAGAGACCTTAGGAAAGTCTTGGAAGGTAATAAAGATTATAAAATGAGACAATTGTGCAAGTTTGTTATCCCAGCACTCAGGAAGGTCTCAGCAAGATCAAGGCCAGCATGGTCTACATAAAACCTTTAAATATGTCTTTAAAAGATACATATATTTCAGTTCAAAATCAAAGCCCTTGAATCTTCAGCCAAATTCAATGATGTGGGGCCATTGAATTCCTGATCTGGGAAGAACTGTGGAGCCTACTCCCCTTGTGTGAACAGACAGCTTTTTTCCCAAGGCCTCACCCCACATAGCCAGAGAACTTTCTGCTCTGCCCAACGAATTAAGGAGCCCAGGAAGGGTTTACTTTAAAGCTAGGTTTCACTGTTCAGAATGTAAAAGGCTTTATACATTCACATCTCACACATGTGAATACTAAAGCCAAAAGACTTTAGGAGCAATGCCTAAGGTCTCACAACTGGTCATTCTCATCCCCATTTCACACCCCTGCCAGGATTCCTAGCTGGCCCCTGGCCCAACGGTCAAGACTCTAAACACAGGGAGGGTAAGGGAAAGGTCAGTGCTGTGTAGGCTTAGGGCCCTTCTGTCCCTGGAGGCTGCCCTATGCATCTTTGACCCTGACTGCTCTGGGGCACAGAGAAGGAGTCGATTTGCATGTGTCCCTCAGAGAGGAAAAAGACCAACTGGGTGAAGCCAGGCTTGCTTGATGCAAACACTAATTAATGAGGCGCTGGCTTGGGCAGCTGGCCCCTGAGCTGTCCTGCAATGCAGTCCACACACAGTAGCCAGGAGAGTGTGGAGATCTTTTGTCATGCAGACCATGCTGCCTGTTTGTTTGCTACCCTGGGATTCCCCCTACCCAACCCCCCTGCTTTGGGATATTTATGGCTGAACCCCGTGGATAGGCCAATGAAAGGGAAAAGTTATCTGACAATAGATACTAAATTAAAGCCCAAAGAAAGATAGGACAAAGGTACAGGAAGATTTCTAGCTGCCATGGGCTGGGAGAAAGACTTGGGAGTCCTTGGGTCATGATAGCTTGGGGTTTGTCTGTTTAATTTTTCCCAAAAAATTACATCTCCCTTGATAACAAGAATTGGTCATAGGGACTTAGAAAGGGGTCGTCAAGAGACAGGTGGTCTGGGTGCTCCCATGGGGATCTCTCTCCATGTCTCCATCCAGATGGTCTTAGGTCCTGGTTCAGGAACCCCCTCCTAAGATGTGGACCACACCACCTTTGTGAAACTTGCAGATTTGGGCTCTCAGCCTGTTCCTCCTCTCCTGCGGCTGACTCCTGAGCCTGCCTGCAGGCGTTTTCCAACGGTGGTTTCTGCTTGCTCACCCAGGCCAGCTGCCACTCACCCTCTGTGCCCTGAGCTCTGCCTCCTAGTTATTTTTAGTCTCCTGTGTCCTTCCCTGGAAGCCAAAGCATTGATCACACTTAAATTTGACCAGAACGATAAATTTCTCCTCGTCTCTCTACCCAGCTTCCCCCCACTAGGAGCAAAGTTTGTCATCCCACAAACCAACAGCCACAGAACTGCCCTCTCCCCAGAGTGTGATGTCATCACTCTCCCCAGAGTGTGATGTCACCCTTCTCTGAACTTTCAAGGACATTCTCCCTACAGAGATGCTGCACTTGGGAGATCCTCTTGCGGTTTAGCTTGGCTGGTAGGAGGTGGTGCTAAGCAAGTTCCTAGATTCAGCAGAGCAAAAGAGGCAGGTGGAAGGAGCAGAAGCCACCTCTGAACTAGTGTGGTGTGGCTGCCACTACTGCTGGCAGAGAGTACAGGGTTGACCCGAGTGGCTTTCAGGCTGGGGAACTGATCTGTGGCTGAGGGCTTGCCCAGCCTTTTGTAAGGCCTTAAATTCAATTCCTGGCCTTGGGAGGAGGGAGAAAAAAATTCTGTGTCAGGCAGAACAGGATTCAAATCCTGGTTCCAGGCTTCCCACCAGAAAACTGAGATGAGAGCCTTCTTTTATGTCTAAGGTGAGGCTCTTAGCACCTGCCTTGAAGGCCTTCAGGGTGGAAATGAGTCTTGTGGGTAGGAAGAAGTATATGTACCCTGCCTGCCCGTGTGGGACGATTTCTTTTTTTCCCTTTTTTTTTTTTTTTTTTTTTTCCGAGACAGGGTTTCTCTGTGTAGCCTTGGCTGTCCTGAAACTCACTCTGTAGACCAGGCTAGCTTCGAACTCAGAAATCATGTGGGACGATTTCTGTTCCCTGGGGCAGCTTTGTGTCACCACCAGATGTTGCTGAAGCCGGGTGACTTGGTTTGGGATCAGTCCCAGTTGGAGCCAGTCAGACTTGTCCTGCGAATCTTGGTTTCCTATCAGTAAACCGAGAAAGCTGGACCATGGGGTTCCTCCCACCACACACAGATCTTCTGAACAGTCCAGAGGAAGCCACAAGGCCCCGTGGGGTTGAAAGGGGAGGAGATGGAGCCTGTTGCTGCAGAGTTGCTCAGCTCCTGTGGTGGAATGCGAGGGCCAGGGGCTGGGCTGCACTGTGAGTCCAGCACTCTTGATGGTTTTCGCTCTCTCTGTGCCAGGCTCCTTGGCGGTGTCTGTGGCTGACATGACTGCACCTGTTGTGGGCTCTTCCGGAGGGGTGTATGCGCTCGTCTCTGCCCACCTCGCCAACATTGTCATGGTGAGCAGCCCCTGTTCCCTGTGGGTCTTCCTATCTCTCCTCTGTCATCACTGGGCTTGGACATCCATCCTCTAGCGTTCTCTCAGCCCAGGCCTGCCGAGTGCCAGGCTAGACTGCTGGTAGCATGGTTCATAGCTATATCTTCCTCTGCAGACCCATTTCACCTGGGTCCTTCCCAGATGAGGTCATATTTTCTCAGGCCAGGCTTGGCCTGCAAATATGCCTGTCTCCCTAGTTCACCCATTTCCTCAAAAATTGTTAAAAATCTGTCTACTAGTGTCTTAGTTAGGGTCACCATTGCTGTGATGAAACCCCATGACCAAAGCAAGTGGGGAGAAAAGGGTTTATTTGACTTACACTTCCATATCACTGTTCATCACTGAAGGAAGTCGGGACAAGGAACTCAAACCAGGCAGGAACCTAGAGGCAGGAGCTGATACAGAGGCCATGGAAGGGTGCTGCTTACTGTCTTGCTCAGCCTATTTTATTAGAAACCAGGACCACCAGCCCAGGGATGGCACCATCCTCAATGGGCTAGGCCCTCCCTCATCAATCACTAATTAAGAAAATGCCCCCTTTTCTTTTTTGTTTTGTTTTGTTTTTTCAAGACAGGGTTTCTCTGTGTAGTCCTGGCTGTCCTGGAACTCACTCGTTAGACCAGGCTGTCCTCGAACTCAGAAATCCGCCTGCCTCTGCCTCCCAAGTGCTGGGATTAGAGGCGTGCGCCACCACCGCCCACCAATGCCCCCTTTTCTTAAAGGCTTGCCTACATCTGATCTTATGGGGGCATTTTCTTAATTGAGGCTCCTCCTCTCAGGTGATGTTAGCTTGTGTCAAGTTGATATAAAACCATCAGCACAACTAGTATGCATGGCCATTAGAATTCTTTGTCATAGATCATGCAAAATCAGAGGACTTGGGGGCTGAGTCACTGAGCTAGCCCATAAAGTACTTCTCACACAGGCATGAGGACCTGATTTTGGATCCCTAACACCCATATAAACATTGGGGCACAGTGATGCATGACTGTAAACCCAGCTCTGGGGAGGCAGAGAGGCAGATGCCTAGAGTTTGCCTTTAGGAGCCACACTAGCCAAATCAGTGAGCTCCAGGTTTGACCTTTGACCTCTGGTTTCCACATGTACACACACACACACACACACACACACACACACACGGTGGCGGGGGGATACACATAGATAAGAGAACCTAAATATGTCGGCAGGCTTCTCAAATAGAAAAAATAGACCTTGTACAAGTAAGTAACCTGCCCAAGGTCATCCCTTCACACCGTCACTCCATACCTCCTGACAGCCATCTGGGTGCTGTCCCCTGCTCCAGCCCCTTACACAGTCAGGGTCTCATTCTTTTTCCCTCCATCTTATTTGCTATAAGGATAGCAAATAATTTTAAGGATGTGAGCATGGGCCAAGGAGACAGGCATCCTAAGGTCGGAATCCCTGCTGCCCACTCCTAAAAGGTGACCCGGGTCAGATCACTTACCACTCTGTGCCGTGGGTTCGTCACCTCTGAAGTGGGGTGATACGTAATGACTGGGGAAAAAATGAAAATAAACACTTGAATAGTAACTTAATTCTTCATTCCTTACAAAAGAACCCAAGTAGACTCAGACTAAGCAGGGCCTTCAAATCGGCATGCTGAAGACCCTGTGGTAGGGAGTCTGTCTAGTTCAGAGGTAGGTGGAGGCCTCTCTAATGGGACTCAGCTGTCCTCATACCTGTACTGGCCTAGGGGCCACTCCGAGTTATACACGCATCCCCCTGTGCCTGACATACTCTCGCTGCCTATAAGATTTGGGGATAGAGCAGAGAGTTCAGGAAGGTAACAGATTCCCTGTGAGCCTCTCCTGCTCCCTGCCCTCTTGGTGACAGTTTTTTTTCCCCCACATGGCACTTGTGGTGCTTGGGTGTCACAGATTTGGAGTCTCTACATTCTCCCATGGTTTCATCTGGGTTTTTGATTTTGGTTGAGCAAGCCATTACCACATTGTCTGGGATGTCCTGGAACTCATAATCCTACCTCAGCCTTCCAAGTGCTGAGTCTGACTTCGCTTCCTCCCTCCCTCCATCTTTCCCTTCCTTCTCTCTTTCTCTTCTCCTCCTCCTCTTCCTCCTTCTCCTCTTCCTCTTTTCTTTTGGCTTGAAGTAGGGCTATCCCAAGCTGGCCTGGGACTCACTGTGTAGTCCAGGCTGACCTCAACCTTGTGGCAATCCTCCTGCTTCAGCCTCTTAAGTGCTGGCAGCCCAGCATACCCTCCTGGAATCCCTGCATTCTAGATGAGCTCCATGCTCACCATGTTCACCGTGCTCCCCGCCTCACTCTGAGCACTACCGTCTTCTCCTCACCCCCCACCCCCTCTGAGTGGAGAGGGAGAGCAACAGAGGGAGAGAGAGAGGTGCTGAGTGACTACATTTGCTGCTGGACTAAAGTCTGGCAACCTCCAGTGTGTGTTGATAGAGAGACTGCAAGTGAGTGTGGGTGAGCATGCCTGAGTGTGAGGGTTCGGGATGTGTTTCCCTTTACACACACAGCTCTGTCTGCTGGGGGCCAGAGTGCTCGGGGCTGCCTCACATGGCCCTTCTAAATGGGTCATCCTCTGTCAATTCTGTCTTTCCTCAGACACAGCTATTCCTCTGAAATCTGCCTCCTCCTCCCCTCCCCCTGCCCCAATTCCTCTCAGCTGGAGAAGGAAATAGTGACCTCCCTCCCATTCCTGCAAGATAGGGATGGGGACAGAGACGGTGGGGGGATGAGCAGACACCGTGGAAAGAAGAAAAAGACAGGAGTTTATGACGATCTCCCCCACCTCATGGGAAGCAGCTGTGGTGTCCCAGAAGTTCTGGTGGGGAGGACTGTCCACTCAACACTGACGGGTAGGCCTCAGGCACCGAGGGACCTGGGAAACAGTTCTGTTCAGTTTACATGTCTGTCTGGTGAGCCGCCCATGGCCATGGAGAGAAGCAGTTTCATTGGAGACCTTTGTGCTTTTCCAAAAGAAAGCGGCTCTCTGCCTGCCTCCTGGGAGCTGAGAGTCCTTGGAGCTTAGTGTAGTGTACTTCCACATCCCCTAACAATCAAGGGACTGCTCTTGCCTTTAGGTAGATGTTGAGAACTGGCACACATCTTTAATACCAGCATTCAGGAGGCAGAGGCAGTTGGATTTTTGTGAGTTCAAGGCCAGTCTGGTCTACATATTGAGTTCCAGGACAGCCAGGGCTACATAGAGAGACCCTGTTTTTTTTTGTTTTTGTTTTTTTTAAAAGTACCATTCCTGTGACTGAGGAGTGTTTAAATATTAGCAATTTCATATACCTCAACCTCATAGATACGCTGTTGATTGATTTCCAAAATGAGGGTGGAGTGTTTATTCACTAGACAGTATCTCATCAGAGTAAACGGCAGAAAAACTATGGATTTAACAGGAAATCTGGATTTGAGAGCCATATCTGAGGCTGGGTCTGTCACTGTGAGCTCCCAGGGCTCCCATTGCTCTCATAAAATAGTTGTTAGAGCCGGGCAGTGGTGGCGCACACTTTTAATCCCAGCACTTGGGAGGCAGAGGCAGGCGGATTTCTGAGTTCGAGGCTAGCCTGGTCTACAGAGTGAGTTCCAGGACAGCCAGGGCTACACAGAGAAACCCTGTCTCGGAAAAACAAACAAACAAACAAAAGTATGTCTTATGGCTGTGGTAGTACACACCTGTAACCCCAGCGTTTGGGAGGCTGAGGCTGATCAAGAGTTCAAGGCTAGCCTGGGCTACATAGAGAAACCATCTCTCAAAAGCAAAACAAGGATTTGGGAAGGTGGCTCAGTAGGTGAAGGATTGGCTGCAACAGCCTAAGAACCTGCCAGGCTCCAGGACCAAGCAGAGCTGGGTGAGGTAGCACATGTCTATGACTCCAGTGTTCTTCCCAAGGAGATGGGAGATGAGACAAGACAATCCCCAGAAGCTCATGGACCAGCTACTCTGGAAAATGCAGTAGCAAACAGTAAAGACCTGTCTAAACCATGTGGGAGGAAGAGGTTGTCCTTGACCTTCCCATGTGCCTTCACTCACAGTCAGACATACAGACATACATGTATACATGCACACATCATACAGACACACATGTATACATGCACACAGCATACACATGGGCACACACACAAATAGTTTAATAAACCCCTGAAAATATGCCTTTCATGTATGTGTGTGTGTGCGTGCGAGAGAGAGAGAGAGAGAGAGAGAGAGAGAGAGAGAGAGAGAGAGAGATTGATTTAAAAAACTTATAATTTAAACCAAAGAGTCAGAAAACATTTCAGCCAAAGATGTGGCTCAGGAAAAGGCTTTCAATCAAGACTTCTTATTTTAAACACTGGAAATAGAAAGACCCACCTGATGGAATAATTTATGAATTGCCTGCTGCTGGGCCCATAAGCCACAGTTCCATTTTTAAATATGCAAGCTATTTGCTTACACTTTGCTGTGTGTTCAATGTTTTCCTAAAATATTTGAGAAGCAAATCTTTGCAAATTGAATTTTATTGTCAGAGCTCAAGAAAGATAGTTGCTAAAAACAAAGAAAGAACGTCTGCCATGGGGTTTCTGTAACTAAGTGACCAGCCTCTTGTAGGAGAGAGAAACCACTCCTGATCTATATGCCATGCTTTCATGGTGTGTGTGATTGTGTGTGTGTGTGTGGGGGGGTGAGTGTGTGTGTGCATTGAGCCCAGGGCCTCACACATGCTAGGAAAGTGCTCTTAATTGGTTGGGTGAACACGATGTGAAGGAGACTGGTTCCCTACTTGTTCTCGGTGGCTGAGTCACTGTCTTACCCTGTGGGGCTGCGGGGAGAGAGTGGAATTAAAGGGCCTGCGAAAGGTCTTGTTCCCCAGGGACCATGGCTCTTCCACACTTAGAGTGGAGGCAGCACCTGCTGTGTGAGACTTTTCTCTCCTGGTGTTCCAGACACTCATTTCATCGGAGGGAATAATGGCTCTGTAAAAAGAAGCAGCTGAAGGGCAGAGAAAAACCTCTGCAATTTAACCCCTTCACTGCTGGGAGATTGGAATTCCCTCTGCTCCTGAGCAGCTGGGCAGAGAAGAAAGGCAGACAAAATGTTTCAGTCTCTTAGAGGGTGGTTGTGGACTGGGGGAATAGCATATGGAATTGATATGGCGTGCTCTGCAGGGTGAACTCGTCATGTTTTCCAGGGTCTGGATTACCCTGAGATTTTACATTATACTAGGATTAGACATTGATAGGATGCCCATATCGTATAATTAGTATGTTATGCTTGTTAGTTCAATTTCATTCACCTTATAAATTTGTTAATTGACATAGGGACTGTTTGTGTCAAATTCACAAACAAGGACACTGGAGAGAAGGGAGTTAAGAGCCTCCCCAGCGATGGATGTATCAGATCAAGAATAGGCACTGTGGCCAGGCCTTGGTGGCGCATGCCTTTAATCCCAGCACTTGGGAGGCAGAGGCAGGTGGTTTTTTGAGTTCGGGGCCAGCCTGGTCTACAGAGTGAGTTCCAGGACAGCCAGGGCTACACAGAGAAACCCTGTCTCAAAAAACCAAAACCAAAACAAAAACAAAAACAAAACAAAACAAAACACAAAAAACAGCAACAACAAAAAAGACTAGGCATTGTGATATGTTCATTTATTTATTTATTACTTTCTGTATGCCACCACCTCTGCTTTATGTCGTCCCGAGGACTGAGCACAGGGCTTTCTGCATGTGAGGGAAGCACTCTACACTGAGTTATACCCTCAGCCCTGGACAGTGTTCTTTAAGGCTGATCCCAGATGAAGAACAGAAGGAGCACAGAGGCGGAAGACCTCCACAAGGGAGGGCAGCTGTGATATTCTAACTTACTCTACCTCATTATGTCTCAAGACACACAGTAAAAGAGACCACATCTTCACATACAACACTGAGGCATGCACATTTAATCCAAGCACTTAAGGGGCCAAGGCAGCAGAATCATACTTAGAAGCCAGCCTTTCTATATAGCAAGATTGGATTTCAAAAACACTAAAGTAGTCATTGTTGGTGGCACACGCCTTTCTTTGATCCCAGTACTTGGGAGGCAGTGGCAGGCAGATCTCTGGGTTTGAGATCAACCCAGTCTACAAAATGAATTCCAGGATAGCCAGAGTTACACAGAGAAAACCCTGTCTTGAAAAACAACAATGACAAAATTATTTTTATTATTCTTTTTTTGTTGTTGTTTTTTGTTTTTGTTTGTTTGTTTGTTTTGTTTTTTTGAGACAGGGTTTCTCTGTGTAGCCCTGGCTGTACTGGAACTCACTCTGTAGACCAGGCTGGCCTCGAACTCAGAAGGCTGCCTCTGCCTCCCAAGTGCTGGGATTAAAGGCATGCGCCACCACCGCCCGGCTATTTTTATTATTCTTATATGTCTGTGTGAATAGATGCCACACATGCACAGGTACCTATGGAAGCCAGAAGAGGTCATAGGTATCCTGGAGTTACAGATGGTTGTGAGTCACCCAAAGTGAGTGCTAAGAACTACCGAGGTCTTCTGAAAGACGAACATACAGTCTCAACCACTGAGCTGTCTCGACGGCTCCCAAATTGACGATCTTTTTAAAGCATTATTTATTTTAGGTGTATGGGTGTTTTGCCTGCATGCATGTATGTGCACCACTTGAATGCCTGGAGCCTGGGGATGCAAAAAAAGAGCATGGAATCCCTTGGAACTGGAGTGACAGACAATAATGAGTCCCCGTGTGGGTGCTGGAAATTGAATCTAGGTCCTCTGCAAAAGTTGTCAGTGTTGTTAACACTGAGCCATCTCTCTAACCCCCCAAATTCACTTTTTTTTAAAAAAAAAAAATGCGTACTGGTGTTTTGCCTTCATGCATGCCCATGTGAGGGTGCCAGGTTCCCCTGGAACCAGAGTTACCGACTCCTTCTCTCTAAACTTGCTTTTCTTTTTTTCTCCTTTCAAGGCAGGGTTTCTCTGGACTTCTCAGTGTAGCCTGGACTGTCCTGGAACTTACTCTGTAGACCAGGCTGGCCTCGAACTCATAGAAGTCCGCCTACTTCTTCCTCATGGGTGCTGGGATTAAAGGCATGCGCCACCGCAATTCAGCCAAAACTCACTTAATAATACCTGTTCCTTTCTTCCATCCCTGCCTCCTCCCTTCTTCTTCCTCCTGGGACTAGAACTCAGGGTCTTAGTCTTGCTAGGGAAGACTAATGGCTCCCCTGCCATTCTGCCTCCTTCCCAACCCATGTAACCATTACATGGGCAGCCCGGGGCGTCACATGCGTCCGCTCCTGGGCAGCAGACAGCTTCACGCCATCTACAAAGCTTTTTTTTTTTTCTCTTCTGAAACTGAAGCATGTGCCTGTGATCCTAGCATTTGAAGGCCGTGTGGTCTACCACCTCCCGGCTGCAGGAGGCATGAAGCTCATTTCAGGGATTGGATTCCCAGGACCTTGCGAAGCACTGACCACTGTTTTGTTCCCTTGTCTCTGTGGTAAGGTGCCTTGATAGACAGTAGCGATCCCAGTATTACCCATCTGCTTCTAAAGAGAATCTAGTGAGCAGATGTCAGAGTTTGTAGTTTAAGAGGGCTGTGTGCTGCCTACCTCGCTGATGAGGAGGGCTTGTGGACAGGGCCGCAGCATGCTTCCTGTTGCTGGCCTGAAACTTGCTATCTTCCGGCCTTCCAAGCTGGTTCTCCTCTTCCTCTTCTCCTTCCTCTTCCTCCTTCCCTTCCTCCTCCTCCTCCTTCTCCATCTCCTAGTCTCCTTTTTTTTTTGTTTTTGTTTATGTTTTTGCTTTTGTTTTTTCGAGACAGGGTTTCTCTGTGTAGTCCTGGCTGTCCTGGAACTCACTCTGTAGACCAGGCTGGCCTCGAACTCAGAAGGCTGCCTCTGCCTCCCAAGTGCTGGGATTATAGGCCTGCGCCACCACTGTTGGGCCGAATATTTTTTAAAAAAGTATTTAAAAATGTAGTTTAGTAAGTTATTCTGCTAATTGCTTTGTAAATAACAAGTGTTTTGTATTCAATAAACTTAGATTCCTTCAGAGTTAAAGGCGACTAAGAGCCGGGCGGTGGTGGCGCACGCCTTTAATCCCAGCACTTGGGAGGCAGAGGCAGGCGGATTTCTGAGTTCGAGGCCAGCTTGGTCTGCAGAGTGAGTTCCAGGACAGCCAGGACTACACAGAGAAACCCTGTCTCGAAAAAAACAAAAAAAGAAAAGAAAAACAAATTTATTTATTTATTTATTTATTTATTTATTTGAGTACACTGTAGCTGTCTTCAGACACACCAGAAGAGGGCATCAGATCCCATTACAAATGGTTATAAGCCACCATGTGGTTGCTGGGAATTGAACTCAGGACCTCTGGAAGAGCAGTCAGTGCTCTTAACCACTGAGCCATCTCTCCAGTCCCTTAAAGTACTTTTTAGATGTTTTATTTTGTTCACTTATGTGTCTGGGGCTGAGCAATGTGTGTTCCATGCTGCATGCATAGAGGTTAAAGGACAACTTGCAAGAATCAATTCTCTTTAGGTCCCAGGGATCAAATTTAACTTATATTTGGCAGCAAGCCATTTGGCCAGCCGACAAAATATATATATAGAACAAAACTATAATCTTGCATTTGATTTTTTTGTTTTATTTTGTTTTTTTTCAAGATAGGGCTTCTCTATGTATCCCTGTCCTGTCCTGGAACTCACTCTGTAGACAAGACTGACCTCAAACTCGGAGATCCGTCTGCTTCTGCTTCCTGAGTGCTGAGATTAAATGTATGTTCCACAACTACTGCTTTTCTGTCTTCCTTCCTTCCTTCCTTCCTTCCTTCCTTCCTTCCTTCCTTCCTTCCTTCCTCTCCTCTTCCTCCTCCTTCTCCTCCTCCTCTTCCTCTTCCTCTTCCTCTTCTTCCTCCTCTCCCTCCTTCTTCTCCTCTTCTTTCTTCTTTTGGTTAGGAACCTTTTTCTTTATCTTAAGAAAATGAAACTCCTGGAAGTTACAGCTTGTTCACAGCATTAAGACATTAGAATACTTCAAGGAAATCCTGATTAAGAGAAAGGGAAGTTTTTCCAAGGCTTGTCTCCTCCACTGTCCCCACTGTTTGGGCCCCCTGTTAAGTTTACAACCTCAAAGGAACAAGAGCCATCCCTGGACGGGCCTGGGACAGCCACTGGAGCAGAGTGAACGGATCGGGGGCAACAGAAGTTCCTGGCTGTGCCTAGTTGTCTCTTCTGCCAGGCCACTGTACTCCTGGCTCACCTCTGTTGTGTGCGTGCATCTGTGTGAGTGGAATTGTGCTTTGAATGTTCTGCAGAGGAGGCCCTCAAAGGAACCCCACGGAGGAGTCGTTTGTAAAATGAAAAATCCTTTTGTAAGGTGAATAATTGTATTCTGTTTATTTGCTCTGGAGACTTAGAGGGTTTTGAGATTTTCTAGGTAGAGAGAGACTTGTTTGAAGGCCATCTGGCCTACCCCCCTCTTCACCCTCACTCCTCAGGTGCTGAAGCCTCATTTGTTACCTCAGTGACAAGAGACTCATGACTCACACAGTGGGCCCTTAGGTTTTGCACATATTAGAGACAGACTTGTCTGGAATAAGAGCAGTGATTGCACGCTGTCATGCCTCAGCTTGGTACTTGACCACAGTGAATGTGACCCCTGAGTGGGAGGGTTGAAGGATCCTGTGGTCCTCACTCTCCTTCACAGACATGATTCTTACCCTCATGGTTCCAGTTTGACTCTGCTGGGTATCCTGTCCCACACGTCTTGTCACCCATGGGCCACAGCAAAGAATGCAGCTCTCAAGGCGTTCACTGTCTGAGGTGGATCTATATGCTGTGTCATGCACAGCTCAAGAGCTTTTCTCGACAGGGATAAACTTGCCATTGTCCAGTCTTAAAGCCATGCTGGAATGTTCTATCGCTAAGCCCTAGCCCTCACTCAGCACTTCATGGAGTGGCTTCTTTTCGTGACAGGGCTCTTACCTGAAGAGGAGGGGTCTGATCCCAAACTGACAGAACTCTCTCCCTTTCCTCTAGAACTGGTCAGGCATGAAGTGCCAGTTCAAGCTGCTGCGGATGGCTGTGGCCTTGATCTGTAGTGAGTATGGCTGGGCCTTCGGGGACGGGTGTTGGGGATGTGTGTGTGCAGGCTCTGTCCTTACCTTTCAAGAGCTTGTAGTAAAGTGAGGCCTATCAGAAATGTGTCCACGGCAAGGACATTCTGAGAAAACCTTTCTCTTTATATTGCTTGATACTTCTTAATCTTTTTTTGTTTTGTTTTTTGAGACAAGGTCTTATGTAGTCCATGTCGGCCTTGACCTTTCCATCCTTCTCTCTTCACTTCTCAAACGACGGGGTTGAGGCTTCTGTCACCACACTGGTTTTGATATGGAGCTGGGATTTGTGTATGCTGGGCAAGCACTCTACCACCTGAACCGTATCGCCCAGACCCTTCCTAAATTTAAAAACATGGTCTTTGTCTCATGTATGTGTGTGTTTTATCTGTCTGTATATTTGTGAACCACATGTATGTCTTGTGCCTAAGGAGGTCAGAAGAGGGCATCAGATCCCTTAGAACTGGAAGAATAGAAAGTTAGGAGCCACCATGTAGGTGCTGGGAATTGAACCGGTGTCCTCTGCAATAGCAACAAGTACTCTTAACCAGTGAGCCATCTCTCACAGCCTCACTTCCTAAACTTTTTATAGACATTAAGTACGTAAATGGAAGCCGGGCGGTGGTGGCGCACGCCTTTAATCCCAGCACTTGGGAGGCAGAGGCAGGCAGATTTCTGAGTTCGAGGACAGCCTGGTCTACAGAGTGAGTTCCAGGACAGCCAGGGCTACACAGAGAAACCCTGTCTCGAAAAAAACAACAACAACAAAAAAAAGTATGTAAATATAAAAGTACCCAGTGACCAGTGGGGTCAAGAAAAATAGCTGCATGTCCTTTTTGGGTTATGAACATGGCCTTTTAGAATATGTGTGTATTGTACATGCACTTGTATGTACATGCTGGTTTCTCAGGCTGTAGACATGGCTTAGAGATTAAGAGCACAATTGCAGAGTGCCTGGGTTTGGTCCCAGCACCCACATGGCAGTTCACAACTGTCTGTAACTCTAGATTCAGGGAATCCAAAGCCTTGGTCCCTGTGGGCGTCGCACATGCCTGGTGCACTTACATACATGCAAGCAAAACACTCAATATACATAAAAATAAAGACTTAAAAAAAAAAAAAAAGAAAGTCTTGCCCGAAGGTGTGACACACGTCTATGATCCTAGGACTTTAGGAAGCTGGGGACAAAGGGTGAGTTTTTGAAAATTTTATTTAATCACTTTTATGGGCATGGGCGTTTTGCTTGCATGTATGTCTGTGTACCATATGCACACAGTGCCAAGGCAGACCAGAAGGGGGCGTCAGATCCCCTGGAATAAGTTACAGACAGTTGTGAGCCATTGTGTGGTTGCTAAGAATCTGAAGAGCAGTCATAGCAATCAAGCATTGATGGTACACTCCTTTAACCCCAGTCCCTGGGAGGCAGGGGCAGAGGCAGGGGCAGAGGCAGGGGCAGGGGTAGGCTCAGGGGCAGGGGTAGGCTCAGGGGCAGGGGCAGGGGTAGGCTCAGGGGCAG
>NW_021621078.1:2550310-2551493 GCF_004785775.1 Grammomys surdaster | reverse complement strand
GGCAGGGGTAGGCTCAGGGGCAGGGGCAGGGGTAGGCTCAGGGGCAGCGGCAGGGGTAGGCTCAGGGGCAGGGGCAGGGGCAGGGGCAGGGGCAGGGGCGGCAGGAGCAGGAGCAGGAGCAGGAGCAGAGGCAGACAGATCTACAGAGCTAGTTCTAGAACAGCTAGGGCTACCAGAGAGAAACCTTATCTTCAAAACCAAACCAAACAACAACAACAACAACAGCAACAACAAAAAGAGCATTACTCTTAACTGCTAAGCTATCTCTCCAGCCCCAAGAGGACTGAGTTTTGAGGCCAACCTGGACTACATAGTAAAATATTATCTCAGGCTGTTCTCCAGCCCCCACCACTTTTGCCCAAACAAAAACCCTTTCAGTTTCAGTAGAGTCACAGACTGTAGTGACTCCTACTTCAGCGTGTGCTGGAACCTTAGTCAGGACAGGTCAGCTCTACTGAGATGCCTAGACATAAAGACAATCAGTACTCAGCAACTGACAAGAGGGCATGTTGTTAAACTTTCATACCTTTAATCCTAGCACTTGATAGGCTAAGGCAAGCGGAACTCTGTGAGTACAAGGCCAGCACGGTCTACACGGCCAGTTCCAGGCCAGCCATATATAGTGAGATTCTGTGTAGCTTGTCTTTGCTACTTTGTGGGTTCTTTTTCCCACCCTTTATGGCCCCTCCCCAGTTTCACCCCCTATTGTTGCAGGATATTTGATCACATTGTGAACCCAGAGATTGTGTTATTTACTGGAAAAGTCTGTTTCTAGTTGTGGTGTGGCTCAGCCTTCAGCACACTCCTTTAATCCCAAACAATGAAGATAAAGTCAATATGTAGAAGGAAGCACTCATGTTTGAAAATGATGCCTAACTGAGTGTCAGATAAAGTGATGAATAAAAGATTTGACAGAAGAGGGTATGCTCAACTTTCATGAGAAGAGAGGAAAGAGAGGCTACTTAAGTTAGAGCATCGGTGAGAAAAAGAGAGAGGAGGCAGTTAGTTTTACCTGAGAGAGGTGTACAGAGACAGGGTGCAGAAGCTAGACAAAAGTGAAGACAGAACAAGTCAAAGAATGAGAAAGAGCCAGAAGATTAGAACAGATTGCCAGAGAAGAACAAAGAGTCAGTCTCAGAGAGAGAGAGAGAGAGAGAGAGAGAGAGAGAGAGAGAGAGAGAGA
>NW_021621078.1:2548201-2550300 GCF_004785775.1 Grammomys surdaster | reverse complement strand
AGAGAGAGAGAGAGAGAGAGAGAGAGAGAGAGAGAGAGAGAGAGAGAATATCCCTGAATATCCCTGAATCTAATATTGTCTTGTTTCTTCTTTGAGCATGACTACAATAAACCACAACTGACACACACACCCCAAAAAAATAGGGCTCTATATAGCATTTATCTTTTTTTGTTTGTTTGTTTTGTTTTGTTTTTCCAAACAGGGTTTCTCTGTGGACCCCTGGCTGTCCTGGAACTCACTCTGTAGACCAGGTTGGCCTCGAACTCAGCAATCTGCCTGCCTCTGCCTCTGCCTTCCAAGTGCTGGGATTAAAGGCATGCGCCACCACCGCCCGGCAAGTATAGCATTTATATACCCTCTGAAATGTTCCCAGAATTCCAAATGCCATACAACTGCAGAAACTATCTGCAGCTGTCAAAACCACACCTCTGGTAGAGCATGAGGCAAATTATGGTCAGTTGCTGTGAATAGTCCGAAGCAACCCACATTCCCACACCTGAGAATAAAGCAGAAAAGCTTTCTAATAATATTTCTCTGTTTTTTATATATAGTTTATTTTTATTTTACGTACATTGATGTTCTGCCTGCATGTATGTCTGTATAAGGTATTGGATCCCTGGAATAGGAGTTACAGACAGAGGTGAGCTGCCATGTGGGTGCTGGGAATTGAACCCAGATCCTCTGAAAGAGCATTTGGTGCTTATAACCACTGAGCCATCTCTCCAGCCCTTCTGGCTTTGTTTGTCTGTTGTTGTTTTTTTTTTTTTTTTTTTTTTTTTTTTTTTTTTTTTTTTTTTTTTTTGGTTTTTCGAGACAGGGTTTCTCTGTATAGCCCGGGCTGTCCTGGAACTCACTCTGTAGACCAGGCTGGCCTCGAACTCAGAAATCCGCCTGCCTCTGCCTCCCGAGTGCTGGGATTAAAGGCGTGCGCCACCACCGCCCGGCCTGTTGTTGTTTTAAGAAACCAAAATTCCAGAAATTTTACTATAACTCTATCTAAAAAAAGTGGGGAAGGGTGACAGTGTGCCTGGCAGAGGTGCCGTAGGAATGGGACTTGGTAGGCAAAAGATCATGGCAGGAAAAATGGGCTTGGGACTATGTGTAGTTGTGAGAAGAAATAAAGCCAGTGAGATCATAGGAATTAAATGACAGTGCCTTTAAAGGCAAGGCAGAAACATCCATCCTCATGCTACAAAGGCCACCGAAGGCTTACAAAGGGAGAGAGGCTGAAGGATATGACATAGCAAAACGTAGCTGCATTATGATGTCGAAAAATGGAGTGAGGGATTGGAACAATGGCTTGGTGGTTAAGAGCACTTGCTTTGAAAGTAGGTGGATCTGAGTTCAAACCCCTACCACCTACATAAGAAACGCCAAGCTTGGTACACATGCCTGCAATCCAAAAATAGGGGCTGGATAGGGGAAGGTTCTAGGAGCTTGTTGGCCAGCCGGCTTATTCTAAACAGTGAGCGGCAAGATCAGATTCAATTAGAGACCCCCATCTTAAAAAAAAAAAAAGTTAGAGGGTCTAGAGAGATGGCTCAAGGGATAAAAGCACTTGCTATTCTTGGAGAGGGCCTGGGTTTAGTTCCAAGCACCCACACAGCAGCTCACAACTATCTAACTCTATTTTCAGGGGTTGTGACGCCCTCTTCTGGCATCCATAGGTACCAAGCATGCACACTGTCTTAGGGGTTCATTGCTGTGAAGAGATACCATGACCAAGGCAACTCTTTAAAAGGACAACATTTAATTGGGGCTGGGTTACACTTTCAGAGGTTAGTCTCTTATCATGGCAGGAAGCATGGCAGCATCCAGGCAGACATGGTGTTGGAGGAGCTGAGATCTCTACATCTTGATCTGAAGGCAGCCAGAAGGAAACAATCTTCTGAAGGCAGACAGAAGGAGGGTCTCTTCTTCATTTGGTGGAACTTGAGCACTAGGTGCCCTCAAAGCCTGCCTCCACAGTGACACACTTCCTCCAACAAGGCCACACCTCCTAATAGTGCCACTTCCCATGGGCCAAAGCATATTGAAACCACCGCACACAGTACACACACACACACACACACACACACACACACACACACACACACACA
>NW_021621078.1:2389940-2548191 GCF_004785775.1 Grammomys surdaster | reverse complement strand
ACACACACACACACACACACACACACACACACACACACACACACACAGTGAAAGGGGAATGGGCCTAAAGCCTCAGGGCTCATCCTGAAATGTAAAGAGGTGAGTCTAAAAGGAAGCGTGGGTTAGTAACAGAGAGCAGAGACATAGTCTTTAGTTTCTAAAACATTGTATGGAGAGCATATTATTAGGTTTAATTTTTAAGTGTAAACTTGAGATTTGGAGAGTTCCAAAGTCACTCAACTCAAAGGCAATACACCCAGAGTGTTCAAATATGTCACTCCTCTCCTCAACACTCTTACTTTAGGCCTTTGGAAAGTCAAGTCCAGCTTCTGCTTCTGCTTCTGCTAACTGCTTCCTCCTCCTCCTCCTCCTCCTCCTCCTCCTCCTCCTCCTCCTCCTCCTCTTATTTCTCCTCTTCCTTCTCCTCCTCTTCCTCTTCTTCCTCCTTTTTCCTCCTCCTCCTCCTTCTCTTCCTCCTTCTCTTCCTCCTCCTCCTCTTATTTCTCCTCTTCCTTCTCCTCCTCTTCCTCTTCTTCCTCCTTTTTCCTCCTCCTCCCACTTCTCCTCCTCCTTCTTCCGTAAAAAACACTATAAACATCATAACTCTGGGGCTGGAGAGGTGGCTCAGTGATTAAGAGCACTCACTGCTCTTCTAAAACGTCCTGAGTTCAATTCCCAGCACCCACATGGCAGCCCACACCTGTCTGATGTTATCCTCTGGTGTACAGATATACATGCATGCAAAGAACCCAATACATAAAAGAGCCTTTTTTTTTTTAACTCACAAAAGCTAAAACAGTGATGGAGAGGTGGGATCCATCATCTTTTTCTTAATTGGCTCCAGGAAATAAGTTCAGCAGGAAAACGCCACCAGGTTGGCATGGCTGAGAAAGGCCCTGCTGCTCCTTTTCTACCCTCTGCTGGCTGTCCTTGAAATTGCAACTCTTTCTGAAGACATCTAGCAATCTGTTCCCAAAGGGAAGATTCCTGGGTGAAATGGTTAAAGGTGGGAGAGGCACTCTGTTACAAGAAGTGGTACAACATTGTCCTCAAAGGGCTGTCTTTTAATCTGCCAGATTTGCTTGGTTTTCTGGTCTGTAAAATAAGGCTAAGAATACCTTCTCTCTCAGGCTCAGTGGTTAAGAGTGTTGGCTGTTCTCCCAGAGGACCTAAGCTCAGGTCTCAGAACCCACACTGGGCAGCTCACAGTGACCTGTAACTTAAACATACTCTCAGCCAGGCTTTATGGTGGTATGCCTTTAATCCCAGCACCTGAGAGACAGATCTCTGTGAGTTCAAGGACAGCCTTGACTACATTGACTTTTAGTATATCCGGGACTCAATAGTAAGGCCCTGTACTGAAAAGAAAAGAAAGGAAAGGAAAGGAAAGGAAAGGAAAGGAAAGGAAAGGAAAGGAAAGGAAAGGAAAGGAAAGGAAAGGAAAGGAAAGGGGAAAGGAAAGGGGAAAGGAAAGGGGAAAGGAAAGGAAAGGAAAGGAAAGGAAAGGAAAGGAAAGGAAAGGAAAGGAAAGGAAAGGAAAGGAAAGGAAAGGAAAGGAGGTCCTTTTCCTAAGCCTTGAGTACTGGGACATGGAATGGCACTATTGCCCAGCCTTTTCCTTTCAATGAGACAGCATCCCTATTTGATTGGCTGACTTAGAAAGTTCACAAAGGGAAGGACTGGACCATAGTGAAAATGGAGTTCAGACTTCGTTTAATTCCTCCTTCATCTTCATTCCCTGTCCACCCCTTTCTCCTGAGCACGAAGGCACTGGCTCTCAGGGTTTTCTGGAGGTTTCTAACTAACAGGTGGAAACACTCTACAGAATGCAGTGTTCCATGCACACAGAAGTTGTTGGCCATGTTCTACTTGTGCATCCAGGCACACTGATGCATTATACCAGTGGGCAGATGAAGAAATATTCCCAGGATGTAGCGTGACCACAGAGATGCCAGGGCCTTCGGACAGAGCTGTGCCTTTTTTAGAGTCTGCTAGCAGGGCCCTTCTCAACATTTAGATGACAGTCCAAACATCTTCTCTTGAGAGGCCCTGTCTGACATTTCCTCAAGAGACCCTCTTGGAATGCCCTGCCTTGCACCTAGCTTGGATTTTTCTATCATTTCTTTTTGCCTCATGCCCGAATCTCTTAATGAAATGGCCTTGTGAATGTAATTGATTGATGATTTATCTCCAAGCCCTGTAGATCTTGGGATAGTCTTGTCTCCTTGATTACTGCATTTGGCCTCATGACAGTGAATGAGTTAATGGATACTGGGTAGCTGGTGTGCCTGATCTCTCCCCACCCCTGCCTGGGACCATCCTATGATGTCTCTCTGTCTCCTCCCTTTGCAGTGAGTATGGAGTTCGGGAGGGCTGTGTGGCTCCGTTTCCATCCATCGGCTTATCCCCCGTGCCCTCACCCAAGCTTTGTGGCACACTTGGGTGGTGTGGCCGTGGGCATCACCCTGGGCGTGGTGGTTCTCAGAAACTATGAACAGAGGCTGCAGGACCAGTCGCTGTGGTGGATCTTTGTGACCATGTACACCATCTTCGTGCTGTTTGCTGTCTTCTGGAACATCTTTGCCTACACACTGCTGGACTTGAAGCTGCCACCACCCCCCTAAGGGACCAGAGGACCAAGGCAGGGAGGGGAAACAGAAGCATCCAGAGGAAGCATCCTGCATCTGCTTCTCATCTCCAATTCAGTGAGAGCAGGGAGAACCGGAGACTCTTGGAGCTGGGGAGCGTGTGTTGGTTTGGAAGGATGCTGGGCAGATAGATGTGGCTGGTCTGATGATATGGGCTTGGGGTAAGGTCTGAGACAGGGTGAGAGTGGCTGTCCCTGTGGCTTGGGCCTGTCCCTTGTGCTCCCCTCTCACTGCCACCGAGTGAGCAAATAGCCCTTTTCTCTAGTTGTCCATCTGGAGAGACACTGAGACACAAAGAAGTCTGAGAGTAGCCACAGCCAGGTTTTCCCCAGCCCAGAGGTGACTGCAGGCTAGGCCATGTTCTCTGCCGCTCAAGGTCTGGTGCTCTAACAATGGATATGATGACTTTGATGTGGGGGAGCCCAGATCGCCCCAGGCTTGGGTCCTGTCAATGGGTGCTATGGCATTGCCCCTAGGGCTGGGCAGGGAGATGCTATAAGCTCCAGGCCTTATTCTTGCCCTAGGGGAGGGCCCTGTGCCTGGGGCAATGGCCTTCATCCCAGGTTCCCTCAGGAAAGTCCCAGGACCAGTTTTCCTTTTCCTGCCTGTAGTCATGAGTCACACCATTGCTCTGCTTCCATGACCTATCTGGACTTTCCTTTCTACTGCTCTGATCCTACTTTGTGCCTCCCTCTTTGGGTGTGGAGACAGGGTTCTGGGTTGTGTGTGTGCAATGGCAGACAAGTCAGAAGCTGCAGAGGAAGGAATTGGGAGACAGTGTTGTACACGTGGGGATGTCTATAGGGGATTTCTGAAATGGGTAGCAGCTGTGTGCTCTCGAGCGCTCACTCAGTGACCTTGCTTTTAGCATCATGCACCCCTCTTTCTCATCTGGCCCTCCCAGATACCTGCTGAGCACCACTGACCAGCGGAAAAATTGTCCAAGCTAGAGGGAAGACCAAAGCCCTACCAGGACCTTTGGGAGGAAACTCTCAGCTGTGTTCTGGTTCCGGAACTTTCATGTCTGTACTGCCTGCTGTGGAGGAGAGTCTTTGGGATGAAAGCCCAGGACAGTGATACTGTGGCCATCTCCCCATGAGAATTGGTGGGACTAGAAGCTGTCATAAAATATATTTTGGTGAAAAACTTAGCCTTAGGGAATAGCTGGGGGAGCTTGGTGAGGGTCCAGAGTGAGAGGAGCTGTAGGCTTAGATGGCTCCATCTAGAGGGGACTTGGAAGTAATCCTCCAGGGAGACTGAGATTGAGGGAGTGTCCCAGCAGCCTGGGGTGCCAAGTCTGGTGTTAGGCAAGGTAACTGTAGACTTAGAGCCCAGGGCCTCTGCTCCTCTGAGACTGTCTACTCAGTCTGGCACTAGGAGCTTCTGGGAACCCTAAGTGGAGGCTGTGAGGCAGATGACCTTTATGTTGCCTTTGGGATTATCAGGCCCTGCGAGCCCAGGATGAGGAACCATGGGTCTGAGACGGGAGGATCAGAGCACGCAGGAGCAAGGCAGGAGAATGAGAATGGCTCCTGGTCCTCTCCATCTCAACAACCCTTCCCAGCTGGTCTCCATTCTCCTGAGGTCCTCAGCCTCTCCAATGTGGCCACCCGCCAAGGCTGGGATTCACTCCTCATGCTAGTGGCTGTAGGTTGGCCTCAAAGGCTGGGGAATCCCCCCAAACAGCAGCTGTGTAGACTAGCTTGCTTTTAAAGGAGAGAGGAATCATGGAAACCAGAGAAGGGAAAACAGGCCTTCAAAAAAGAGGAATTTCTCTTTAATGACACCATTCATCACTTGATCTTTTTTTTAATTAGGAGAAGCTCCCTAACGGGGCTCTTGTGAGTCTCCATTCCGCAAGAACCATTCTTGCCTAGAGCATTAGTGGAGGCATCACTCACCAAACCCAGATCTTCCTCTAGTGTCCAATTCAGTTTGCAGATAATGAGGATTACCCAGTGCTGTGTGCTTTCGAGAGCTGGCTGCAAATCGTTGACTCTCCTCTGCCTTAAAAACAGTGCCCATCAGTGAGCTGCCCCTCCCAGGACTAAGTGAAAAAAAACACTAGCCGCAACGTTGGTTTCTAAATATTTTTGTATTGTGTACATTCTGTATATTTTTGTTGTAACATATTATTTGAGCACAGATTCCATTAAAGATTTTTTTTTAAGCTATTGGTTATTCAGGACCTCAAGGGCTGCCATGCAACCTGCTTGGTCTGGGTCTGGTTCCTGGTGGGTGGGGAGGGCGAGAACAGGCAGTGGTGGGTTGATGGGTTTGGGCACTGGTGATTGGTACTGTCTTCCTTAACCTTCTCAGAGTGGTTGGTGAAAACTGAAGGTTCTTCCCATGAAAACACACCCACATAGGGTGCTTCCTGGGGAGTTTTAGAGGTGGGTACCAGCAGACAGGGGAACTCAGGCCCTGTCCTCTCGGGCCTATCTCCCCCTCCACTCATCCGGCTCTAAGTGCCTCCCTCTGAGCCGCTCTAGGGATTGACAGCCAGAGAATAAAGAAATGACAAATACATGGACTCTAGGACAGCTGGGACTGGATGGTCGTGGATGGAGAAGCCACAGCGCCCCCCACCCCCAGGAGCTCAACGTGTTTATATATACTGTTGACAGGGAAGTCAGGGTATTGCATCCAGCTGAACGAGGAGGCAACTGAAGCTAAGCTCAGAGAGGTACAGTCTCTGTAGGGACACAGTCTTCAGTCATAAACATGTGGAGGGGCAAAATAATGGTAGACTTTTTCTGCACACATTATGTTCACAGGCAGTCCAGAGGAAACCTTTCCCATCCCTCTGAGTCTCACCCAGGAAAGGCGCTGCCACTCCCATGGGGATGACACACTGAGGTCTTTGACATGGCCTTGCCTATGTCAACAACACATCTACTCAGGAATATGTGTGTGTATGTATATATATGTGTGTATGTATATTTTTAATATACATAATATGTTATATATTATTTTATATATAATTAATATGTGTACATATATATGTATAGATGAGTCATACATATGTGATTAATATGATTGTTATTATTAGAGACATCTTTGAGATGCTCTTTCTCTCCCTCAATAAGCCTAGTGCTTTCAGGTTCCATCAACATTGTAATCTTTTTTTTTTTTTAATAATTTATTTATTTTTTCTCAAATCGTAATTCATTCACACAGGGGTTATAAACACAGAAAGGCAGGATGTGGGGAAGGGGATGACACTGGAGTGTGGGTGTTCAAGGGGAATACAGATATCTTTCAGAACCAGGTATCGGCTGGGTGAAGGTTCAGGGGACAGGTCACTATGACTCTGCCTATGACTCACTTGTCCTCATCTAAGTTGGTATTGTCTGCCATAGTCAAGTGTACATCGAGAAGGATGAATTGAAAGCAACTATATATGCTCGAGGCGAAGCCTGGGACTCTGAAAGTTAAACAGCCAAGCTGGCTTTGCATGGATGAGGTTTGGAGAAGCCAACTGGGTGCTCGCCTTTTCCAGGTCAGCAGCAGCCTGCGTAGCTTTCCAGCTAACCACGATTGAATGCTGGAGGATTAAATTGCCCTGTTAAGTGCATTGTAGGGGTTATTTCCCTTCACATCAATTTCCTGTGTATTATTGGAAAATGTTTCCAAACACTGCAGGAGCCATCCGGGAGCTAAGATCAAGAGTGCCCAGTTGGTTCCGGCTGCCTGAACACCCGCTTCTACTTGCACTCGCAGAGCTGAGTCCCCTGCACAGGCTTTCCACTGGGGTCTCCCAGGCTCCAGGTACCTGTGGCATCAAGGCAGCTCCTTGGAGAACCAAAAGCTGCTTCATTACATTTGCCTTTGGCCTCCTCCCATTTCCCTTCACTTTTCTGTTTCTTCCCTTCTGTCAGATTCTCATTCATCAAATAACTTGCTAAGATGTTTACCAATGATAATTTAAGAAATGAAAACAAGCTGGGCATGGTAGCACACACTTTCAATTCCAGCATCAGAGGCAGAGAACAGGCAGATCACTGAATCTGAGGACAGCCAGGGCTAGTCAGAGAAACCCTGCTTTGGAGGGAAAAAAGAAAGCAATTTACTAAGTTCCTACTTATGCTAGATAATGAGGTAGGTATTTTCCTAGCTAATGTTTGGGTTTTTGAGACAGGGTCTCACTATGTAACCCTGCCTTGCTTGGCTGATTTTAAACAGACAACCACCTGCTTGTGACTCCTGAGTGCGTGGACTAAAGCAGTGTGCCACCACACTCGGCCATTTTCAAAGCTGTTTTATGTAAAATGCTTATGAACAACCCCATATCTGTACAAGAGAGGAAGAGTTTAGTCACATGCCGATAGTAACTAATATGCTGGACCCATACCTAGACCATCTGGTCCCAGTGTTTATATTCTTGGTCCCTGTATATTGCAGGAGACTTCAAGGGCATTAAACCATACAATGACAGAGTGTTAGAAGAAGCTGTTCTTGCACATGCCTTTAATCCCAGCACTTGGGAGGCAGAGGCAGGCGGATTTCTGAGTTCGAGGCCAGCCTGGTCTACAGAGTGAGTTCCAGGACACCCGGGGCTACACAGAGAAACCCTGTCTCGAAAAACCTAAATAAATAAATAAATAAATAAATAAATAAATAGAAGAAGCCGGTGCACGATTTTAATCTCAACACTTAGGAAACAAAGGCAGATCTCTTGAGTTCAAGGCCAGCCTGGCCTACCGATGCTAGAGCTACATAATGGAGAGACCCTGTCAACAAAGAGCCAATTTCTGGCTAGGGAAAGAGCTCAATAAAGTGGCGGTGCAATCATGGAGACTTGAGTTACGTTCCTCATACACAAGTGTGGTACACACTTGCCATTCCAGTACAGGGGAGAGAAATCCCTGGGACTCATCAGCTGGCCAGCCTAGTAGTCTACTTGACAAGCCCCGGGCCACACATACAAGGTCCTCTGGTCCCCACATATACATGCAAACACACACATGAACATGCACAATATACAGACACATTTAAGAACCTATCTCACTGCATCAGCCCAAGGACACAGGAACAGTTGGTAACTTTGAAATGTTTGTTCACTTTTCTTGTCAGCCCTGACACTATTCCCTGTCACCCAAAATTCCAGGATCTACTCCTGTCTCTTTTGTTTGAGACAGGGTTTCTCTGTGTAACTCTGGCTGTCCTGGAACTCACTCTGTAGACTAGGCTGGCCTTGAACTCAGAGAACTGCCTGCCTCTGCGGGGATTAAAGGTGAGCGCACCACCTGGTGTCCTATCGCTCTGAACAATGAGTGAGACGGGAAAGGATCTGAGCTACTGTGTACTGCAGGTGAAACTGGTTTTAGATACCAAATGAACCGTCGTGAGAAAACTTGTTCACCTCTTCCGTGGGCATTCCAACAGGTGATGTGAGTTTTTCACACATCTTTGTGTGTGTGTGTGTGTGTGTGTGTGTGTGTGTGTGTGTGTGTGTGTGTGAAGTATAATTACCATGTAAAATTACTGGAAATAATTGCAGGTTAAGAATTAAGCTCAATTAGGTAAAAATATCTGCCTTGACTAGAAGCTGTTTTATTATTGTTACAAGTATAATTTTTGATATAAGGCAAACATATATTTCCTGTGTATTGCATACAAGCACAAGTTTATTTCACATCTGAACACTTAAACCTTTAATTTTTTTTAAATTAATTTTTTTTTTCAAACTATTTATTTATTTATTTATTTTATGAGTACACTGTCGGTGTCTTTGGACACACCAGAATAGGGCATCCAATCTCATTACGGATGGTTGTAAGCCACCATGTGGTTGCTGGGATTTGAACTCAGGACCTCTGAAAGAGCAGTCAGTGCTCTTAACCGCTGAGCCATCTCTCCAGCCCTTAAATTAATTTTTATTACATTCTAAATGTTGCCCCTCTCCCAGTACTCCCTCCTAGAATTCTTCACCCCATTCTCTCTCCCCTTTGCCTGAGAGGGTGCTTCCCTACCCTCAAGCCTTCAAAATTTAATAATTTCACTTATTAAAATTTGAATATGGCATAGGTTTATGGATATGAGCTGTGTTTCATATCAACAAGATAGTCAATTCCATAACATCTTTTTTTTTTTTTTCGAGACAGGGTTTCTCTGTGTAGCCCTGGCTGTCCTGGAACTCACTCTGTAGACCAGGCTAGCCTCAACTCTCAAACTCAGAAATCTGCCTGCCTCTGCCTCCCAAGTGCTGGGATTAAAGGCATGCGACACCAACGCCCAGCATTTTGTTTTTCAAGACAGGGTTTCTCTGTCTAACTCTGGCTGCTCTGTTCTGTAACTTACTCTGTACACCAGGCTGGCCACGAACTCAGAGGTCCATCTGCCTCTGCCTCCTGAGTACTGGGATTAAAGGTGGGCACCACCACTGCCTGGCTGCATTTGCTTTTATTTTTATTATTATGTATATTATTGTGTGCACAAACATTTGGAGGCCAGAGGTCAATCCTCAGGAACCATCTACCTTTGTCTTTGTTTGTTAATGAATAGTTAGCTCTAAGGGATGCATATACAGAGAGCAGCTTGTAGGAGTAGGCTTTCTGTCCACCTTCACATGAACTATGGAGGTAGAACTCAGGCGTCAGACTTGCCAGCCAGGACCTTTATCCATTGAGCTCTTTGGCCTATCTTCTTCTTCTTTTTTTTTTTTTCCATTTGTTTTCAGATAAGGTCTCTGCTGGCCTGAAGTTTACCAAGTCAGCTGGGCTGGGCAATAAGAACTGTGTCTTCCTCCCCAGTGCTGGGATTACAAGCACATGCTAGCGCACCTAGGTTCTGAGGATCAAACTGAGATCCTCATGTTTGCATATTTTACACTGACCTATTTCCCTAGCCCCTACACTTATTCTCTGAATTCCATTTGCTACACTCCTGATTGTGAATTTGAAAATAAAGATTACTACTTTATAGACTCAAAATCTCAATGTCCTAATGTTGCTCATGTTTAATGATTTCCAAGCAGGCACCAAGTGCATTAGAAAAAGACTCAGGAAAAGTGCCGTAGAGCCGCTGACTATCCAGCCACCAGATAGCTATAAAAATGCTACTTACATTCTTTTCTATACTGCCTATAATCCAAGTTATTAAACTTTAAAGCCATATGAAAGCATTTATGAAGATCCTGAATTGTATTTCTCATTAAAGGGAAAGAAAGGGTGTGGTGATTCATGTCCCTAGACTGACTTGTGGAGAGATGAAGGCAGAAAGCCATGATCACGCACTTTGAAAGTTAGAACTCAGCTCTTCGCAGGGTTTACAAGCAGTTAAGAGTGCCTGCTTTACAGACTCATGATCCTCTGAGCATCCTGAAGGCAGTGAGAACATAAGACTTCTGACTTTCTAAACCAAAATCATTATCAAATGGATTTATTATAGAGCTATGCAGAACAGCTATGTGTGTGGTTACAGCTGGCATCCATGAGAAATGACTACTCAAGGGCACTTGAAATTGATTCAGGGCAAAACGATTTGGGGCTTGTGACAGACACAAAAATCTAAACTCAATGAGCAATTGTAAAATTGTAATGGGAAGAATTTGTTTACATTTTTAAAATTTTAAAATATCGTTTATTTTCTTATTTATTGAGACAGGGTCTCACTATGTAGCTCTGACTGGCCTGAAACTTGCTATGTAATTGAGTAAATCAGACTGGCCCTGAACTCACAGAGTTCTAACTGCCTGTCTTTTTTTTTTTTTTTTTTTTTTCAAGACAGGGTTTCTCTGTATAGTCCTGGCTGTCACTGGAACTCACTCTGTAGACCAGGCTGGCCTCGAACTCAGAAATCCACCTGTCTCTGCCTCCTAAGTGCTGGGATTAAAGGCATGCGCCACCGCCTGGCTTTCAAGTGCATTCTTATATTTGCTTGTAAAGGATATTTCCTGTATTTACTGTTTTCCCCCTCTTTTTTCTTAATACCGTTTAAGAAGTCCAGCATCTTCATCTAAAAATAAGAAAATACAGGCTCCTGGTGAATAAATACCTGTAAATAATGTGTCCATTTCCACAAGAACTTTTTAATCAGAGAGATTGTTCTTATCTTGAAGCTAGTATATCCCTTTCTTCTCTCTCTCTCTTTTCTTTTTCTTTTTTTCTTTCTTTCTTTCTCTCTCTTTTTTTTTTAGGTCTTTCCAAGACAGGGTTTCTCTGTGTAGTCCTGGCTGTCCTGGAACTCACTGTGCAGACCAGGCTGGCCTCGAACTCAGAAATTCGCCTGCCTCTGCCTCCCAAGTGCTGGGTTTAAAGGTGTGTGTCACCACTGCCCGGCTTCTTTCTTTCTTACTGGTTTTAGATTATTTTATATGTCTGTCTTGCCTGCATGTATGTCTGTACACACATATGTGCCTGATGCCTGAGGAAGTCAGAACAGGGGGTCAAATCCCCTGAAGTTACAGATGGTTGTAAGCACCAGGTAGGTGCCGGCTCCTCTCCAAGAGCGAGCAACAATGCTCTTACCTGCTGAGCTGCCTCTCCAGCCCACCATTTCTTCATATATTTATTTATTGTGTATGCAGGTGTGTATGGGCCAGAGGCAATTTGTGGAATTGGTTCTCTCCTACCATGTGAGTCCTGGGGACTGAACATAGGTTGCCAGACTTGGGAGCAGGCTTCTTTACCTTCTGAGCCATCTTGCCAGCCCACAAACTTCTATATATAAAACTCATTTTAAAATTCTTATACACTCATAATTTATTTGTATATTCCCTTAAAAAGGTGGCTTCATCATTCCTGCGACCGTCGATATGTATCAGGCACTCGCAGGATGAACAGGCTGTCTCTGAAGCGATGTGATGCTGCAGTAAGACCAGGATCATGATCACCATGTAGTCCGAGCTTACATAAACTTACTCTGTAGCTCAGGCTGGCCTGGAACCTCAGAATCTCCTGCCTCAGCCTCCTGAGTAGCTGGGATGATAGGCATGTGTCATCACATCTTGCTAAGATCATGTACTTCAAAAACTTCTACAATGTACTGAGAAAGACATACTATGTTTCTTTTGGAGGAGGAAATCCTGTTAATCACTACAGTAAACTCCCAGGAAGCCAAAAAATCATCTCCAGAACTTTTTAGACAACAAGTGTTTGATGCTTAGGATTTATGAGACTAGCAAGGCAGCAAAATTCCACAGTTGTAACACACAGCATCTGCCTAGGACCTGGTAAAGACATTCCTCTGATTGTTGTATTTAATTAAGTTAAACAAAAAAAGCACAAAAGGAAGAAGCTGGGGTGTTTCCAGTCATCTTAGGAACAGTGCAATCCTAGAAACAAAACAGGTAACTACAGCCCCTCACATGCAGCCTCAACACACTCAATGAAACGGACCCTCAACAGGGACGGGAACTTCAGACAAGCGCTTCTCTCATGAATTCTTCAAGGACCGCCACCACACTTTTGGCCTCGGGCATTTCTTCATGTTCCACTTTAACAATCTTCAAAAGGATATCTCCACTGCCACAGTTCTTTAGGAACATGTAACATTTAAACAAAGCGTAATGATTCATCTCTGCCTGTCGGATAAATCTCTTCAAATTGTTTGTGTCTTGTATAGCCTAGAAAAAGATTACCCTGTTAAATATGTTCAGTGAGATGATGAAAATGCTTGAAAAAAGCTGGGCAGTGGTGGTGCACACCTTTAATCCCAGCACTTGGGAGGCAGAGGCAGGTGGCTTTCTGAGTTCGAAGCCAGCCTGGTCTACAGAGTGAGTTCCAGGACAGCCAGGGCTACACAGAGAAACCCTGTCTCGAAAAAACAAACAAAAAATGCTTGAAAAATACCCCCTCTCTAGCTGAGCACTCAGTGTATGCTGATAATGTCCACTTTTGTTTTGTTTCTTGATACATGGTCTCACTATGTAGCTCTGACTGGCCTGAAACTCACTGCATTGACAAGGCTGGCCTTGAACTCACAGAGATCAGCTACTCTCTGCCTCCTGAGTGCTGGAATCAAAGGTATGCACCACCACACCTTGCTAATGTTGAGCTTTTAAAAAAATACCCACTATTCCTATTGCTAATATGCTTTTCCTTTAGTATAAGAGAATCTCACATTTAAAAAGACTTTTAAAAAAATAGCTCCTGGGCTGGTGAGATGGCTCAGTGGTTAAGAGCACTGACTGCTCTTCCAGAGGTCATGAGTTCAAATCCCAGCAACCACATGGTGGCTCACAACCATCAGTAATGATATCTGATGCCCTCTTGTGGGGTGTCTGAAGACAACTACAGTGTACTTACATATAATAAATAAATAAATAATTAAAAAAAAAATAGCTCCTAAGGTGACAACCCGCACCTGCCAGAATCTGAAATCATTTATTTCTGTGTTTTTCAACTGAGATGCACCAGAAAGTATCAGCTTGATGTTCCCTAAATCTAAGCAAGCAATTCACCACAAAGTGGTGAACATGAAATCCCAGGCATGCAGTGCTGCTGCACAGCAGACACCTGTGTTCTGAGCTCTGAGAATGCCCAATTTAAAGAACATTGTAACTGCAAAAGCCCATCACTGATGCTACTACCACCTGCAGTAATTAGATGCAGAAGGAAAACATTGTAGCTGACCTTTAGCCCACAGCCAGTGCATTACCTTTAGTTTGAAGTTTTCCAGGACTTGTCTGAAAAGAAAAGGGTTACCCCCTTCAGCACCATGTAAGAAAGCTTGCATCCAGTCCTCACAAAAACGGTTGCTTCCTAAACAGCAGTAAACACACACAATTAAATACCACAGAGCACATACAGGGATGTCAGCTTTTAAAGATTTTACTTTTGTTATTTTTCCTTACATACATATGCCCATATGTGTGCTTGAGTACAGAAGCCCTGGGAGATGTGTGTTGGATATGCCAAACACAACTCTGGTTTTCTGAAAGAGCAGTTTATGCTATTAACCATCTATCCAGTCCTAGCACATGAATTTCTTTATAATAAAATTTGTAAATGATTATTTGAAACGTTCAGCACTCAGGCTGCAGCAGCAGGTGGGTTTTGTGAGTTCAAGGCCTGCCTGGTCTACAAAGCAAGTCCAAGACAGTCAGGGCTACAACAGTCAAGTGCCATAATCACATTCCCCTCTCCCCATCAGAAAGGACTGTCATTCCTATACATATTTCTAGCTTTGACTACCGACTTTACCTTATGTATGCATTGTTCTGTATATGTTAAAGCTTTGTGTCTTTTTCTTAGAGGCTGTTTTCACTAAACAGTATGTTTCAGAGCCATACTAACATGTATTTCTAGTTCTTTTTTGTTTTTGTTTTTTTTTGAGACAGGGTTTCTCTGTATAGCCTGGGCTGTCCTGGAACTCACTCTGTAGACCAGGCTGGCCTCAAACTCAGAAATCCACCTGCCTCTGCCTCCCAAGTGCTGAGATTAAAGGTGTGCGCCATCACCGCCCGGCAAAATAAATAAATCTTAAGGAAAAAAAAAAAAGAAAAGAAAAGAAAAAGAAAGAAACTATTTTAAATGCCTTTAGGGTTGGGAAGTGGCTCAGTGTATAAAGCTTTCTGCTATGCGAGCATGAGGTCCTCAGGTCAGACCTCCAGCACCCACATAAAGCCGGATGCAGAAGTGCACATCCCCGTTCCTACACTGAGATAGAAGGTGTAGACAGTGAAATCCCTAAAACCTTGAGGCCCAGCTAGACTGACATACACAGCAGCCAAGCAAAAATTGTCTCAAACAAGGTAGAAATGAGGACTGACACCCAATGTTGTCATCTGACCCCCCACATTTGTGCTAGGACACATACATATGGACCTGTACTCACACAGACACACAATAAAAAGACTTTCCTAAAAAATTGCCTTTAGGGCTGGAGAGATGGCTCAGAGCACTGACTGCTCTTCCAGAGGTCTTGAGTTCAATTCCCAGCAACCACATGGTGGCTCACAACCATCTGTAATGGGATCCGATGCCCTCTTCTGGTGTGGCAGCTACAGTGTACTCATAAACATTAAATAAATAATATTTTTTAAAAAACTGCCTTTAATGCCAGTTAGTGGGTGAGGTGCACACCTTTAATCTCAGCACTTAGGAGGCAGAGGCAGGTGAATAACTGAGTTTGAGGCCACCCTAGCCTACATAATGAGTCCCAGAACAACCAGGGTTACACAAAGAAATTCTGTCTTGAAATACAACAATAAGCAAAACAAAACACCCCCAAAAAACCCAAACAAGAGAATACCTTTAAGCCAGGCATGGTGATGACTGTCTATAATCTCAGCCCTTGGGAAGTAGAGGTAGGAGAGTTAGAAGTTCAAGCCCAGTATAGCCTATATGAGACTGTTTCTCAAAAGCAATCAACCAACCAACCAATCAAAAATAAGCCTTTATATAATACTTGTAATCCTAGGAGGGCTAAGGCAGGAGGATTATCAGCTCAAAGTCAACCTAGACTATGCAGTGAGAACTGTCTCAAAATAACTAAAATTTAAAATGTTTTTAGGAGTGTTTTTTGTGTTTGTTCCTGTGTACACACATGAGTTTTCTTATATACCAAGCATGACTTGAACCTTTGCTTCTAGGATCATTAAGGTCTTAGCATGTGTAGGAGCCATTATGAATGACTAGAATTTGATTTTTTTTTTTTTCCGAGACAGGGTTTCTCTGTGTAGCCCTGGCTGTCCTACAACTCACTCTGTAGACCAGGCTGGCCTCGAACTCAGAAATCCGCCTGCCTCTGCCTCCCAAGTGCTGGGATTAAAAGTGTGCGCCACCACTGCCTGGCCGGTCTTAGCAAACTTAATACTGTACAAGAAGGATTGTATAAGAAGGATATGTCTAGATCTCATGCTTTAGAAGAAGAGGTCCACAAACACCACCTCCTGGTTTCTGACTCACCTGCATTGTGGAACTGAGGCTTAGGGCCACTACAGTCGATGATCACAGACTTATGCTGTTCCTCTGACATGGCCATGCACAAAGAGGTCATGGTGCCTTCATGAATAAGTCCTTGGAGACTGGCCACACTCAGAAACCTGTCACATATACAAGTCCTTTCCACAGTCAGCACTGTAGGACAGGAGTGAACAAATGCATTCTCTACTGGGAGGGGAGGTTAAAATGTAGCTGTCGAGCTTGCCCAGGGACAGGACGGGACGGGATGGGGGGTGTCTTTCTTCAGAAATTATGTTCTTTACCTGTTAATGTCTCTCTTAGTTTTTTCATCTGATTCTTTAAATTCGACAGGAGTGTAACTTAGAGCCTGTGAGAGAGGGAGAAGGAGACAGTTTACTACCTGCATCCTCTGTTCCTCACTGACCCACTGCTCCCATCCAAATGCTTCATCCCCATGCACTAAGGGCACTAGCACTGTATCCTCTGCAAGTGCTCCAAGCTAAAGCACTGCTCAGTAATGGTTCTTCATTTTTATTTATTAAAATATGGTTTAAGACAGTCTGCTATGCAGCATAGGCTATCCTGGAACTTCTAATTCTCTAGCCTCAGTTTCCCTAATGCTAGGATTATAAGCATGTGTTTTAACATTTTTCAGCATTTCTTTACTTACTTATTTATTTTAATGGGGGCTGCATGCACTCGTGTGAGGTCAGAGGTCAACTTGCAGGAACCAGTGCTCTCCTTCCAGCATGAGGATTCCAGGATTTGAACTCAGGTTGTCAAGTTTGGCATCAAGTACACTGGCCCCCAAATCTATCTATTAATTTAGTGTGTATGTGTGGACACATGTATATACATTTGTGTATGTGTGTGTAAACATCTCAAAGAGTGTGGATGTCAGGACTATTCTGGGATGTGGTTCTCTTCTGCCACCTTGTGGAATCTGGAGATTGAACTAAGGTCATCAGGGTTGTGGGGACTAAACAGAGTTTCTTTTGTTTGTTTGTTTGTTTTGTTTGTTTGTTTGTTTTCAAGACAGGGTTTCTCTGTGTAGCCCTGGCTGTCCTGGAACGAACTCACTCTGTAGACCAGGCTAGCCTCGAACTCAGAAATCCATCAGCCTCTGCCTCCCAAATGCTGGGATTAAAGGCTAAACATAGTTTGATATAGTTAAAATTACTTTGATTTTTGCTAGTTTGGTTGGTTTTCATTTTCAAATGTTCTGAAAATCACACCTGTTTCCCTTTATTTCAGATGGTAATTATTTCAGGCAGGTGTGGTTGGGCAGGTCCACAGTCTTGGCACTCAAGAACCTGAGGCAGGTAGGACTGAAAGTTTGGGATCAGGGCCAGGGAAAAGATTCAGTGAGTGCAAGTGCTTGCTGTTCAAGCCAGACAACCTGAGTGTGATCCCCGAACCTATGTAAGAAGCTAGACAACCTGAGTGCGATCCCGGAACCCATGTAAGAAGTCAGATTTGGGGGCATGCACTATAACCCTGACACTCCTACAGTGACATGGGAAAACACACACACACACACACACACACACAAATGAGTAATTTAAGTCTTTTCTTAAAAAAAAAAAAGTTAAGCAAAATAAATAAAATTAAAAAAAAAAAAAGAGTTAAGCACTTCTAGACTACACAGTGAGGTCCTATCTCCTTCCCTTCCCCGCACCCCTACCCTTTACTTTCTCTTGCTTTTTGAGACAGGGTTTCCCTGTTTAGCCCTGGCTGTCCTGGAACAACTCACTCTGTAGACCAGACAAAACTCATAGATCTGCCTGCCTCTGCCTCCCAAGTGCTAGATTAAAGTGTGTACCTCCACTGCCTGGTGAGGACCTATCTTTATTTGTTTTTTTGTTTGTTTGTTTGTTTTTTCGAGACAGGGTTTCTCTGTATAGCCCGGGCTGTCCTGGAACTCAGAAATCTGCCTGCCTCTGCCTCCCAAGTGCTGGGATTAAAGGCGTGGGCCACTACCGCCCGGCGAGGACCTATCTTTAAAAGTGGCTAAAAAA
Organism: Grammomys surdaster; assembly: GCF_004785775.1. NCBI lineage: Eukaryota > Metazoa > Chordata > Mammalia > Rodentia > Muridae > Grammomys > Grammomys surdaster. Next base: position 2,530,674 of record NW_021621078.1, on the reverse strand, counting down.
AAAAAAAAAAATTTAATGTGACCCAGCTGACATGTAATGAATGGGACAGGTTCTTACATAAATCAGGTAGGTGTCAAACACTCTGTGTAGCTGAGGCTGGCCTTAACCACCTAATTCTGCTTCTATCTCGCCAATGCTGGGAGTGCAGACATGCACAGCTGCCTTGAAAGCACATGTTTTAATGGAAAGATCCTGCTGAGATTTACAATTTCAACCCTACCTTAATAATAAAACTTTCAGATGAGAGTCAATAAGATGTGGTCTAAATAGCAAACATAGTCTAAAGAAATATACAGGAATAGACAGTAACGTTTAGAGAGAATGAGAATGTTTCTAAATGACCACAGTCTACTGAGGAGATTCTCACTGGGAATGCTCTTTCATAAGCAATACTTACAGCATGTAGCAGAAAGGTCAGTTTCTCCTGAAAGAGAAGAACCACCCTTTGGATCGGACACACCACATCCTCATACCAGCTATTCAGATAGGATCTGACATCATTTCCCAGGCTCCTTTCCTACACCAGGAGAGAATATCATTTGTTTTAGTATCATAAAAGCCTTTAATTTAGCCGGGCAGTGGTGGCGCACGCCTTTAATCCCAGCACTTGGGAGGCAGAGGCAGGCGGATTTCTGAGTTTGAGGCTAGCCTGGTCTACAGAGTGAGTTCCAGGACAGCCAGGGCTACACAGAGAAACCCTGTCTCGAAAAAACAAAACAAGCCTTTAATTTACTTGATATTTTTTTCAGTATACTTGCTCTGTGTGTATGGTACATGTGGTCTGTGCATGTGGAAGTTAATGATTGACATGAGGTGTCTTCCTTAACTGCTCTCTACCTTATTTTTAAATTATATTTTTGGAGTGGTGGTGGACAGGTTTGTGTCACGATGTCTGTGTTTAGAACAGAAGACAACTTGCAGAAGTCAGTTCTGGCCTTCAACCATGTGTGTGCAGGAGATTGAACTTAGGTCCTCAGTCCGGATGGCAGGTACCATCCCTCCAACTTCTCCATCTTGTTTTCTTGAGTAAGGGTGTCTCACTGTGCCTGGAGCTCACTGATTTGGCTGGGCTGGCTGGTACAGAGATCTCCCTGTCTCCACCACTTCAACGCTGGTATGACAGGTGCATGTCACCACACCCAAATTTTTATGTAGATGCTGGGAATCCAAACTCAGGTCCTTGTGCTTGCATTGTAAGTCCTTTACATACTAAGCTTCCTTCTTAGCTCCCTCTTCAAAACAATTTATTTTTTTATTTTTTTATTTTTTGGTTTGGTTTTTCAAGACAGGGTTTCTCTGTGTAGCCCTGGCTGTCCTGGAACTCACTCTGTAGACCAGGCTAGGCTCGAACTCTCGACCTCAGAAATCCGCCTGCCTCTGCCTCCCAAGTGCTGGGATTAAAGGCGTGCACCACCACCGCCTGGCATCTTCAAAACAATTTAAAACTTTTAATTTTTATTTGTATGTACATAATTGTGCTCCCGTGGATGCTTCCTGGAGTCCAGAAGGGGGTGTTGAATTCTCTGGAACTGGAGTTATGGTGGTTGTGAGCCACCAGACTTGGGTGCTGAGAAGTGAACTCTGGCCTGCTGGGAAAGTAGTAAGTGTTCATAATTGATGAGCCATCTCTCTATCCCCTTCAATATGCTCCTGACAGTTAGAAAACAAAAACTAGGACTGGTATCTTTTATGTTTATTTGTTTTTAATACATGGTTTAGCTATGTAATGCAGGCCAGGCTTGACCTTGAAATCCTAAACCTCCCAGATACTGAGATTATAGGTAAGTGCCAATGTGTCTGGCCATACCTCTTTTTTTTTTTTGGAGGTGGGGGAGGGGAGGGGGGATTGTTGTGTAGCCCTGGATGTCCTGAAACTCACTCTGTAGACCAGGCTGGCCTCAAACTCAGAGATCTGATTACTATGCTGGGACTAAATGTATGTGCTACCACCATCTGGCAAAAGAAGGTTTTTTTCAGACAGCATCTTACATAAATCAGGTAGGTGTCAAATTTCCTGTAGCTGAGGCTAGACTTAACCTTCTGATTCTCCTATTTCCATCTTCCCAGTGCTGGGAGTGTAGACACACAGCAGCACATCTGGCTCAAAACACAGTATTTTTACTCAATATAAACTACCAATGTAGACATGACCAATTCATAAAATAATGAAATGAAATGTTTCTAAAACTTGGTATCTACAGACTGTGGCATAGCATATCTCTAATGGACCACTAGTACTAACCAAACTATGAATCCCATGTGCCTAGAAATCAGATAAAAGGTGTCTTCTACCTACCAGGCATGTTATTAACTGCCACTGAATGTTACATAGATATGTCTTTCTTTTTCATTTTATCTGTGTGTGTGCATGCATGTGCCCTGCATACATGGAGGTCAAAGAACAACCCATGTAAGTCAGTTCTCTCTTTCCACAATGTGAGTCGTGGGTGTCAAACTCAAGTCAGTCAGACAGGCACATTTACTTTTGAGTCATCTCACCAGCTGTCTTTTGTTTTTTGTTTTTTAATTTATTTTCTTTTAATTGTATGGGTATTTTGCCTCCATGTCTGCCTACCACTTGCATACCTGGTGCTCAAAGAGATAAGAATATGTTATAGTTATATAACTGGAGTTGCAGATGGTTGGGAGCTGCCATGTGGGTGCTAGGAATTGAACCCAGGTCCTCTGGAAGAACAACCAGTGCTCTAACCACTGAGACATCTCTCCAGCTTCTTGTTTTGCTTTTGAGATGGGGTCCACTATGTAGCTTTGGTAGACTTGGAATTAGCTATGTAAACTAGGCTAGCCTCAAACTCTGCCTCCCAAACACCGGGAGATCAGGTGTGAGTTTCCACAATTGGATTTAATATGTTTTCATTGGTATAACACATCAAAAGTAGAATCATGAAACCTTCAGAGCCTATAACACAGCTATATTCCCTGCCTGTGTCACATATCACTGATCTACTGCCCACAAGGTGAGGAATTTAGAAGTCAAGTGTCAGTGGCTCCCAAGTGACCAGACTAGTACTCTAATGGCATCTTCACGCTCATCACTCCAGTCTTACAAAGCTCAAGTCAGTCTCCTTACCTCACAATTCATGGTATTCTTCAGCCCTTGAATATACTTGTCCAATTCAAGCCTGAAAGTATGTTCTTAAGGAAGAGATACAGAATCATCCATTAGTACCTCTCAGCCAGAAATACAAAGTCTCAGCTGAGTATAGTGGCATATGCCCTTAATTCCAGCACTCAGCATCAGAAGTGGTGGATCGATGTAAGTTCGAGGCCAGCCTAGTCTATGTAATGAGTTCCATGCTAGCTAGGCCTACAAAGTGAGAGTCAGTCTCCCTCTCCCTCTCCCTCTCCCTCTCCCTCTCCCTCTCCCTCTCTCTTTCACACACACACACACACACACACACACACACACACACACACACAGCCTAGGCAAATGGTCACAAATGACATTCTGACACGTCCTTAAGAGTACCCACTTGCTACTTGCCCCAGTGCTCTCTCTCCTGGTACCCTTGAATACCACAGAAAGGATATAGTTGCAGTCCTTTTTCAGAGCCTCCTAAGAAGCAGACCACATACTCAGAAGGGTTATGTTCATATTCCATTGCTGCTATTTCAGGAAGCAGTTTTTCCTGTTGGAAAAGGCAGTAATAACAACCAACTCGGTAACCTGGAATTCTAGAAAAGAAAGGAAGAAGTAAAGTGGAGTGCCTGGGAACTCACGCTCCGCACTTTGTAGATGGCTCTGGGCCTGGTCTAGATCTGGTAACACTTTCGGATCGCCCCTCATGCAGAGTTCTCCAACCTTCTCCTCTTACTCATCTCAGCAGAAGGAGCATGACCCAGGTGAGGTTTAATTGAGCATTGTATAGATCAGACGTGGTGATGCACACCAATCCCAGCCTTAGGAGGCAGATGCATGTAGATGTCAGTGAGTTCAAGAACAATCTGCTCTACATGGTGAGTTCCAGACCAGCAAGGGTTTCATGGTGAGACCTGGTCTCATAAAAACAAACCAAGCAGCCTCTAATAGAGGTTCACTGCATTCCACTGTCTTATGTGAAAAATCCAGGAGCTGTGGAAATAGATGGCTTGGCAGTTAAAAGAGCACTGGCTACTCTTATAAAACACCCAGGTTCGGGTGGCTCACAACCATCTGTATCCCCAGTTCCTGAGGATCCAACACCCTCTTCTGGACTCTGCAGGCAAGAGGCACACACCTTGTGCACAGACATTCATGTAGGCAAAACACTCATATACATAAAATTTTTTTTAATTGTTTAAAGAAAAATCTACACAAATTTCAACTGCGTTCATAGAACGTCCATGTTTACATAAAAAATAAGCATGTTCTCCCTCTTTTAAACCTTCATGTGATATGGATATGCCATGCTGCTATGCCAGGCTTATCCAGCAGCTTTATCCTTGAGCCAGAGAGATCTACCCCTGAGGGAACCTGCATTTAAACAAAGGCCTCGTCTGAAGGAGCACAATGGCAAGACTGCTGGGATCAGGCTGAGGTGCCTGTGTAAGCCTGTGTAAGCCTGTGTAAGCCTGACTGCCCTGTGACCTTCAGCTCCCAACTTCATTTCTCTGTGTTTACTTCTGAACTGGAAAATCAGCTAACTGCCCATCTCCCTTTGTAAGAAGAACTACATCAGCATTTGTGAAAGCATGTTATAAACCATGGGCATACAATTTCCTCTTCGCTGATTAGGAAAGAACAGAGGGCTTTGCACACACCAGGAAATGCTCTCCATCAAGGCTACCTCTGTTTGAGTACAAAGCAGACTAAAGTACACGCAGGTGCCAGAATCTCAGTCTAATTTTATAACATTTATGTGTGAGATCCAGTGCTCTGGATGGGAATGGAAGAGCAGGAGGTGCCAGAGAAGAGAAAACAAAGATGTTTCCTGCAGGTCTAAACCTCTTCGAGTTTCTCCACACTTCTCATGTTTAGCTCAGAAATAAAAACACAGGAGACAGCATATTTTATACTTACCTCAGCTCTACAGATGCAACATTACCCAGCCCTTCAAAGCATGCTCCCTTGGAAAGACGCTTAGCAATGAAACTGCGCAGCTCTGGCTCCACTTCAGATGGTAGATTAGTATCTACCAAGGAGAGGCTTGACAAATGAAAGACACACATTCCTTACCAGTAGTATACTCAAACCTGTAAGTCACATATAATGAGACATAGACAGGGTCCCTATGTAGCCCAGGCTGGTATTAAACTAGCTACATAGCCTAGGTTAACCTCAAACTTGCCCCACGTTATGCATTACCATACCAATTTCAGGATCTCTCTTAAGAATACTATCAGCCGGGCGGTGGTGGCACACGCCTTTAATCCCAGCACTTGGGAGGCAGAGGCAGGTGGATTTCTGAGTTCGAGACTTCGAGGCCAGCCTGGTCTACAGAGTGAGTTCCAGGACAGCCAGGGCTATACAGAGAAACCCTGTCTCAAAAAACCAAAAAAAACCAAAAAACCAAAAAAAAAAAGAAAAAGAAAGAAAGAAAGAAAGAAAGAAAGAAAGAAAGAAAGAATACTATCAACTAGTCAGTAGAGGTGCACTCCTTTAATCCCCACCACTTGGGGCAGGCTTATCTCAGTGAATTCCAGGCCAGCCTGGTCTACAAAGCAAGTTCTAGAACAGCCAGACTTACACAGAGCAGAGAAACCCTGGCAAAAAAGAAAGAGAGAGAGAGAGAGAGAGAGAGAAAAGAAAAAAGAGAAAAGAAAGCTGTCTACTTGATGCCCCTGTTGGAGAGGGTTCTTGTTTAGATTTGGAATGTCCCCCAAAGGCAGGTTTGGCTCCCAGACCATAGTGCTATTGGAAGCATTAGAACCTGTAGGAGGTGGACGGAAGCCAAGGCTCTGGAAATATGACCCTAATAACATATCAGAACCCTGACTGGTTGGCCAGCTGGCTGGGAGCTGCCTGCCTCTCTCCCTCTTTGCATCTCTCCCTAGCCGTTAAGTTAACAGGCTCTTCTGCCGTTTGTTCCTGACATGAATTCCTGTTGCCTCAGGCTCACAGGCAACAAGGCTAAGAAACCACATGGACTGAAACTTCTGAAACTGAGCCAAATTAACCTTTCCTCCTTAAAGATAGTTATCTTGCTGTAGGTAGTAGCACATGCCTTTGGACTCAACAATTGGGAGGGAGAGACAGGCAGATCCCTGTAAATTCAAGACTTGGTCTACTTAGTGAGTTCCAGGACAGCTAGAGCCACATAGTGAGAAAACCCTATCTCAAAAACAACAACCACACAAAGATGATTATCTCGGTTAGGTAAAGCTCAGTGTCGGGACTTGGCTAGGGTTTACACAGCTCTGGGTTCAATAACAGATGCATTATCAGTATTTGCATCTGTTCTTGCCTTGAATAATAAAAGAGTCAAGGAAGAGATCAGGAGAAGTTCCTAGGGGATAGCAGGAGCTGAAGGTCCAACTCAGAGAAAGTGCAGAGGCAACAAGACCCCACTGACACCTACAGACAGGGAAAGCACAGTGCTATGCCTGTTCTTACCTGAAGTCATCGCCAGAGGGAGTCTCTGCATTGGTGCCACCTGAATGTCCATCATCGCAATCTCCTCGATTCTGTGTCAATCTGCAAGATGCAATACAACAGTACTATCAGTTCTAGGCTGTCAATCAAGGCTTTGCAAGCTGGGTAAAAGCAAGGACTCAGCTAAAATGCTGCAAGACCACACTGCATGGTCCCCATTGCCTATTCTCATGACAGAAACCCCATAAATGAGGGCTGACAAGAGGCCCCTTTCTCTTCAGGGTATTTAATAAGCAAAGAAAAGACCTAATATCCCAAAAGTTTGAAGAAATTCCTCTTTAAAAATTAAGTTAAGGGATGTAAAGATGGCTCAATACTTAAGAGCATGGCTGCTCTTCCAGAAAACTCTAGTTCAATTCCCAACACCAACATGGCAGCTCACAGCTATCTGTATCTTCTGTTCCAGGGGACCAGACAGCCTCACAGAGACATGCATTCAGGCAAAACACCAATGCAAACAATTTTTTTATTCAGAAAATATAGATTAATTAAAATTAAAATAAACAGGGCCTGGAGAGATATCTCAGAGGTTAACAGTGCTTACTGTTCTTGGGGGAGGATCCTAGCTTGGTTCCGAGCACCCACTTAGGGCACCTCACAACCACCTGTAACCTAAGTTCCAGATGTATCTGACACCTCTGGCCTCAGTGGGCATCTGTATGCATGGGCAAATACCCACACACAAACATATATTTAAAACTTAAGAATACATCTTAAAGAATAAATTCTGGGGCCAGAAGGGCTCCTGGAAAGTCAGCCAGGGTATGCAGGAGGTACCAAGGGGAGAGAGAGGTAGCAAAAACAGAGCAAACTAGAGGGCGGGGGTTAAAGTGTGTGGTAGAAATGAAGGCAATTGGAGACAGGAGCAGAGAACTAGGGAAAGACTCTGAAGGAACGAGGCTTTGAAGAACTCTGATGAACAGATGTCAGGAGCTGCGGTGACAGAGGCTGCTAGAGGGCAGAGGCTTGGGAGTGCTGGGCATAAAAACCCAGAAGAGCCGGGAAGAACGACTGAGGCCAGGAGGGCCCATCGGGCCAGAGACCTTGGCTGGGAGAGGAGATGGCGAGTGGGGACCGCGGGGTGCAAGGCTGGGCGGTGGGGCCGCGGGCGCAGCGGGCAGGGCGCAGGCACCTGCTTCCGCGGAAGCTGTACAAGCAGTAGTGGCTGCTGGGTGGCGGCTCGAGTCTCCGCTCCTCCACGGAGCCACCCTCCTCGCTGCTCTCCAGCTCCTTTTCATCTCCATCCAGAGATTCCTGCAAAGACGGGAGCATCGCGGCTGCCTCCTCGCGGCCCTGTGTCCCGGTCAAAACGTTCCCCCGCGGCAGGGCGGTCCTTTGTGCGCCGGCTCGACCTCCTTCCTGTCCTCGCACATCTGAGTTCCGCAGCTTCCCGAGTCCTGGACCTGGAAACTGGGTTGGAGAAACCTGTTCTTCTCAGGGGTAACTCTCCGAGAACCCCTTACTATTTATTTCTTTTTAACTGTCTTTTTGTCTACCAGTTGACGTATCAAGGAGGCAGTATATGCAAAAGATGGTGCACTCCTGCCTTCTTTCTGTGTGATATGCATGTAACAGCTTGCTCAGTAACACAAATTTGGGGGGGGGGGGGGGCCCCCGCGTCAGGGAGCGCTCCTGTAATCCTAGTACTCTGGAGGTAGAGGCTGGAGGATCTCATTGAGCCTCCTTAATTTACCTACCCTGTTCTAGGCTAGCCAGAGTTACAGAGTGAGACCCTGCCTCAAAAATAAAATTAAATAAAGACACAAAGCCAGGCCGGGCAGTGGTGACGCACGCCTTTAATCCCAGCACTTGGGAGGCAGAGGCAGGTGGATTTCTGAGTTCGAGGACAGCCAGGGTTACACAAAGAAACCCTATCTCGAAAAAAAAACAAAACAAAACAAAACAAAACAAAAAGCCACAAAGCCAGGCGACGTTGCCATATGCCTTTAATCCTAAAACTCCGAAGGCAAAAGCAACCATATCGTTAAGTTCGAGGCCAGCCTGGTCTACAGAGTGAGTTCCAGGACACCTACACAGAGAAACTCTGTCTCAAAACAATAAAGACACGAATCTCAAAGCATGAGAGAAATTTTTTTTTCTTTTTATCTCATCTGTATTTACCTTTTAAAGCAGAATGTGATTGGGCACTATTATTTCCATTCACAAGCCTTGCTGAGAGTTACAAGACCTAGGGAAACTTAAGGTTTTGTTCTTGGTACTTTGGAAAACAAGCCACTTGGGGAGTTCCTGTCAAGTTGTTTTAACTTGTGTTTACTTCTAAGACTAGCACATGCAGAATTAACTACAGGGAGTGAAAGTTTTAAGATGTAACTTAAGCCGTCTTAATTTGATCTACTAAGGAATCCAGCTCAACAGCTTAACACTTCAGACCACAGAGTTAACATTAACAGCAGGTTACGTCTTACGACAAACGTTCTACCAACCTCGTGAGTCAAACCTACAGTATCACAGTATCACATGTAGACATTTTATCTTCCCTTTAGTTTTCATGCCACACAGGTGTTTTAAATGTTAACAAAAATAAACAGAAATCATGGAAAATATATTATCAGAAGGAATGAAGGTAAGCATCAAACACATAGTTCTGGTGAAGCTTAGTCTACTTCTGCCATGCGTGATGTGTCGTCATCTCCTTCCAGGGGTGGCATTTCTTCAGTTACAGCAGCACTGGTCTCATCCACGGTAGGATCATCCTCACCAATACCTAGACCAAGCTTGATCATCCTGTAGATCCTGTCAGCATGGGTCTGAGTATCTTCCAGACTGAAGCCAGAAGACGGGAGTGCAGTCTCATACAGCAAGATGACCAGATCTTTCACAGGCTTGGCATTCTTGTCAGCCTCTGGCTTTTGCCTTAAGGTTTCAATAATGGAGTGATCAGGGTTTATCTCCAGGTGTTTCTTTGCTGCCATGTAACCCACTGTTGAGTTGTCTCTGAGGGCTTGAGCTTTCATGATTCCCTCCATGTTTGCTGTCCACCCATACGTGCTTGTGACAATACAGCCTGGGGATGTCACCAGTCGGCTTGACACAACAACCTTTTCAACCTTTTTCTCCAAAATATCTTTCATAATTTTGCAGAGGTTCTCAAATTTTGTCTTTTTCTCTTCCTGTTTCTTCTTTTCCTCTTCATCTTCTGGAAGTTCCAGTCCCTCCTTGGTAACAGACACCAAGGTCTTTCCCTCAAATTCCTTCAGCTGTTGCACACAATACTCATCAATGGGCTCAATCATATAGATTACTTCTAAGCCATGCTTTCGGAGACGTTCCACAAAGGCTGAGTTAGCAACCTGGTCCTTGGTCTCACCTGTGATAAAATAGATGTGCTTCTGGTTTTCCTTCATTCTTGTGCAGTAGTCCTTCAGAGACACCATCTCATCCCCAGAAGCAGATGTGTAGTACCGCAACAGCTCTGAAAGCTTCTTCCAATTTTGAGAGTCTTCATGAATTCCAAGCTTTATGTTTTCTGAGAACTGCTCATAAAACTTTTTGTAATTCTCTATATCTTCTGCCAGTTCAGTAAATAGTTCTAAGCCTTTCTTAACCAAGTTCTTTCTGATAACTTTCAGAATTTTGCTTTGTTGCAGCATTTCATGGGAAATATTTACAGGGAGATATTTAGATATTTAGAATCCACCACCCCTCTAATGAAATTCAGATATTCGGGGATTAACTCTTCACAGTTATCCATGATAAAAACTCTGCGAACATACAACTTGATGTTGTTCTTTTTCTTTCTGTTTTCAAACAGATCAAAAGGAGCGCGTCTTGGGACAAAAAGAAGGGCCCAGAATTCTAATTGTCCTTCAACAGAAAAATGCTTTACAGCCAAATGTTCTTCCCTCGTTGGTTAAGCTCTTGTAGAACTCTCCGTATTCTTCATTAGTAATGTCATCAGAATTCCTGGTCCAAATCGGCTTTGTTTTGTTGAGTTCTTCTTGAGCAATGTACTTTTCCTTTATCTTCTTCTTTTTCTTCTTGTCACCATCCTTCTTCTCTTCCTCTTCTTCATCAGAACCAACATCTTCTATTTCAGGCTTGTCATCAGACTCATTTTCTTCTTTTTCTTTCTCTTCCTCCTTCTCTTCCTTTTCTTCAGCCTCATCATCACTGACTTCCTTATCACGTTCCTTCTCCACAAACAGAGTAATGGGATAGCCAATAAACTGAGAATGCTTCTTCACAATCTCCTTTATTCTCCTTTCCTTCAAATACTCAGTTTGGTCTTCTTTCAGATGCAAGATAACCTTTGTTCCACGACCCATTGGTTCACCTGTGTCAATCCTCACTGTGAAGGATTCCCCAGCTGAGGACTCCCAGGCATACTGGTCATCATCATTGTGCTTCGTGATGACAGTCACTTTCTCAGCAACCAAATACGCAGAGTAAAAATCAACACCAAACTGGCCAATCATAGAGATATCTGCACCAGCTTGCAAAGCCTCCATGAAGGCTTTGGTGCCTGACTTGGCAATAGTGCCAAGGTTATTGATCAAGTCAGCCTTGGTCATTCCAATTCCAGTATCCACAATAATGAGGGTTTGATCCTGTTTGTTGGGAATGAGATTAATGTGCAGCTCCTTCCCCGAGTCGAGTTTGCTAGGGTCCGTCAAGCTCTCATATTCTGATTTTATCCAGAGCATCTGATGAATTGGAAATGAGCTCCCTCAGAAAGATCTCTTTGTTCGAGTAAAAAGTATTGATGATCAAGGACATTAACTGGGCAATTTCTGCCTGAAAGGCAAAGGTCTCAACCTCCTCCTCCTCCATTGGTTGGTCTTGGGTCTAGGTTTCCTCAGGCATCTTGGCTGAATGAAAGTCAACAGAAGAGACCAGCAATCTGTATGGACCTGCTCTTACTGAGACAGGTAGCAGAGCAGAAGAAAGTGAGGGGACAAGAGTCCAGGATCTGGAAGATGCTCATTCATAAAGACTCAGAAACACAATGGATGGTGCTCAGTCAAAAGAGGTCCATGGTGGAGACAACCGTAGCTAGATAACCTTTCTATTTTAGTCTGTAGGCTTTTTATGATAAAGTACCATAAACGGGGTCATTTATAAAAACAGAAATGGTGGTGCATGCCTTTAGTTCTAGCATTCAAAGGCAGATCTCTGAGTCCAAGGCCAACATGATGTACATAGTGAGTTTCAGGCCAGTCAGGGATACACAAGTGAGACCTTGTCTCAACAACAAGCGAATCCAAGAACAAATAAAAATTGAAATATATATTTCCCAGTCTGGAAGATGGGAAGTTACAGATGGAGGCCCTGGCAGGCCTAGTGTCAGGAAAGGACCCTCTCTCTTCTTGTTCTTGGAACAATGACTTCCTGCTCTGTCCTCACAGGCTGGGAGGACTGGCTCATGTTTTTATTGCTGAGTTGCTGTTTTGTGCATATTCTAGACCTAAGCCCCTTTTCAGATACATAGTTTACAATATTTTCACCCATTCTGTGGGGGGAGTCTTTTGTTCTTCAAAAGATACTTATAAAAAACATTTTTGTGTCCTAGTCAAAAATGGTCGCCCACAACTTTAATCTCAGAGGCAGAGGCAGGAGGATCTCTGAGTTTGAGGCCACCCTGGTCTACAGAGAAAGTTCTAGAACATCCAGGAGTACACAGAAAAAACCCTGTCTCAAAAACAATTTTTTTTTTTTAAATTTTAGGGATGGAAGTTTCAGTCGTTAGGAGCATGTACTACTCTTGCCAAAGACCTGAGTTTAGTTCTCAAAATTCAGGTCATGACGTTTACAACTACCTGTTAATTCCAGTTCTCAGAGATCAGATGCTTGTGACCTCCTTGGGATCTATACTTGTTGTATCCACCAGAGAAGACTGCTTGGACATGGGTTTAAGCCAATAGAAAGTCTTTGTTAGTCAGCAACTACCCTGCTTGTTCAGGATCTTAGTGTAGTTCTGAGCCTCTCCCAAGGTGACATATTTTACTTAACAAGAACAGTTAGCTATAGGGGAAAAAAAGCAAGGTTAGTACATTTAGAGAATTTCCCATGTCTACAGATTTTCATGAATTAGACCATTTTGGCAGTGCTGTCTAAGTGCTGAGTTTTACATCCTAAATGGCAGTTCCATCATGGAGTCAGTTGTGTTAAGGTCTGGGGCACTGTTATACACACCCAACATACACACATATCTAATAACTAATAATAATACATCTTTAAATTTGACATTATCGTGTATGATGTAAGTATGGGATGTGCATGCTAAATTACAGAGAGGTCAGACATCAACTTTGTGGAGTCTATCTCCCTGAGTGCTGGGATTATAGGCATGTGACTCCATGTAGTACTTGGGCTTGAACCAAAGCTTTGTGCATGCTGGGTAAGCATTCTACCTATTAAGCTACAGACCCAGCCCCTTAAGCCTCTTATATCTGATCTATATTGACAGGTTAGTAATGGCTCCTACATCCTGGGTTTGTTGAGATAATAGAAAAACACAATTTATACACACACACACACACACACACGGTAAATGTTTTGTGGATATATTCGATGACTTTACTTTTTGTTTTCTTTTTATCTTTCATTTATTTGTTTGTTATTTGTTTTATAAGACAGGGTTTCTCTGTGTAGCCCTGGCTATCCTAGAACCCTCTCTAGGCCAGGCTGGAGATCTGTCAGCCTCTGCCTCGCAGCGCTGGGATTAAAGGCATGGCTGTGACTTTAGATTTTTAAAAGCACAAGCTAGGACATTTCAGTGTCCTAGTGATTCCATTTACAGGGTTCATCTCATGAAAACATGGTGGTGTCCTGGCAACTGGCTGAACTCAGAACACGAGATTCTCTTAGATCTGAGCAAATGCAGTATGGGTTGTCCTGAAGACAGAATTCAGACAGAATTGAAATCGAACTCAAGACTTTGGGCAGCAGCATTAGAAAACCGTAAAACTAAAAAAAGGAATAGCTGGGCAATAGTGGCGCATGCCTTTAATCCCAGCACTTGGGAGGCAGAGGCAGGCAGATTTCTGAGTTTAAGGCCAGCCTGGTCTACAGACTGAGTTCCAGGACAGCCAGGGCTATACAGAAAAACCTTGTCTCGAAAAACCAAAGATAGATAGATAAATAAATAAATAAATAAATAAATAAAGGAATAATTAACCCCGACTAGCCTGGCAGTGGTGGCGCAAGCCTTTAATTCCAGCACTTGGGAGGCAGAGGCAGGCGGATTTCTGAGTTCGAGCCCAGCCTGGTCTACAGAGTGAGTTCCAGGACAGCCAGGGGTACACAGAGAAACCCTGTCTCGAAAAACAAAAACAAACAAAAAAGAAAAAAAAAAAAGAAGACAGAGGCAGATCTTTAAGTTCAAGGCTAACCTGGTCTACAAAGTGAATCTCAGAAAAGCCTGAGCTACACAGAGCAACTCTTGTCTTGAAAAGCAAAGCAAAGCAAAACAAAACAAAACAAAATGAGCATAAATAGAAATGCTGGACTATAATCCACTTTTCCCCCTCCTTTTTGCTTGTAACAGGACTTCATATTGCACCAATAGTCCAAGGTTGCTTGGAATTCACTGTTAAAGCTCAGGCCAGTCCAAGATGCTCAGGACCACACTCCTGCCTTAACCTACTGAATTCTGGGATTACAGGTATGAGCCACCATGCCAAATTCAAATCTTATTTTTTAATGAAGTTTCATATATCCCAGGCAGATCTCTAACTCATTCTGTAACTGAGGTTAGACCTTAACTCTGGATCCTCCAGCTTCAGCCTCGTGGAATTCCGATTGCAGGCATGTCCCATCTGCATTTTTTGTTTTAAAACCTTTCTGTGGTTTCGAGAGACTTCAGTAGACACAACATTCAATTCTTTTAGACTCTTCCTGTCTCTACTGCTTACTTTTGTCATATTTTCCAGAATACCTTTTGCCACCAACACTTTTTCTGTCTTGTTGCTTTCAGGTTCAAAGCCTCAAACACTGCATTTTATTAGTAATTAATTAAAAGTTCGATACATAATTCTGGAATTAGATCTCTATGTAGACCAGGAACTGGCTATGAAATAAAATTTGCCTGCCTCAGCCCTGTGAGTGTTGGGATTTAAGGCTTGTACCATGATTAGCTCACCACATCTTTTTTTTTTTGGGGGGGGGGAGGTGTCAGGCTTTGTTCCCCAGGCTAGCTTCCATGTCTTGGGCTCACAGCATTTTCTGTCTTGGTCTTCTGAGTGCTGAGACAATAGACACAAGGCCTAGGTTACTAAGATAACTTAAACTTCCTGACTTCATCTTCTTTTATTTTTCTAGACAGTCCTGTGTTCCCCAGAGCCGCTTTAGGATTGCCTTCCTTTTGAGATTCTGAAGCACTTTGCATTTCCTTTATCACTACTGCCGAACTGACCCATACTGTTTCCTTGACTGTCACTAAAATACGATGACTCTTCCTTGACCATATACGCCCCACTATCAAAAGGCAACTGATAGGAAATTTAAAACTTGGCCAGGTAACAATTCAGACGTGTGCCTTTAATCCCAGCACTGGCTGGCGGGCAGAAGAGGTGCATCTCTGTGAGTTTGAGGCCAGCTTGGTCTACATAGCGAGTTCCTATATCAACAGGGACCCTATCTCAAAAAACAAAAGCAAAACAAACAACAGCAAAAAACCCATATTGACCATGTCCTAATTAACTTCATTTATTTGTAACATATCCTTAATTATACTCGTAATCTTTTCCTCCCTTCAATTTGCGTACTGGATGGCCGACCTATTCGTCGACCCAAGCTCTAAAGAATCCGCGTACTCAGACCGGGAGCTCCACCACTACTTAACCCCATAAGATGGCGGCAGCACCTCTTCACCCACTCAGGGCTGACGACCGTGTCACGTGACTCGCCCCAGCTCTCGCCGCGGTGGCTGACGGGAGGTGGAGATAGAACGAGGGTGTCGGCCATTTTGTGTCTGTTTCCTCCGGGACGTGGTGGTGGCGGTTGGTTCGGAGAACTGTGCGATTCTCTTCTCTTTCCCCCCCACCCCCCCCAAGCTTCTTTTCGCCTCCATTCTGCCTTGTCTGTAGGGCGCAGTTATGGGTCGCAAGAAGAAGAAGCAGCTGAAGCCGTGGTGCTGGTATCCTTTGTGGGTTTGACGTGGAGGCCGAGCGTGGGTGTTCTCGCTTCTTGAGAACACAAGTCTGTTAGGTTTGAGTTAGGCCTGTTGGCAGGGCACGGCCGGACCCGCGTGCTGTGATGGCTGGGTTAGGATTTGGTTTAGTTTCTTGTAAAATGGGTTTCTTAGGGCAGGAGGGCTCCGGAGGTTGGTGGCGCTGGACTCGGTGACTCAGGAGCTTGTTTGTTGCGAGCATTGGGCCTGGAGCCCTCCCCCAAGTGCAGTCGCCCCTAAGAACTCGTGTCTCCGTTGTTTCGTTGAAGATCCCACAAAGGGACTTGAGTTTGGGATAATTGTACTAATTAACTCCTTGGATAATTGAACCGTGAATATTCCCTCCCCCTCCCTAATGGCGGAGGATTGGCTTCCGTGTCTTCCTGGCGTCTTAATCTTGGGGAAGCGTTTGCTTACTGGGTGGAGTTTCTATTATCTGTTACCCAATTTTGTCGGACTGGTTAAACGGTTGGGAAGGAAAGCAATTTTCTCGTGTTTTTTGGATAACGTATTTAATGTTAAATTTGACTTTTATCTATTACATGAAAACTTTTTCTCAAGATTTGTTATTAAAGTAGCCAAATAGCTAAAAGTCCGTCACGAATTATTTAATGCGCTTATAGAAAAAAATCTTGTGAAGTCAGAACTAGTATTGTGGATTAAATATGCGAATTTACATTTCCTGAATGCATAGACTAATATGAAACGGGAAAGAATTTTATGGATTGTTAATTGAATGTGCCATTTGTCGTGAGTTGGATAATAGAATATGAATTCCCAGTTTCATCTATATTGTATATTTAATGAATTGTCACGAAGTTGCCTTTTTTTCCCTCTTTATTTGGAATTGGGGTTCTGGTTGTCTAGAACTCTGTTTACGAGGCTGGCCTCCTACTCAGAGATCGGCACCACCACCGTCCAGCTGACACTCTTAGCATGTAGATTTGTAAATGTTGAAATAATGATTTAAAGGTCACAATATTGTGTGTGTGTTCTTTGTGACAGGGTTTGCATGTTATATTGGATCACAGAACTCTTGTTTTTTCCAAGACAGGGTTCTTCCATGTAGCCTGGGTTCCCTGGAACTTATTTTGTAGATCAAGCTGGCCTCAAATACATAGAAATCTCCCTGTTTTTGCCTCTTGAGTGCTGGGATTAAAGGCATGCACCATCAAAGCCCTGAAAAACTTTAAACACTTGTTTCTCCTGCCTCCACTCGTGCTGGGGCTATATAGGTGTGCCCTACACCCAGTATACAAAGTGCTGGGAGTTGCCCAGGCCCCATGCATGCTAGACAAGTACTCTAACAATGGAGCTATGTTCTCAGAGTAGGAGGGACATGATTTGTGTAATTTCCAAATATAAATACTAAAACTAAAATATATTAAGTTCCCTCCTTTTTTGGGGGGCGGGGTTTTTGTTTTGTTTTGTTTTTTTCTGAGACAGGGTTTCTCTGTGTGGCCCTGGCTGTCCTGGAACTCACTCTGTAGACCAGGCTGGCCTCGAACTCAGAAATCCGCCTGCCTCTGCCTCCCAAGTGCTGGGATTAAAGGCCTGTGCCACCACCGCCTGGCAAGTTCCCTCTTTTTTTACCTACACATGTATGTCAGTACATCTAGTGCTCTTGGAGGACAGAAGATCATTGGATCCCTGGGAACTGTCATTCCGGTTGTAAGCTGCCTAGTAGATACTGGGAATAGAATCTGGGTACTCTTAACCTCGGAGTCATTTTAAAGTTGCCCCATTCTCCTGTTATATGAAAGGAATTCGTTGTATTATTTATATTGAGACAGAATCTTAATTATGTAGCCCTTGGCTAGTCTGGAAACTCAAAATTGTGGGCCCGGCTGGCCTCAAACTCAGGCATGTCTGCCTCTGTCTCTTTAAGTGATGATTTTAAAGGCATATACCACCATTTTCAGCTTTCTGGTTTTTGTTTTGAGGCTTATGAGATGGAATATCTGTAGGTTGTGCCACTCTCCTGGGCTCAAGCATCCTCTTGCCTTAGATTCTAATTAGGTAGTTTCTACCCAACTTTTGTTTGCTTTTGTTGGCAGCCGGGTTATTTTTGTCCAGTTTATTAACCTTAATGTTGACCAGGTATTGTAACAGAGATTTTGATGATGAGAAGATCCTTATACAGCACCAAAAAGCAAAGCATTTTAAATGCCATATATGCCATAAGAAATTGTACACAGGGCCTGGCTTAGCTATTCATTGCATGCAGGTAAGAATTTCTCTTCTTTTTTAACTTGTCCCATTGTGATTTGTAACCACATGAAGAATATTGAATTTGTCTTTGGGATTTGTTTATTGTTATTGTTTATGTATTAGGTAAGTAGCCAAGTCTACTTTAAAAACTCAGGTATGTGTTCTTTCTTTTTGGGGAGGTGGTAGGGATAGAACTCACTTGCTAAGCACAAGCTGTGTCACAGGAGTCTATGTCTGTTCTGTGGCCATTAAGATAAGTGGACTGTTATATCTTTGAGACAAGGTCTCTTTTATTTAGTATTTATTCTAGGTGACTGACCTAGAACTTATGTATACCAGGCTACCCACAAAGTGTTCAGTTTTTTGTGTGATGAGTATACTAGAACACACTCTACTTGGAAGTGTTGTGTTGTTCGGTGTTCAAATTGCTTGCTTGTTTTTCCCCCCTTTTTTTTTGTAGATTTGTACACACAGTGTGGGTACTTGGAGAGGCTGGGAGGTGTTTTGTGGAGCACTGCTGTGAGCTCTTATTTGGGTGACAGAAATTGAACTCAAGTCATTTGGAGAGCTGCTAACTTCTGAGTTCTTAAGCTTTTCTTGAGGCTTTTTTTTTTTTTTTTTTTTTTTTTTTGGTTTTTCGAGACAGGGTTTCTCTGTATAGCCCTGGGTGCCCTGGAACTCACTTTGTAGACCAGGCTGGCCTTGAACTCAGAAATCTGCCTGCCTCTGCCTCCCAAGTGCTGGGATTAAAGGCGTGTGCCACCACTGTCTGGCTTGAGTTTTTTCATAATGAAATAATGAACGTTTCAGAATTTGTATTTTTGCATACTGGTGTCATAGTTTATACAGTTGTAGTTTAATGATAGATCCTTTGCCTAGCATCTTTGAGGCCCTGGATTTGACCTTTATTTAGTATTTTTTTTTCTCCTTTGCATTATTGTAGTAGCCATTTTGGTGCATCCATATATGTTAACTTGCTTAACAATTAATTAATTGTATGGCCTTTAAGTGCTCATCAGTACACAGTTGGTCTTAGAGGGCAGAAGATGTCATCCCCTAGGCTTGGAGTTACAGATAGTGATGAGCTATCAGATGTGGGTGCTGCAAACCAAAGCCTGTTTCTCTACAGGAACAGTAGTATATGTCCTTAACCTCTGAACCATCTCCAGCTTCATTAACTTATTGTGTGCCCTTGGGAGTTTGTGGGAGGACTAGGAGTCTGACTCTTTTGGAGACAAGATTTCTCTCTGTAGGCCTGGATGTCCTGGAATTGATTTTGTAGACTAGACTGACCTCAAACTCACAGATTTATATTGTGGAAGAAACTATCTGTCTCATCATAAATGATAGAGAAAATGAAAACAAGACAACTAATAAGACTAGGGAAGCTGTCAGATGAGAAGAGATCTGAAGCCGGGCAGTGGTGGCGCACACCTTTGATCCCAGCACTTGGGAGGCAGAGGCCAGCCTGGTCTACAGAGTGAGTTCTGGGACAGCCAGGGCTACACAGAGAAACCCTGTCTCTAAAAATGAAAAAAAAAAAAAAGAAAGAAAGAAAAAGAAAAAAGAAAGAAATAACATATAACATCTCTCACCCCAATTCTGAGGTTGACCTAAAGCCCACAAAAGAAGAGATCTGAAAAGAAGTGAATAATTCCAAAGAATAGCAAAATAAAAGACCTTTGGTTTATAGGATTTTCCTGTACTATTTCTTGGTTTTTGTTTTTGTTTTTTTTTCCGAGACAGCGTTTCTCTGTGTAGCCTTGGCGGTCCTGGAACTAACTCTGTAGACCAGGCTAGCCTCGAACTCAGAAATCCGCCTGCCTCTGCCTCCCAAGTGCTGGGATTAAAGGCGTGTGCCGCCATCGCCCGGCTAAGTTTGTTATTCTGGATGAAAGGAAATTTATTTAAGAAGTAAATATAGTACGCTTTGATGTTTGTATGCATCTGTAGCACTTTGCTGTCAATCTGATCCTTCATCATTCTAGGTTTATTTTCACTTGTTCTGCCATTACTAAACAACAACTTTGGCCCAGTTTTTACTGTTTTGAGATAGGATATCTCTGTAGCCCTTACTATTCTGGAACTCATTCTTCATACCATGCTGGCCTCAGACTCAGATCTGCCTGCTTCTGTCTCCAAGTGCTGAGATTGAGATTAAAGAGTGCCTCCACTGTCCAGAAGAAAGTTTTAGGGTAGATTCATTAATTATCATAAGTAGTCAGTTGAGTAATTTCTAGTTTTTTTTTTTTTAAACTTTTTTATTTTGTTTTTTAAGGTACATAAAGAAACCATAGATGCAGTACCAAACGCAATACCTGGGAGAACAGACATAGAGTTGGAAATATATGGCATGGAAGGTATTCCAGAAAAAGATATGGATGAAAGACGTCGACTTCTTGAACAGAAAACACAAGGTAAGATTTGCAGGTATATTAAAATACATTTTCACATTGAGAGTATTGCCATTTTGAGGCTTGAATTGAAGGCTGTGCATCACTGTACTCAGCTCCCAAATTTTAATATGTAAGTTTTTACTTAATCTCTTTGGGTGCTTTACTTGTACCTATGTCTGGATTCCACTGTGTCTGGTGCCCACGAAGGACAAAAGATGGTGTCTGATTCCCAAAAACTGGGATTACAACTGGCTCTGAGTTGCTTTGTGTGTGCTGGGAACTGAGCCTAAACCATCTTATCTCTTCAGCCCTGCCAATTCTAATCTTGAGTTATGTTTTGCTTCATGTTCAACTGTAATTGGTGTCATTTGTTTTGGGATATCAAGCTGTGTACTGTGCAGATGACAGAAAGGGTTATTTAATCTCTTACACATATTTATTTATTTATTTATTTATTTATTTATTTATTTATTTTGGTTTGGTTTTTCGAGACAGGGTTTCTCTGTGTAGCCCTGGCTGTCCTGGAACTCACTCTGTAGACCAAGCTAGCCTCGAACTCTCGAACTTAGAAATCCGCCTGCCTCTGCCTCCCAAGTGCTGGGATTAAAGGCGTGGGCCACCACCGCCCGGCTTATTTTGACTTTTAAAAGTTATTTTATGTGTATGAATGTTTTATTTGTATGTCTGTATCACTTGGGAGCTGGTGCCTAAGAGGGGCAGAAGAAGGTGTTGGATCCTCTTGAACGGGAGTAATTCACAGAGGTCTATCTGCCTCTGCCTCCAAAATACTAAGTCATGGGCAAAATTACTTATTTTTTTTTTTAAAGTTATTTTCCTCTTTGACGTGTGAAAATGAATTAAAACCTTTTCTTGGCAGAGAGTCAAAAAAAGAAGCAACAAGATGATTCTGATGAGTATGATGATGACGAATCTGCAGCCTCAACTTCCTTCCAGCCACAGCCTGTTCAACCTCAGCAAGGTTATATCCCACCAATGGCTCAGCCAGGACTGCCTCCAGTTCCAGGGGCACCAGGAATGCCTCCAGGTAACCCAAGACTCGTTAAAATGTATCCTTCAAAATGAGGACTTCATTGATAAGATGCAAGTATTACTTCCTCTTGTTTAATTTCCAATGCTAACCTTGTTGCTGAAACAATTTGTAGGCATACCTCCATTGATGCCAGGTGTTCCTCCCCTGATGCCAGGCATGCCTCCAGTTATGCCAGGAATGCCACCTGGGTAAGCAAACTTCCAGCTGGGTTGTGGGCTTGGGCCTTTTGTAACTTGGATGCTATGATTTAAATATTACTTTCATTTTTTTGCTTCTTTAAGATTTATAGAGCCCATATCTTTATTTCTAATAAGGGGTCAGTAAATATGAGACGTTTTCCTCTAAGGAAAGTAGGTTTTTGGGTAGTAGGATAAATGTAGGAAACCATCTGTTTCAGTTGCATTTGCTGTAATTAAAGTATTGATTATAGTTTTGAATGTCTCAGTTATGGAAAAGGGAATTGTAAATGATTTACAAAAGCATCAGAAACTAAAATGAAGTTGAGGTATATTTATTGCCCATCACTTTTACTTAGTTGGTTATGAAAGGTGTACAGTACACTTTCCCACTGTATTCTGAAAATCACAGTTAGATTTTGATTTTGTCATACATTTTCACAGATTGCATCATCAGAGAAAATATACCCAGTCATTTTGCGGTGAAAACATGTAAGCATCTCATTCATAATGTAATTCAGGAGGTATAATAATAATAATCATAATGTCATTTGTATGTGTGTTTAATGATATTTATTCAGTTGACTTAGGACATTTTCTAATTTTCCTCACCCAAACTTTAAACTCTGTTAGCTCATTGACACATCTTTTTAAAGTAGAAAATTAAAACACTTCTGAGAAAATAGACATGTTAAAATAATTTTCCTCCCAGGTGTGATAGCCCTGATTTTAGTCTCAGAACTTGGGAGGCAAATGCAGGCAAATCCCTTTGGATATGAGGTAGACTATTTTACATATTTTTAGGTCACCCTGGGCTACATAGATTCCATCACAAAAGGGAAAAAAAACTTTTTTCTAAATATGCAAATGGCTTTCTTGAGCTATTATTAGGTAGTAAGACCCAATAATAAGAGGTAATACCTATAATCTATTTCTAATTATCCTATATAGAATATCTATACTCTGCCATCATGCTTTTTATTATAGAAGGTAATAAAATTTTCATCTAATTAGGATTTATATATAGAAACTAAATTCTGATTAATATACCTCAGTGGTAGAAGGCATGTGTAACATGCACCAGGCACTGTGTTATAGCCCCAACAACAACAAAAAAAAGCCACCAAAGCACAAATTAAGTTCATATACTTGTAATCTAACGTATTGAAGTAAATTGGACACTGACTGAACTTTGAAGGTGAGCCCTTTTTTTTTAAGGGGAAACTAAATATGGGTTGTGTTTTTAAATCATGGTTTGTTGTTAGGAAATAAAAGTTTATATAATCTGAGCTTATATTTACTAATATTGGTGATGATTTTTTTCCTTGTTCCTCCCAGACTGAATTTTTTACTCCTCAATGGACAATTCAAATAGAAATGTTTCTATTTATGTTCTATGTGCATATTTTTCAAGTAGAACAAAAACTTTCCAGTTAAAACATTTACTAGATGGGGCCTCCTGTGCATATTTTCAAGAATACCATTGGATCTCAGTAACCTTGTTTTGCCATTGGTGTTTACCCCCAGGGTATCCATACCCCTGCCTCTTAATGGTAAACTAAAAAGTTTGTAGTATGTTTGTTATGGTAGAATAATTATAGTGTATGGTACATTCTTGTGGCTTGATTGATTTGATTTTAGTACTTGAGATATTCAAGTTTGTTTAGTGTTTTGTAATTGCCAAAAAAAGTTTTGAGATTATACTGCTAGTTAATATTTTTTGTTTTTATTTTTTTTCTTAAATTTTACCTTTAATAGAATGATGCCAATGGGTGGAATGATGCCACCTGGACCTGGAATACCACCTCTGATGCCGGGTATGCCACCAGGTATGAAGTGTTAAACAATTGCTTTTGTGATGTGTCTGGTAGCATTTATTCCTAAGTTTGTAATGCTCTTACATGTTGAAAGAAGCTTGATGAATGGTTTGGGTGTGATGCTATACAGTCTCAATACCTTCACTTTAATTCTAGCAGAGGTAGTCTGGTATCTAGAGCTCCAGACTAGCCTGTGCATGCATAGCTGCTCCAGGCCAGCTAGGGCTATGTAATGAGATACTGCTTCAGAAACCAAAGTTGGACAAAACGGTGATAACTAGTAAGTTTATAGGTGGTGTCTAGTGATACTAGTTTACACTTCAGTTTCTAAAATTGTAAAATGAAGAGACAGTTTAAAGAACTATTGTGAGGAACAAATGTAATCATAGAATTATTTTTGTTTGTAGTATGTTTTTTTTAAATTCTTGGGAATCATTTTTGCTTTAGGTATGCCTCCACCTGTTCCACGTCCTGGAATTCCTCCAATGACTCAAGCACAGGCTGTTTCAGCACCAGGTATTCTTAATAGACCACCTGCACCAACAGCAGCAGTACCTGCTCCACAGCCTCCAGTTACTAAGCCTCTTTTCCCCAGTGCTGGACAGGTAAGGTGAAATTCTTGAAAAGGAGTGCATTGTATATTTAAGGTAAAATAGACTTGTTCACAGATATCTTTGAAATTGTTACAGGTTAATTTCTTAAATAAAAAATTTAGTATGTGTTACATTAAAATGTAGCCTATCATTTGCTATGTTTATACCTTGATTTCCTCTGTTCACAGCAGGTAGTAAGGAATCAGATATTATTTTTCCAGAGATGTGGATTCTTTCTTCTTGCTGTAGCTAGATGTGAAAGTTGAATTTCTGAGGACTAACATAAATGATGTTTCCAGGTCCTCCTTTGCCTTGTTGAAGGGAATAGAATTAGGTTGGAGCCAATAATGAGTTCAATAAGACCACAGCAGGCTGGGTGGTAGTGGCACATGCCTTTGAACACGGCTCTCAAGATCAGAGTCAGATGGGTCTCTTGAATTAAAGGACAGCAAGTTCTGGGAAGTGGGGGCTACATAGAAACCCTGTGAAAATCAAACCAAGACTACAGGAAGACATTGGTGGGTGTTTGTTCTCATTTACAACTCTAGTAAATTGCAGTGCGACACTAGAGTTGAAAGAGCATCATTTAGTGACATTTAATACAGTTACTTGCTTCCATCAATTTCTAGAAGATGATTGGGCTAGATACATGATGGCCAAAATGTTTCCACGTGTCATTTAGAATTAAAAGGATAAAGTTTTCTTTTAAAGCATTAACGCCCTTAGATTTTTCTCTTTCTCACTGTTTCTGGGTGTGAAATTTTAGTTGCCTAAATTTACATTCTTGTGGTAATGGAGATTTTACTTATGGACATGTTAAACTCAGAATCTGTAGGCTCATTGTGAAGAGCATCTGCATAGAGAACTGTCATTTTCAGTTAAGATTCTTGAACTATTGCAATGTCAAACATTTAAGTTTAGAAAAGAAACTTATGTTTAACTAGTTGTATTGGTGTAGAGATACTTTTTGGAGGCGTGTACTTTTTTCTGTTTATTGGAAAATGCGTTAACTCTGCCTCTTTAATGACATTTGATTGCATTACAATCTGCATTTATAAAAAATGCAATCTATACTAAAAGTGCCACATGGCATGTTTCACCCATTTGTTCGGAGACGGTTCATTGTTTCCTTTCTTTTATGCTACAGATGGGGACACCTGTAACAAGCTCAAGTACAGCTTCATCCAATTCAGAAAGTCTGTCTGCATCTTCTAAAGCTCTGTTTCCTAGCACAGCACAAGTACGCAGGAAGTTGCAGTTTAAAATTGTTAAAATGGCTTTACAACTTAACCCTTTGGACCCTTTATGAAAGCTTAATCTTATCAATATATTTAGTTTTTTTTAAGAAGTAAAACAAATACCAAAACTTGAATGGTGTTTGCAAATTTGAATTCATATTAATGACTCCAACAAAATACTCTAAACTTCTGTGGCTCTAAAGGGTTAAAAGCATGTGAGCAGTAATGAACTATAGTGGCCAATGGATAGCCTGATGCATGGTTAAGCTACTTTTGATTCATGGTGTTTTAATGTGTCACATCTTTATATAAGAAATTCACTCTGCATTTGTTTCTAAAGTTGACTTAGTTAACATTTTAAGCACTTTTATTATGAAAGTAGTATGTGTTAACTTTATTTAGAGCCTGCGCCATTAACCCTTGGGTTTATACCGTGTTCTAGTCATTACTAATTGGAAGGGTAGTGTGCTGCTCTCTAGAACACCTGCATAGTTGGTGACACTAACGAGTCACTGGTACTGTGGGGTCTTTAATGCTTACTAAGAGGTTTATTGTCGCAGCCTGTAGTTTCAATATTTTGAGCTGCTTAAAAGCTGAAGTACTTTAAATTTACGAGAATAAAAGCAGTTGCATTTAATATTTCATGATTCTATAGCAAGTGAAAAAGGAATACAAAGCATTGTAAATTAAGGTTTTTTTGGAGAGTAGGTGTAAGACATCTGAGAAATATAGTAATTTCAGCCCAGTATCTTGAATTTTGCAAAATATTTATCAGACACTTAACTTGGTTTTGGTTTCATTTGAAGTTTGATCTGTTTGATGATGTTGGTGTCATACATACACACACACACACAAAACACACACACATATGGTTTTCTGTTATACTCAACTTTGGATGTTGACATTTATTAATAAAGGATTGTTACTTTACAGGCTCAGGCAGCTGTCCAAGGACCTGTTGGTACAGATTTTAAGCCCTTAAATAGTACTCCTGCAGCAACAACTACAGAACCCCCAAAGCCTACATTCCCTGCTTATACACAGTCTACAGCTTCAACCACTAGTACAACAAACAGTACTGCAGCAAAACCAGCAGCTTCAATAACAAGTAAGCCTGCTACACTTACAACCACCAGTGCAACCAGTAAGTTGATCCATCCAGATGAGGATATATCACTGGTAAGTTGTTTGTAGTCTTTTGTTAGTATTGATCTTTACTAGTATTGTTTGATCGAAAATCATAGTAACCTGCCCATTGGAGAAGTTTTTATTTGTATTTACATGGTCTTCACTGACTTTAAATCTTCCCAAATGGTTTTCATTTATTTTTTTGGAAGCCATAGAAAGGAATATTCATGTTTTGGTCTCATATTCCTAACCTCTTATTTCTAAAAGAAAAGACAGTATGCTCGGTTTTTATTCTTCTAAAAGAGTGTTTACACATAAATTTGCTTGTACTGATTGACAAAACAGTTGAGTGTTAAGAGTCTACAAATTCTTTCTAGTCTCACAAATGAATTTCATTTGATAGAAAGTTAATACTTAGATTTGTAAGTTTTGTGAACTCAGCCATGTTCTAATGTAAAAATAGGTAAGATCATAAGGCATGAAGATTTTAAATAGCAGTATTGATTTGTTTGATCAATAGTAATTACTGAAGAATAATTTTGTACTAAAATGACTAGGATTTTCGATATTTGTCTTCCTGCAACCTTGTTAGACATTGTACATTATTTTTATTCTCAGGAAGAAAGAAGGGCACAGTTACCTAAATATCAGCGAAATCTTCCTCGTCCGGGACAAACTCCAATTGGTAATCCACCAGTTGGACCAATTGGGGGTATGATGCCACCACAGCCGGGCATACCACAGCAGCAAGGAATGAGACCACCAATGCCACCTCATGGTACTCTTTCCCCTCTCCCCCCTTGCTTTCTTTGGTGACCGGGGTTGGGGGTAGGGGGAGAGAGGGAAATATTTAAAAGCACAATACAGAGACTAACTTCATATATCTATATATTGTGGTATTTTTTTAGGTCAGTATGGTGGTCATCATCAAGGCATGCCGGGTTATCTTCCTGGTGCAATGCCACCGTATGGACAGGGACCACCAATGGTGCCCCCTTACCAAGGTGGGCCTCCTCGACCTCCAATGGGAATGAGACCTCCTGTAATGTCGCAAGGTGGCCGTTACTGATCTTACTTCATCAAGTCTAATAGGTTTGGAGATTAAACCTTTTCTCAACTTGTGCTGTTTATATAAACAAGCTTCCGTCTATAAGGCTTCATTGTGACTTTAACAAACATAATCTTCCCACATACCAGGAACTATTGGACATTTATTTGACATGGGAGAAATTATTTGGAATAATAAAACAGGAACTTTTCCTGAAGTTGCAATTTATACTGTATGGCTTCTTTTTCATGTTTCATCTAGGTTTTTAGAAGTGAAGTATAGTAAATTTGGTTCGTTAAATTGTGAAGGCGCTGGAATTACATGAACATACCACCTTAAATAAAGGCAAGTTCTGTAAGATTACATTGCTATTTGTAAAGTTATGCCTTCGCAGCATTTCCAATGCTGTTGGACTTCATGTCCCCAACCTAGCTTGGTGAGGGTTGTAACTGTTTCAAAGTACTTGTACATTGGAGGTTTGAATGTGTAACAATATTTAATGTAATTAGAGAGTTCCTCCTGTTGCAGGGTTAAGAAAACTAGCCCATTATTATGGTCATGTGACTTTTCTGTACTGTTAAACTTCATTGTAATAAAATGAGACAAAAGTTTATGCCTTTTTATTCATAACCCAGCTGTGGACCACTGCCTGAAAGGTTTGTACAGATGCATGCCACAGTAGATGTCCACATAATAAAACTCAGTTACCAATACAGTTTTGATACATGATTGAATTCTTTAAGTTGTAGATTTTTTTAGCTACATGTTTTAGAATATAACAGTATATACAAAATTCTTGTTAATGTGTCTGTTGACAGAAACTTATAGACACATGAATCATTACATAATGGATATGAAAACTTATGTGTCACTGTTTTACATCTTTTGGTTTCACAATGTAAACTTCACATTTTCTTGTTAGATTGTTTAGAGCCTAGTGCCAGACCCATTCATTTTCTTTTAATTAATTGTAAGACTTCAGGTGCCAGTTGAATAGTTTATGAACCTCAGAAGCTATCCAGGTGCAAGCTTCTAGAAGCTTTTGTGCATGCTTTTTGTGTTAATGGTTTGATATAGGTTAAATTGTGTTGTGTTTCTTATACAGTGTTCAAAAGTTTTTTATTATACTCCTTCGAGGTTATGTTACTTGAGATTAGATAGGTAACCTCTGTTTCCTCTGTAAAGCCAAATGATTTGACTGGTATTATGATCGTTGGAAATTTTGGATGTTGACTTTTTCCTATAGAAAGTTTTACTGTAGGGTTGATTATGTCTCTGCATAGTGCCTCTTACAGCTTTTGCTGACATCTTTTCTGATTTCAGGGAAGATGGGGCTTGGGTAGGTTTATGATCAGTTATGATCAGTATCAGGTGATCTGTACACTGTAGTTACTCATAAGGAATATAGGTTGATTTGATTTTAAAAGTCTGAGGAAATGCTAACCATCTTTAATGATTTCTATGAAGGGTATTAGATAAAAAATGTGACAACAAGAGTTATCTTAAATTTTTAGGAATTTGGAAAGTTAAAACAAGTAAAGTTCATTCAGAGATGTGACAAATAATTTAAAGGTAAATGCCGTGTTTAGTCTGGTATTTACTGCACTGATTGTGTGCCTCTGCTGTAGTTACTGTGAGGTACAGAAAGTTCCAGCTTCTAATGAAAACATTCATATAGACCAGAAAAGAGTTCCTGCCAGCAGCTAAATTACATATCACTTCTTCACCTGAATACCTGGCTAAAACTAAAGTTTTAAAAATTTTATATATTTCTTTTGCTGGCAGCACATATTTCATACTGCCAAAGAAAAGCCTATATTGAAAATATTAAGGTTTACCTTGGCAATGGTGGTGCATACAGAGGCAAGTGCATCTCTCTTGAGTTGTAGGCCATCCAGGGCTACAGTGTGAGTTCCAGGGAGTAAAGGCTACACAAAGAAAACGTATCTCAAAAAAAAAAAAAAAAAAAAAAATGAGGACTGGAGAGATGGCTCAGTGGTTAAGAGCACGGACTGCTCTTCCAAAGGTCCTGAGTTCAATTCCCAGCAACCATATGATGGTTCACAACCATCTGTTAAAGGTATCTGATGCCCTCTTCTGGTGTGTCTGGAAACAACTACAGTGTACTCATATAAATAAAAAATAAAATCTTTAAAAAAAGAATCAAAACAAAATACTACCTTTTAAAAAAGATGGCAAGATTAAGTTTAGAATGATTTAGAAATGCTTTCTTCTAAAACAAGACATTTCAGAATTTCATGAATTTGATTATCAGAAAACTGAAGTATTGGTAGAACTTTAAGAACTACACAAAGCTTAACATTTGTATTTTGTTCAAAGAACAAGATGACAGGACATATTTTCTGAAGTCTACAACTTACAAGTAAAAGAATCCTAATTATTTAAAATTTTGTGTGTTATATAAAATTTTAATTATGTATAATGTATGTTTTGTAGCTGCATGGGTCAGGATTGGTATCCATTTAGTATGTTGTTGAAAGTATAATTTTTGCATGCATCAAGAATAATTCAGCTTCTAGAAAATGCTGCTTACCTAATTGCTTCTGGGGTCCATAGTGTGGTTAAATCATAAGTGTAACAAATTTGAAGTGGTTTACACTTTCAGATGGCCTCACAAGAAGGCTGCTTTCAGTTACATCCTGTACATCCCTGTACAACATTAATGAAGCTGTAAAATAAATAAGCCCATCAGCTTCCATCCACTTGTTTGAGTGAGTTAAAAAACAAAAGTCTGGCACTAGTTTCTACTCTGTTTTATTGCTGATAGAAAAAAGACGAACAGATGAGGATCGACTTCTGAGTGACTTGTGGAGTTACCACTTAATTTGTCTCCTTACTATTAAAGTAATTTCATACCACTTGTTAGGGGGAGAACACCTATTTGACTGTTCAGATTACACATTGAACTTAAAGTGAGTTTAATGAATTACTTATGGAAAGCTCCAAGAAATAAGTTTGAACTCACAATGCAGTTGTAGACAAAAAGACCTGCTCTTTTTCTGTTGCTTGCTTGATCATTGGGACTTAAAAAAAAATGATGCATGTCTTTTTTAATTAATTGGGTGATGTTTTTCTAAAATTAAAATTTTCTTCTTCCTATAGCCCTGCCATAGGACAGGCTGAGGCTGAGTCTCAGTGTTGCCCTGCTCAGTCTGAGGCAAGTGGGATTTATTTATTACTTACAGGGGCTTTCACAGCTTTATGGCTGTTGGATATTTATGTCCCCAAACTTGCAGCAAGTTTGGTGAAGGCCCCTACATTTAATTAAACTTAGGTTTTTATATTCCTTTGGCAGAGGAGGCTCTATATTAATATTCACGTTTGACTGTGGTGTTAATAAGCATAAATAATAAGTATTGTTTTATTACATAATATTTAAAGCTTTATGAACCTTAGTAAATTCATCATTTTACATTCTTGATTTGGAGGCCTGATATGTTTCATTCAAATTTTTACTTTGACCTCTAGGAAAATCATTGGTTGTTTTTTACTTAAAGTTAAATTTAACCTCAGGGATAAGTTTAATAATTTGAATTGTCACAGGATACTGAAGTTTGTTCTAAATCCCAAGCTTATATTGAACATCAAGGTGGTAAGGTCATCTGGAAATGCTTATGCTCTTTAATGTTCTCAAATCTCACCACACTAGAGCAAATGTTAATGTAGAGCCCTGTAATGAGTGGGAGGATGATTTGTCTGTGCTTGTGTGGTATGTATGGGTGTAGACTACAGGTGTGGTATTATAAAAAGGGTTTGGGTATTACATGTCTCAATGGAAAGATAACTAATTTTCTAGTAGCCAAACTGAAATTGAGTCATGTGATAAATATGAAACTAGTTTGGAATCTTTGGCAGTTACATACATTTTCAGGTTTTACTGAGCAGTGCTTTATGTAATGCACACACCACATTTGTTTTCAAGTAGGATTTGCTTTGATTTTGGTGTTAAGAACTCCCATGTTGGGTAATGGGGTGGTGGCAGAAAGTAGCTTCTAACTTGTTTATTCCTTACACCAGACTGGGAACAGATTTTAATCCTTTTTTAGTTGTGGTTTTGTGGTTATTTTATTTTGATTTTAGATTTTGAGGTGAGGTTTCTCTGTACAGCCCTAGCTGTTGGTCTGAAACTCTTGTTTACAAGGCTGGCCTAAAACTCAGGGATCTGCCTGCCTCTCTGCCTCCCCAGTATTGTGATTAAAGGCTTGAGCCAGGACACCCAGCAAGATTTTAATGCTTTTAGGAACTACTGTTTCCATGTTAATGTTCCACTGGAACTTTTAGTAAGTTACAGGTTTTCTTTTTTATACTTGTTAAATGGACTTCACGGTACTTTAATCATAGGGTGCTTATCCAATATGTACAAGACCTTGGATTTCATTCCCACCACCATTTAACAACTGTGACTGGAGGTATATTTTTTATCATGTATCCACCCTGCTCTAGTATATTTTAACCTCTTGAAGTTGCCTCACCCAATTATAAGTTAAAATTAAAATAGGTTCTTATCTTCTTGAATATATGGGTGGGGGAGCCATTTACTAATGATGATACATTTGTTTTATAATGAATACCAAATCATTCTTTGCACTTGGCTGTATTCCTAACAGTTGGGAATTTGAGGTAGGAAGATTGCTGTGAGTTTGGGGTCAGCCTGGATTACAGAGTATAAAACCCTGACAAGGTGGGGATGGGATTGTTGATAATATGTCCTTTGGTGTCATTTTGGTTCAGTGACCCAGAGAACCAGTTCAGAATTATGTAGTTTTCAGGTTTCTGTAAAGCACACTGGTAAAACTTGATAAATAATACTGACTTCTCTTTGTTGAGATACAGTTTTGGGTAAGCGGATGAATGTGGGATTTGTACATTTGTATTGGTTAGAATTTACTAGGTATATACTTTAAATTTTTAATAAATATGATACGTATTTTTAAAGATAACATCTTCCTGTGTAATAGTAGTGGTGTCTTCTTCAAAAGTGAAACTTTTTTTGTATCTTATGGAAATTTTACTTAAAGGATAGTGAAGTGACGAGTGTACAAGTAAACTATTGAGTAAAATAATTCCCTGTTGTCTGTCCTGGCTTCCTCATGAAACTGAGGGTTTCTGCTATCTCTTTAACCTTTGACAATATTTTGGTGGGTTTTTTTTTTGTTTTTGTTTTTCTGTTTCTTTTTTTTGTCTTGTCATCTAGGTAATTTTTAATAATCTTGTTTATAGTAATCTAACTTTGTGATAATCCTTTGTAAAATAAGCATTTTAGCAATATAGAGTCACATGTAATCTCTGGATTTTCATAATACTGAATTTTCAAAACCAGTACCGTAAACTCTTAGACATCCTCAATAGAACATTGTTAATTATTTGGATAAATTCATAGGAATTAGAAAAAGATCGTGTTTTGTTTAAACTGCCAAGAACCTGAAGTCCAGCTGTTTATTCCAATGATTTCCTGTGCTGAACATTGGGGTTTTATTTTTGTTTTAATGTTACCTGGTCTATTTTGTTACAAAATAAGGAACTCTTATAATTTATTTTAAGGCCAGATGTGACATACGGTATAATTTCAGTTCTCTGGAGGATGAATGAGACCAGGGGTATTCTGCAAGTTGCAGGCCAGCTTGGGTTAGAATAAGGGTTACAACTTTTTCCTCTGGGTGTGGTGATGTGCAGCTTAATTCTAATACTCAGGTAGAGTTTGATGGAGCTCTTAAGTTTGGTGTCAGCCTGGTCTGTGAATGTATGAGTTCACACCATCCAGTTCTACCTGAGACTGTGTCCTAAAAAGTTTTTAATTAATAAAACTTAAAAATTGTTTTGAATAAGCACTATTTTTACTCCAAAGTGCAATTCATTCTTTAATATTTTTTGTTCCTCCAAAGGAGATATTCACCTCCTGCTCTGGATGACAATTTAAAATTCAATTAGTTTCAAAGAATTGAATTGATTTTTCTCTTAACAGTTTTTGTTTTTAAGGGATGGATATATTTTAGTTAGAAAAATGTAGACTCCCAAAGTAATGGTATACAGCCTAAAAGTGTTCATTAAACCTAATTTCAATAAGTTTAATAAGTTAAATATATTAAATATTGTGTAACTAAAACTGGCACACAGTGGATTAGGGTCTTAAAAATGAATATGACAATTTTTTGTGTGTATTGTCATTTTGAACAGATTCATTGCCAAGGGGATTAATTCGTGTACATTGTTTTAAAGGGTTACTTGGACTCCAGCCATTACTTTAAATGTTGCTGTGATTTGGGGCAGTTTGAATAACTGAATGTCTGGCATTTCCTAAGCCCTCTGACATTGTTACACTATCTGAGAACTTTGTGTGTGTTTCTATTGGGCTTTTATTATGGTTAAAGAATCTGGTTTTACCTTTGAAATTCATTGATTGCCCTACTTGAAGTGAAGAATGAAGCTGGCTGGAGGTAGCCCAGTGGCACAGTGTATGTTAAGCATGCATGAACCCTCTGGATTCAATCCCCAGCACCAAAAACAGAAAAGAAGAATGAAGACTTTCGTTTCCCCAATACGTTATACATTAACTGATACTGATTATGTGGGAAAGAAACTATTGTATGGTAGGTTTAGAGTTAAGAACCTTAAATGTTATGAAAATAAGAATATTCTTTGAGGCTTTACCGTGTTATTTTGATAAAGATCATTATTGATGGGTTTTTATTTTTTTTTAGATAGTCTGCTAATCCTATGTGAAAATATCACTTTCACTATCTTTTTTCAAGGGTTTTTTACTTGCCCGACTTGGCCAAGAGAATTATTACAGTTCTTACAAGCTGGCTCAGAAGCAGGACATCTATTTAGCGTCAGTTCCCCTTTACCAGCTAGCTGGTCATATACTTGGAGCCATTTTTTTAAAACTGAGATTAATAGAATTTCATGGCAAATTAAAATTGGCTATAAAGTTTATCTAATTGAAATTAGAAGGTAATTGCATTTCAATACATATGCCCCTTGCCTTTTTCTGCAACCAAGATTTCCAGTACACTTCCCACAATACATATGATAAAATGAAAGCATGTCCCCAAGAGATACTTCATTGTTGCTAGCTCATTTTCAAGATCATTCAATTTTTAGTAGCCAATGTAAAGTAATATTTATTAAGCTTAGGCAACCTTTTAAAATGTACTGCTATCAGGCTCTGAGGAAATTAAATGCACATTGACTTTTTAAAGTATGGGTTGAACTCCTCAGTTTAATACAATTTGTGTTTTTGTTAACTAGCAGCAGAATTTCAGCATTTGCTACTTACTGGTAGAGAAGAAAAACCCCACAGCCCTGCCAGTACAGGTTAGTTTAATCTGTAAGTACCTGATGTTCCTTTTTTTTTTTTCCCCCCACCCCACAAACATAACCATTTAAGGCACATAGGAAGGAAGCTGCTGTGCAGTTACTTAAATGTGAGTATAAATAATAGGTCCATTGAATGTTCTCAAACCTTCAGTTCTTGGACCAAATATAGCTCTAGGTTTGGTGACCTCAGTTGTAATAAAGGTATAATGCTGCTCCTTTATTATTTGGTGCTCTTGACCTAACGAGATACCTCCTATATAAAAGAGAGGAGAAGTACTTTGATTAGTGGTAATGCAAGGCTTCAGATCACTGCTTTGGTCTATGGTGGTTTTTAGTTACCCTTTCTACAGTATGAATCAACTTATAATGCTTTAGATATTGTAGTAATATTTGTAGATAATTTGTGTGTCTCTGTAAGCTATAAATTATATTAGTGTGCCACTTCATCATGGGCATGGAAGCTCACTGCACATTCAGAATCCTGCACAGTTGTGCACATCTTTAATCCCAGAACTCTGTAGGCAGAGATAGAAATAGTATCAATTTAAGGCCAGACTAGGCTATGTAATGATTCCCTGTCTTTTTTAAAACAAAAAAAGTAATTATTTGAAGATCAGGAAGTCATGCCCATCTTGCTTGAGATTTAACCATTAAAATAAGTTGGATGGTGATAAGCCAGCCTTTGATTGGATCATTATTTTATTTGGGAATAATAAGATTTGTTTAATTTTTTTAATGCTCTACATCTAGCAGCCAGTAGTAAAAATGTATTCTGTGAGTTTTCCCTCCACTTTGATTTTTGATTGTAAAATTGCCTGAGGGCTTAAGTTTTATTGCCTTTCACAGTTTATAAGAATGGCGTAGATACAGTGGAAATGGTTTTCCTTAAAACCATCTCTTTAGAGCTGCTTTTCTGGTGAGTACTGCTTTATAATTTTTGTATCACAGTTTTATTTATTTATTTTTTTAAGTTAGCTGGAAGGTGACAGTGATTGAAATGAGCCGTCAGAATTTTCAAAGCTTAGGTCAGAACCTTAAGGTGATGGGTCCTCCTGCCTGATATTTCCCTATGTTCCCTATTTGGATTCTCCCTCCTTTTTTTTCCTTCCTTTTCCCCTCTCATTTTCCTAAAGGATTGTTTGCTATAAACATTGAACAAAGATTATTTCCTTTGGTGAGAAAAAATAATTATTTTACTTAAAAATTAATGTTTAAGAAAATGTAGGAACAGGAGAGATGACTCAATAGTTAAAACCATGTCACACTCCAGGTGTGGTGGCACACACTCTGGAGGCAGAGAGAAGTGGATCCCTGAGCTCCAGGACAACCAAGGTGGTGTAGAGGAGTCTCCCTGCCTTGCCCCTGCCCCGCCCCCTCCAAATGAAAGAAATGTGTCATACATTTGTTGTATCTGAGTTCAGGTTCCCAGTATCCATGTCATGTGGCTCATAATCACCTAGCTCCTTCAGGATCTGACACCTTGGGCTTTTGTGCTCATGTACATAAAACACATGTACATAATTAAGAAATACATTTTTTTTTTTTTTTTTTTTTTTTTTGGTTTTTTTCGAGACAGGGTTTCTCTGTGTAGCCCGGGCTGTCCTGGAACTCACTCTGTAGACCAGGCTGGCCTCGAACTCAGAAATCCTCCTGCCTCTGCCTCCCAAGTGCTGGGATTAAAGGTGTGCGCCACCACCGCCCGGCCTGAAATACATATTTTTTAAAAACCAAAAATTTATCTTTTTTCCTCCAATGCTCATTTCTCACTATGTAGGATAATGAAATAATACATTGGAATTCTCTTCTTGAGTACATGAGCCGTATAAATCATTTTAACCCTGCATGGAAAACTTGGATTACGAATACAGATTTCTAGAATTTGTCTACCTGTGAAAATTAGCTTATAAATATATTTATTACTGTCTTGTTTAGTGATTAGCCTGTAACATAAGGATTTCTTCCCCTGTATTTTTTTTTTTTAGCTAAATTCTACATAATGCAGGTATATTTGTATATACATTGTATTTCTGCTATGACCTTTGTGACTAAATCTACCTTTTCCCTTCTTAGTATAGACAATATTAGTTTTCTAAGATCTGAAATGTATAATCTGAGTATGTATGGTAATGTATTCTAGATGAGCTCTCAACAAAATTTTGAGCCTAAATTTATGTCTTTAAATTTAAAGTGAAATAAATTTCTAAGGAACTCTGTCCTTTCCTAGCATGGATAAGCAGACAGTGACAGTTGGTAAGTATGTAACTTCAAATGCATGTAGTAGTGGTAAAGGTGAACTCCCAAACTGTATTCCAAGACGATCAGAAGTGAGTCATACGTGTATGTCTAACATTTTCTGTGTACTCAAATGATTAAACTGAAATGCACCTTACTTGTCTGATTTGGTTTTTGTTGTTCATAGGGTTGGTTTTTTTGTTTGTTTTGTTTTTTTTTTTTTTTTAAGGAGATTTTTGTATGGTAGTTTAAAATCTAATTTTATATTTAAAACTTTCCTTGGTGTATTAATAAGTGGCTCTTCTTCTGACAACCCAGTGTTGACCCAGAGTTTACTTAACACATCTGCTTTTCATTTCCATTTATAACTAAGTAAAATATGGTGGCAAAGGGAGAGGACCACTCTAATTTCTATAATAGGAAATTAGTGCATAATTAAGGTTTATTTTTATTTCTGTGTCTGGTACACATGCAGTTTTCTCTTGAGGCCAGAAGAAAATTATCTCTGAAAAGAATGGAGTGAAGCTTCAGACGCTTGTAACCCACCACTGAGCAGTGTTCATTCATCCCTGAGCCTGTGTGGGTCAGTGTTGGAATTTTGTGGTGGGAAGAGGGCTTTCTAATTTTTTATGATTGTGACTCACCCATTGTGAGAATTATCTCGGGGTATGTAGGTAGATGAGAGGACAACTTCTTTACAGTTTGTGTTCGTATGTGGTTTCTTAGGGAGCCATCTCAACCTTCTGGTGTTCTGTTGGTAACAGAATTAAGAGGTAAAATGAAAAGCATTTAATTTTATTTCTGAGACATAAGTCAATTTTTTACAGTATTGTTTTCTGAGAAGTTAAATAGTGGGTATGCATGTCTTTAATTTAGTCTCCAGGTTTATTCCTGACAAGTGTCAGTTGGATTTGGAGAAAATGAAGAGCTAAGTCATTTGGGGAATGTGATTATATGGAGGATCTGAGCATAGCACCAGAAGGAAGAATAAATTTGCTAGCCTGTATGACTAAATGGTACATGAGCAGAAATCTTGATGAATGTCATTTTTTATATAACTAAGTCTGCTAAAGGTAATTATATGCTAGCCTTTAATTCATTAACATTGGAACCTTGTGATACCTGAATTTGGTTGAGTTTATTTTAAAATAAAAATTTCCCACACAAATAATAGTGTATGTGATACTTTGATGTGTCTCTCCTGGCTCAGGAACATTAAAGTGTGTTCTTCCCCAACCCAAATACATCTCTGCCTGTGCACGCTTATACACGCACACATACACTCTCTGTCACATACACATACAAGATTTGCACTGAACGAGATCTCTTTGTATCCCAGGTGTTAATGGAATTTGATGTGTGTGTCCTGCTGGCCTGGAATTCCCAGAAATCCTCCTGCCTTTTGTCTTCCCAGTGGTGGGATTATTAAAGATGTGCACCACTAAGCTAAGCATAAATTTGATTGTATTCATCCTCTAATTCCTGTAATTTATATGCCCAGACTTACTTTTTAGGTAGCAAAGTGGATAAATCGTTAAACCTTAGCAGTAATTTAGTTGGCAGTGTGTACTTAATGTTTTCTGTTTCTCCATAACCTTTACATGTGTGCCATCCTGCTTTTACCACTGTGCTAGCACCCCCAGCTCTTTCTTTTTCCTTACAGTGTATATACGACAGTGTATCTGTATAGCCTTGGCTGTCCTAGAAAACTGTAGAATAGGTTGTCCATGGGCTCCCCTTTTCTCTGCCTCCTCAGTTTGCCTCCATGTATACATAGAAATTATATCCATGAAAGTGCAGTTGTCTGCAGAGGCCATAAAATGTGGTTGTATCCCCTGGAGCTGGAGTTTCAGATGGGTGGTTGTAAGCCACCTGATGTTGACGGAGGGAACCAGAATCAATATCTTAGTAAGAGCATCTAGCTACCTTAACCACTCAGCCATCTTTCCTGCCTAATAAAGGAACAGCTTTTTTTAAAAAGAGAGAAAATAGGTCTAGAGGTGGTACACAATCCCCACCTCATGAGAAGCAGAAACTGGCAGATGTCTGAGATCCAGGTCAGCCAAGTCTAGGCACAGAAGCTCTTTCTAAAAAACCTAAGTGAGTGAATTTAATGTTCTATTGCATATGTATGTGAATGGGCATTTTGTATGTATGTGTGTGTACCATAGGCATGTTTGGTTTCCACAGAGGTCAGAAAAGTGTCCAGATCCCTGGGCTGAGTCTCATATGGTTGTGGGTCACCATGTGGGTGCTAGGAATTAGTTGAACACCAGTCCTGTAAGAGCAAGCAGTATTTTTAACGTTTCTCCAGCCCAGAGACAGTTTTATTAAAAGGTCCAGGCTGTCTATTCTATGATTAAAATTATACTTCGGTCTCTTGAACTAGTACTTCACAGACTGCTACTACCAGATCTTTATTCGTAATGTATTTGAAAGTTTTTTTGGTGTGGTGCAATTCAGTAGCTCTTTATGAATAAGTTTCATTTTCACTCTAGATAATAAAAGTGAGCTTATCTGTAAGATTTGAAATCTGAAAAAATCATGGTGTTCTGGTCAGGACCTTTAAAATATAATTAATGATTCTAACTTCTAAGTACCAGTGGTCTTTTGGACAGCAATTTTGTTGGACAAGATGTAGTTAGTAAATATTTAATGAAAATTGAGGCTTAGGGAGTTTTGCTTTGTGTGGCTGAGAAGTTGGGTTATGTTGATAAGATCCTTTGTTACTAAGCTACATCCATGGCTCTGCTGTTAAGTAACTCATTTTTGACTGAATCATGTCTATCTCATGCACAATTTCTCATGTGCTGGGATTGTAGGGTATTCTATGCCTTTCAGAAAAAAAATATATTTATAAATTTACATTTTATATTATTATTTAAATTTATATTTTATATTTATAAATATTTTTATATGGCCAGAATAAAAGGTTATCACTGCCTTGTTAATGAGGAAATTTTCTGACCCTTTTAAACAGCTCAATAATATGCTGAGGTTATAGGTTTTACTTTTTAAAGAAGTTACAAGTAGTTTAATAAACATGCTGTGAACCAAACTCTTGGTGTAGGTTGGAAAGAATCACATGTTCAAGGTCATTCTCAACTACATACTGTGTTTGAGACCTTAGCTCTCCATACAACAAAGTACCAATGTCAGGAGGCAGATTATGTTTGCACTGGTATAAACTTTCAGTTTATAGTAAGTAATGGGATTTTTCAGGGTTTTAGTCTCTAGTTCTTTTTTTTTTTTAAAGATTTATTTATTTATTTTATTTATGAGTACACTGTCGCTGTCTTCAGACACACCAGAATAGGGCATCCAATCTCATTACGGATGGTTGTGAGCCACCATGTGGTTGCTGGGATTTTAACTCAGGACCTCTGGAAGAGCAGTCAGTGCTCTTAACCGCTGAGCCATCTCTCCAGCCCCCTAGTCTCTAGTTCTTTAGACAAAGCATGTAACACTTCGCTTTGGAATCACTGAACTAGTGAGAGACAGAGGGAGGCAGAGCCAGGTGGATTTCTGAGTTCAAGGCCAGCCTGGTCTACAGAGTGAGTTCCAGGATAGCCAGGGCTATACAGAGGAACCCTGGCTCAAAAAAACAAAAACAAAAACAAAAAAAAACCAACCAAACAAGGAAAAAAAAAGAACTGTGTGATCCAGCTGGAATACAGATACAACCTTAATACACACCTTTAATCCCAAACAATGAAGGAAAACCTAGTCTGAAGAAGGAAGCATCCATATTTGAAAGTGAATCTAATTGAGAGGCAGACCAAGTGATGAGTCAGAGAAAGATCTGGAGAGTGAGTCAGAGATAGGATGCACCCAACTCTAACAAGAATGGCACAGAAAAGAGAAGCAATTTAAGAGCAGGAGTCGGTGCAATGAGTACAGTGCACTGGAGGTGATTTCATTCACGAGGTCATGCAGTTCAGTGCAGGTCATCAGAGGCTTTTGGAACCAGAGAATAAGAAGAGCCAGAAGTTTAGAACAAATTGCCAGTGTTAGTTTGAGGCCAAGCAGAGAAATAAAGTGAGAAGCTGAGAGAAGCCAGATAGAATCAGTCAGCTTGGAGAGAAGTTTGATCCAGAACAGCCAACCAGAGTTCAGAAAGAACTGGAAAAGGTGAGCTTATTCAGCATTGAACCTCTGAGATGAAAATTATATCTGGTGAATAAAAGTTACATTTCGACAACACAGTACACAGGTTGAATGATAAATAGATACACCTGTGAGTGACTGACTGAGTTAGTGAGAAAAGTGGACCAAGAAATCCTCCCAGAACTCAACAATGAAAACTGATGGAAGTACAAGTGAGGATTTGGGCCACGTTAAGGTTGAGTTCAGAGTACTAGTATTAGGAGGAAAATGCAAGTCGGATGTGGGAAGATCATTCTGCAGCTGCTGTTCTCTAGCCCCGCCTTCATACTGGACTCCTTCACCAGGAGACTGAAACTATCCACAGATTGCTTTTCCAGTCAGCCTAATAGCTAGCTCATGAATGAATGGCATCATTATTGGTGATACCTGACACAAGTTCTGCTGTGACCAACTACTGTCCAGTGTTTGAATGGTGTATTGTGACAAACTATCCTAAATAAATGGAGTTTTCTTATATTTTTGGTTGTGAGCCTAGCCTTTTTAACGGCTGAGCCATCTCTCCAGCCCCAAAATTTTAGCATGACTTTCTGGGGGATCAGATAACATTTGGACCACAGACATCCCTTGCTTTGTATCAAGTCCCCCTGCATAAATGAGCCCTTCTCAGTGGTCTCTGCCTTATTTCACTAGGCACAAACTTCATCATGTAGCACTCCTGCTCTCAAAATAAGTTTTGCCAGTTTCCTACATTTTTAATACAGTTTAATCATTTTTACACTTGTACCTTCTCATCTCTCACCCCCCTGAACCTCTTCTTTCAAATCCCATTCCAGAGCAGGTTTAGAGACCCACAGGCAAACACTAAACAGAGCCAGGTGAAGTCTGCAGGAGTGAGGTTGGAAGGATTGCAGGAGCCAGAGGGTTAATGGCCCACAAGATGACTAAGCAGGGCTCAGGGGGTCACTGAGGCTGTAGCAACAACCATAGGCCCTGTATGGGTCTGACTTTGATCCTCTGCATATACATTATGGTTGTGTAGCTTGTTTGTGTGAGACTCCTAAGAGTTGGTGGGAAGGATCTGACTTTTTTGCCTGCTCCTGGGACCCTTTTCCTTCTTACTTGGTTGCCTAATCCAGCCTTGAGATGAGAGTTTGTTCCTAGTTTCATTGTAACTTGTCATGCCATGTTTGGTTGATATCCCTGGGAGAACTGCTCTTTTTTCTTTCTTTTTCTTTTTAAGGGAATGGGAGGATGAATGGTTTGTTGGAGACGAGGTGAAGAGCAAGACTGGGAAGAGTGGGGGGAGGGGAAACTGTGGTCAAGATGTACTGTATGAGCCGGGCAGTGGTGGCGCACGACTTTAATCTCAGCACTTGGGAAACAAAGGCAGGCAGATCTCTGTGAGTGGGAGATCAGCCTGATCTACAGAGCTAGTTCCAGGACAGCCAGAGTTACAGAGAAACCCTGTCTCAATAAAACCAAATAAAAAAGAGAATTACTTATTCATTTATTCGTTCATTCATTGGGTGTGGGCCCATGTGCTATGGTGTGGATGTGGAGGCTGGAGGATGACTTTCAGGATTCAGGACTCGCTTTTCTTCCACCACTTGTTCTTGGGTATTGTACCCAGCTTGTCAAGTTTGGTGACAAGTGCCTTTCCTCCTGAGCCACCTTGCCAGCCCAATTTGATGCAGTTCTTTTTTGTCACTGTTCTGAGACTGGGTTTCACTCTGAAGCCGTAGCTGGCCTGGAACTCATAGAGATCTCTCCGCTGCTTCCTGAGAGCCACCGTGCCCTGCTGCAATTCTTTGAGACATGTTCGTGCCAGACCTGGTGGTGTAGGCTTGAAATTCCAACCACTTGGAAGGCTATGACAGGAGGATTAAAAGGTCAGTGCCTGCCTGGGCTTAACAGTGAATTCAGGGCTCTCGAGGGAGACTTACTAAGAGGTGGTAAGCATCTAATTCAGTCTTTCAATTCCCAGTACCACAAGCAGAAGCAGGCAAGCTCAGAGAGAGAGTTGAGCAACCCCTAGGCTCTGCTCGGCTTAGGTTGTGCACACCCCCTCTCAAACAGTACACCATACAACTTGAGATCTTCACCTGTATCAAGCACTATGCACACACCCCTCCTAGAGGAGTGTTCCTAGCAACCTAGGACAGTGAACTCGGGTACACCCTCCAAACAATAGAGGGCTTGCACAATGGCCAGTGGGTAAACACACTTGTAGCACAAACTTGATGACTTGAGATTGATTCCTCAAATCCACATGGAAGGAGAGAACCAATCCCTTAAAGTTGTTTTCTGACCAGCACAGGCTGCACGCTATGGCATGCATGCTTCCTCATATACATTCATGCACACACACACACACATACACGAGAGAGAGAGAGAGAGAAGTATGTGTGTGCACCAATTCACATGCACGCTTTACACTTGCATATACTCACATATGCATGGACACCCAAACTCACACTAAAATGAAACAGTGGAATAAATTTATTCTTAAGCAACCTTTAGTTAACTCCTATAATTTTTTTTGTTTTGTTTTTTTGTTTTTCGAGACAGTGTTTCTCTGTGTAGGCCTGGCTGTCCTGAACTCCTGTAATTTTTTAAAGATAGTGTTTTTCTGTTGGGCCCTGGCTGTCCTGGTCCTGGAACTTGCCATATAGGCCTGGTTGGTCTTGAAATCACAGAAATCCACTTATTTCTGCCTGGTGAGTGCTGAGATTAAGGGAGTGCACCAAGCCCAACCCAGTGACTCACCTTTTTTGGTTAATTTCCACTGAAACATCTTCCAGAATGTATTTTAATAAGGGAGACAGGGCTAATACAGCCAGAGTTAGTTTTGAATTTATACTCAATTAGCAAACTGTATTCTCGGATTGAACATTTAGGGAAACCCCTTAATTGTCATTTTATGCATATTCATAATTGGGTTTGCATATGATTAAATAAGATGTATCATGGGAAAAGACACCAGAGCAAAGGCTTACATAATCTTACCTATCAACCTAAATAGAAAACCACTCAATCTATACCCCCTGTTCCTAGTTCCTGTTCCTCCTCCTTGACCTCAGAAAATGAGAATCCAAACAAGAAACCAACTCCCCTGGGTATTCTAACTCAGTAGGGCACTGCTGGCTTTCAGCTTATCTGATCTGGAATATCACTTTGCTTCTGAATAAAGTTTACTTCCCACTTTTCCGTCTGTGTGGTCTGTGTGCAATTTGTCAGTTCTTTCCTTAGGATGACAGGAATCTTGGAGCACCATGTCTAGACAGTGATCCATGACAACAAATTTTTAATTTATTTTATTTATATGAGTACACTGTAGTTGTCTTCAGACACACCGGAAGAGGACATCGGATCCCATTACAGATGGTTGTGAACCACCATGTGGTTGGTTGCTGGGAATTGAACTCAGGACCTCTGGAAGAGCAGTCAGTCATTGCTGAGCCATTTCTCCAGCCCTGCAAACATATTTTTTGTGAGCTTTAGGTCAACCTCAGCATTGGGTTGAGGGAACTTTCCTTTTCCTTTCCTTTCTTTTCCTTTCCTTTCCTTTTTTTTT
This sequence comes from Grammomys surdaster, assembly GCF_004785775.1. Lineage (NCBI taxonomy): Eukaryota > Metazoa > Chordata > Mammalia > Rodentia > Muridae > Grammomys > Grammomys surdaster. The sequence continues at coordinate 2,486,043 of NW_021621078.1, read as the reverse complement.
CTTTTTCTTTTTTTTTTTTTTTTTTTTTGTCTTTCAAGACAGGGTTTCTCTGTGTAGTCCTGGCTGTCTTAGAACTCACTCTGTAGACCAGGCTGGCCTCGAACTCAGGAATCTGCCTGCTTCTGCCTCCCAAGTGCTGGGATTAAAGGCGTGTGCCACCACTGCCCAGCTGGGATGTTATTTCATGTATTGAAAAATGATCTGCAGCTCGAGAGATGGCTCAGTGGTTAAGAGTGCTTGCTGCACAAATCGTGAGGACAGGAGATCAGACCCCAGCACCCATAACAAACCAGAGAAGATATGAGTGGTCCCATAAACATCTATAAATCCAGTTCTAAGTGATCTGGTGACCTCTGAGTGCCTTTCAGGCATGTGCGTCTACCTACACATGCACATACATTCATGGAGACACACACAAATAAGTAAATTTTTTTCAGCTCCATTGTAATTTATTTTGCCAGATTTTATTTTTTTGTGTATGAGTGTTTTCCCTTCATGAATGCCTGTCACCACATAAGTACAGTGCTCACAGAGGCTGGAAGAGGTTTTCAGATCCTTTGAAACTGGAATTACAGATGGTTGTGAGCCATCATGTGAGTTCTGAGGACTGATCCTGGCTCCCCTGGAAGAGCAGCCAGTGCTCTCAACCACAGAGCCATCTCCCTAGTCCCTTGATAAGTACACTTAAAAAAAGTTAAAAGAAAATGATATTGCAGGAAGATATGTCTGTCAAAAAGACAGCATGAGGTCAGTAACATAATAGAAGTCAAAGCATTTCAAATGTAACTGGAATCCTTTTTCTCAGGCAAGGCCCTTTAGCTTGCTGACTTGTACTTTTTTTCTTGTTAGCACAGAGAATGGCAAGTTACGGTCTATCCTCTGTCAAAACAAAATATCTTAGCTCAACAAGACTTCCTTCAGTAAAGAAGGGTACTTCTTTTCCCTTATTTGCCTGTCTTTAAAGACAAAATAATAAATAAACAAAACAAACAAAAGCCCGACAGTGGTGGTGCATGCCTTTTTTTTTTTTTTTGGTTTGGTTTTTTGAGACAGGATTTCTCTGTGTAGCCCTGGCTGTCCTGAAACTCACTCTGTAGACCAGGCTGGCCTCGAACTCTCGAACGCAGAAATCTCAAAAACAAAACAAAACAAAACAAAAAAAGAAAACCCAAACAAATAAAGACAAAATAATAATGTGCAATTTTACAATGTTTCCAAGGTCCTGAAAGAACAGATTTGTTATAAGATTTTTTTTTTCGGTTTTTCGAGACAAGGTTTCTCTGTGTAGCCCTGGCTGTCCTGGAACTCACTCTGTAGACCAGGCTAGCCTCGAACTCAGAAATCCGATTGCCTCTGCCTCCCAAGTGCTGGGATTAAAGGCGTGGGCCACCACCGCCCCCGGCTAGAAGATTCTATTCTTGTCACACCTCCGGTCAATTTTGGAGACAAAGTATTAATAACTAGAGGCAGCTAACAAGTTTAGAAAATCTGTGACTCACAGACTTAATTTTAGCTACTTTGTTTGAGAATATCTGAAGATAGGCTGGAGAAATGGCTCAGTGGTTAGGAGTCCCAGATGTTCCTATAGAGGATCTGGGTTCAATTCCCAGCACTGACATGGTGGTTTACAATTGTAACTTCAGTCCCAGGGGATTTGTGGCAGCAAGCATGTATATGGTGTATATGTATATGCATACAGGCAAAATTCCCATACCAGTGAAATAAATCTTTAAAAAAAAATTTGAAGACTAGGGCTAGGTTCAGTTTTATCTAGAAATGAAAAATCTTCATCCTGTCTCACAGGTACATTGAGAAGGTGTACTATTGGTGAATTTAATTTTGGTTTCTAGAAGACAAGCTCTGTAATAAAAAGGACAATTGGAAACCATGAGGTAATTAAGGAAAAAAGAAAAGCTACCTTTGGGCAGTGGTAGTGTATGTCTTTAATTCCAGTGCTTGGAAGACAGAAGTAGGTAGATTTTTGAGTTCAAGGTCAGCCTGGTCTACAAAGTGAATTCCAAGACTGCCAAGCACCACAGAAAACCCCTGTCTTGAAAAAACAAAACAAAACAAAACAAAACAAACCAGCAAACAAACATACCAAAAAAACCCCTACACTCCCCCCAAAAAAACAAATAACCAACAAAAACCCAAGAGCAGATTTCATGCTATGTGGGTCTTATCATAATAACATCAATATTATTAAAATATGCATACATAATAAAAAATTTACCATCTTAATTTTTTTCAAAGGGGTTTGGAGGAAACATGTTAATGGCAGAGGTATGCCAGGAATGAGTGTGGACTTCTCAGACAACACTGGGAGCTGGGGCTGTAGCTCTGGTTGTAGAGCCCATCAAGTTCTGGGGCTGATGCTCAGCCCCACCTGTTCACCTGTAACCCCAGCACTTAAGAGGCAGCATGAGGAAAGTCCGGATTTTAAAGTCATCTCTACTTACACAGTGAGTTTGTGGCCTACCTACTTGAAAACACACACACACACACACACACACACACACACACACACACACAGGGGCATCATTTTAAGTATACATTTAATTGTTGTGGGGTATTCACCAGAGAAGACTGCTGAGTGAGATGAGGATTTAAGCCAATAGACAGTCTTTATTAGCCTGCTAGCAACTACACTGGATATTTGGGATCCTAGTGTAGCCCTGAGTCTTCCTCAGAATGAGCGTTTAAGGCCACGTGTGTGTGTGTGCGCACACACACACACACACACACACACACACGCGTGCACACACACACACAACCCCCCCAAAACAAAACTACCTTCTCCCCAAAACCATGTCTTGAGTTGACATCCTTCAGTTAAGAAGAACAGTTAGCCAGAAGCAGAACTACAGAAGCCAACAAACAATGTTAGTACATTTAGAGATTTCTCTAGAATTAGAGACTGATGGATTAGGGTCATTTTGGCAGGTGGTGCTGTCTATATGAGCTGAATTTTGCAGCCTCAATGGTACTTCCATCATGGAGTGACTTGTCTGGGCCCCTCTTTTAGTAATAATTAAATCAAGGTGCTTTTAGTTGCTGTTGTTTTTCTGTGTGTGGGGTACTAGTCTTGACCCCAGAGCCTTCCAAATGTTAAAGATGCTCTACTACTGAGGTACAGCTGTAGCTCCTTTTTTTTTTTTGGTTTGGTTCGGTTTTTCAAGACAGGGTTTCTCTGTGTAGCCCTGGCTGTCCTGGAACTCACTCTGTAGCCCAGGCTAGCTTCGAACTCTTGAACTCAGAAATCCGCCTGCCTCTGCCTCCCAAGTGCTGGGATTAAAGGCGTTCGCCACCACCGCCGGGCTGCTCCTTATTTTTTGAAAACAGTTTTGCCTTCATCTCATGACTATTGGCAGCTGCTGTACTAGCTGGTAGCAAAGTCAAACACTGAGTTCCGTATTTGTTTAAGTGTAAATTCCATTCTTACTTTCTACAGCTGGAAAAGCATCTTTTGGGTGATCTGTCTGGGCAGGATGCAAAAGACTTGCTTATCTTTTGATAAGAGATATTATTTTGGGATAAAAAAAGATAACTGGATGCAGATGGTTGTTTCCATGGTGATGATGAAATTGGAGTTTGGTTCTTCAGAGCCAATCATTTGCTTATCTTGCATTATTCTGATTGTTTCCAGTCTACACACCATATGCTTTGTTACTCAAGTAAAGTCAAGCTGTTTCGTCATGTGATTTTATATCTTCCATTATAACTTCAATGGAGAACCAGTAGTAATATGAATACAACCAGCTGTTGTACAGACCAAAAATAAAAACAAGTAGAAAGAACCCAAAGCCTGTTTACATACAGCTGCGTCATTTCTTTTAAAGATAAGAACATGTTAGAGGTAGCTGTGGTGAGGAAGCCACAGTAGACATCATCATACCACAAGGGGCCTCTTTCCCTGATGTCACAGGAAGAGTTAGAAGATTTTTGGGGAGCTCAGGAGGTGGTGCCATAGTCAAGAATGTGGACTGCTCTTTCGGAGGACCTGAGTTTGGTTCTAACTCCCGTGTCTGTGACTCATGACCACCTGTAACTCCCAACTCCAGAGGATCTAAGCTCCCTTTCCTGACCTCCACAAGTACCTGCGGTCATAAGCACATCCCATAAACACACACACACACACACACACACACACACACACACACACACACGCTATACATAAAACATACGAATAAATCTTTTAGGAAAAGGTATTTGAAAGCAGACATGTTTTAAGCCTGTGGGGTCAGTGGGCCTCATGGAGGTGGAAGTAGGAGGTTACTAGGAGCTAAGGCAGCATTTTTTTGAAGACATTTATACATCCTCAACATCCTCACACGTTGTTCTTCCTTCTTCCCATCTGCCAGCTGCGGTTTCTATCAGCTTGCTCTGGCTGCTTCCGAGTGCCAGATTTTGATTTCAATTCTTTTGTCCAACTGACTCAGATTCTCAGTCCAAGAACTAACCTATCTATCTTTCTTCCTTTTCTTTCCTTCTTTCCTTTCTTCCTTCCCCCCCCCTTCCTTCCTTCTTTCTAAGCAGGGTCTTACAGTGTAGCCCTGGTTGGCCTGGGACACTATGTAGACAAGGAGACTGGCCTTAAACTCACAAAGACCTGCCTGTCTGCCTCGTGAGTGCTGGGATCAAAGGCATGCAACACCACATGTGGCAGCCTACTAATTTATTTAAACCAGAACCCATAAAATTTGGGTTAGTGGCTAATCTGTGATAGCTCCCACCCTACCTAAATCCATTCGGCAGTGGTTAAGGTAAGCAGAGTCAGATGGTGGAGACCATTTAGGGCAGCAAAAGTCTGACAGAAGAGAGAGATACTGGCACTAATCTAACATGCATCTTTTTTTGCTTTGTTTCTGTTTTTGGTTTTAACTTTTCAGGACAGAGTTTCTCTGTGTAGCCCTGGCTGTCCTGGAAATCACTCTGTAGACCAGGCTCCCCTTGAACTCACAGTCAGAGATCTGCCTGCCTTTGCCTCCCTAGTGCTGGGATTAAGGTGTGTGCTCCACTACCTTTGGGCTCTAATATGGTTGCCATAGTTAAGTTCATGTTTAGATGTAGGAATGCCAACTGTCAGCCAGAAAAGATGCCCTCTAGGGGAAGGAAGTAAAAGAGAGTGATGGGATCCTTGCTCAACTGCAGGCATAAGACATCACTTTTAATGGAATGATTCAGAAAGCATCTCTGTGGGCTGTTCTTTGAGTTGAAACTTAAGGGTTAAACTTAAGGGAAAAGGTGAGAGCGACAGAGGACGGGAAAAAAGAGAAAAGATGAAAAAAGAGAACTGAGCTGAGTGAGAAGCAGGAGAGTGCTGAGTGCTGAGAAGCAGGATGTGCGGAACAGAGTTGGAGATACCCTGTGACCTACCGGGAGATCTTAACCAGAGGCTCACAAGCTCTGAAGACTAGATACACGTAAAGAGGGTACAAAGCATCTCAAAGTACGACCAACAAAGGACGACAGAAGGTGGGTATGAGCTTTTTTGACATCTTAACACTCCTGAAAATTACTGTTTATAGTCCACTTCAGTTTAGAGACATGGCTCTCGATGTAGCCAACAAAGGATGACCACTAGCTAGCAGTGTGTAATTCTTGTGATATACGTTACTCCTTAGTATTATGTAGGGAAGATGTTATGTAGAAAGAAAACATTAGCCATCGAATCCCCAGATTGTCTCATATTCGTAAAGCAACCTTGTGAGCTGGGTTTTCTTACCCCTGTTTTCCACACAGGAACGCTAAAGATCAAAGTGAGTAAGAGCCTACAGACGTCACCGTCTACTAGTGACCACCTAGGTGGGAGCGAGTATGTCATTTCCAAAGCCTGTCGTTCTTAAATTGTATTTGCAGGATGATGATTCAATTTAATTGGTTAAGAAAAGATACAGAAAGCTGGAATCGGTGGTGCATGCCTTTAATTCCAGCACTGGGGAGAAGAGAAGGGAAGAGGACGGCAGATCTCTGACATCAAGGCCATCCTGGGCCGGGCAGTGGTGGCGCACGCCTTTAATCCCAGCACTTGGGAGGTAGAGGCAAATGGATTTCTGAGTTCGAGGCGAGCCTGGTCTACAGAGTGAGTTCCAAGATAGCCAGGGCTACACAGAGAAACCCTGTCTCAAAAAACCAAAAACAAAAAACCAAAAAAAAAAAAAAAAAAGAAAAGAAAAAGAAAAAGGCCATCCTGATCCTGGTCTACACATCTAATCTCAGGAAAGCCAGGGCTACACAGAGGAACCTTGTCTTGAAAAACCAAAACCAAAACAACAACAACAAAAAAGATACAGGGCTGCAAGATGACTCAGCAGGTAAGGGTGCTTCTTGCCAAACATGAGTACCTGAGTTCAATCCCGGGGCTGCACATGATGGAGAGTACTGACTTCTGCAAGTGTCTCCTTCTCCATGTGCATGCCATGGCTTGCAAGTTCCCACAGATGGACCGATGGACAGACAAACAGACAGAAGTTTTTTATAAGTAAAAACTTAAAAACTGCAACAACAAGTGAATTCAGTGTAGTATCATTTGCTCCCTATGAGATTGTGAAAGGAGGAATGACTTCTTTGAGGGGAAAAAAAGATCACAGTATTACACTGAAGTTCATGGAATTTCAGAGTTGGGAGAATTTAGAAGCCAGTTCACGTGACACAACAAAGTCAGGATTCCTGTTATCAGGTTGATGGGCTGTTACCCAGCATTCATTAGAAAAATCAAAGAGGTGGGAATTTCTTCCCTACTAGATCTCAGCTCTGTCAGTCATTATTTAGTAATGATCATTAGATCATTAGATCATTACTAAGTCACTTTATTCCATTCAGTTTTCTTAGCAATTAATTAAATACATTTTCACAGACCATTGTTGGACAGATGAAAGGAGACAGGTATAGAGATTAATCCAGTCATAGAGGAGTATAATGTTGGTTCTACTTAGTTTCTTTTTATAGCACAGCTATTTAGTTTCTGGATTGTCATCAACTAGAAGGTCTCCCTCGGTATAAGTTTTAGCAACATCTTGAGGTTAAACCTTAATGGTCAAATGAAACGTGCTTCCCCCAACCCCTACCTTTCTCTTGATATCTTCACAGATATCTTATTCCAGTTAAAGGAATTGGAGATACGGGAGGAAAATTTTGTTCTATGTTGAGCTGGGAAGCTGGTGTGAGTCAACTGCGTGATCTCAAGAACTATTTAGATTGAATGAGTGGGTCAAAGATGACTTTCTTTTTTTTTTTTTTTTAGTTTTGGTTTTTCGAGACAGGGTTTCTCTGTGTAGCCCTGGCTGTCCTGGAACTCATTCTGTAGACCAGGCTGTCCTCGAACTCAGAAATCCGCCTGCCTCTGCCTCCCAAGTGCTGGGATTAAAGGCGTGGGCCACCACTGCCCGGCCAAAGATGACTTTCAATTTATAACGTGAAGCTCTGTCCGATGATGGAACACGGGGATACTATGAAAACAGCCAAACAGCTTTCCTTGAGCACTCAGCTTCTTTTGTGGGGTGGTGGGGACTAACTTCGGTTTCGTCTCTTCAGATGTCCGCGAGATGGCGATGGGGAGCTCGTATGCCGCTTGCGGGACACTCCTGGTCCACCCTCTGGGCAGACAGACTACAACTCCCGGAGTGCTCTGAGAAGGGAGGCGGGGTCTTCTGGTAGGAACGCGAGGGCGGGTCTTCCGGGTGTGTGTTTCCGGCGTCGGCGGCCGCGGCCGGGGACGGTGTGAGAGCGGTAAGATGGCGGCCGCAGCAGTGGTGGAGTTCCAGAGAGCCCAGTCTCTACTCAGCACCGACCGGGAGGCCTCCATCGACATCCTCCACTCCATCGGTAAAGGTCCTGGCGCCGACCCGGCGGCTCCGCCGTCCCGGCGCGGCCTGTGTCGGTCGGAAGCGGCGGAGAGGGGCCGGACTAGCCGGCTATGGTGCTGCTGACTCACTGTGTGTGAGGGGGGCCGGGCTGGGGGCGCAGGCCGCTCGGGGCCCCCGGGAGCCCTATGGCTTCCAATCGGGCGGGAAGCCCTGAGGCATCCCGCGCGTCCACCTGCTGGCTGCTGACTCACGGTGGGCGCAGCGCAGCGTGGAGAGAGGGCCGGGCCGGGTTCGCTACCCCTAAGGGTCTCCGGTTGTGGCCCGCGCGAGCTGGCCGGGGGCTGAGAGTGGCTGCTGGTTACAGACTGGTCGTAGAGTGTGTTCCTGAAAGGTCCGGGCGACTGCCGCTCAGGACTGACATTTCCCGCCGTTGTTATCAGCACAGGTTGCTCCGGGTGGGAGCGCGAGCGCTTCTCTTGGAGTTTTCTTCCGGGACGCTGTGAGCTGCTGCTTACTCCCAGCCCTCAGCAGCAGACTCCAGCAAAAGAGGACCACTTTTTGGGTGTGGGAAGTTGAAGAGTGCCACACACTTCAGATTGGTATTTGGTAGAGGTGGCCGAGACGATCTTCTGTCCGGTGTAGACTGTGAGGCGAAGAGTCCTCGGAGTGGGACCGCCGGGACAGGAGGTGACTAATTTTTCCCAGTAGGGGTTGAAGTTAGTTCTGAGAGTCTGTTGTTCAGGGAACTTTTTGGAACCGGCGGGCCTCACGTTGCTGGAGAAAAGGAAAAATTTAACACCATAGTGCGATTGATTGTCTTAAACCTGAGGGCAACAAGAAAGTTGAAATAGGAAACTCCAGCTGGTCGCTTTCTACTGGGATTCAGGTATGAACAGAAGTAAATGGATGATGGCAGAGAAGGCCTTTTAATATTCAGTCCTGAAGGGTTCAGTTGGGGAATGAGCTTCTTGTGGTAATGTGGTCTTTTAAATGTAGCCTGGGAAGATTCGGATTGGATCAACAAGTAGTTCGTGAATGGAGGTGAATGGAGGTATATGAGGGACTTCCAGGATTGTTGGTACTTACGGTGACTTACTGAGTCTGTTGAATTTCAGTACTCAAGACTTGTACTAAAAAAGGACAGTGTCAACAGCTTGATGTCCTTATCTTTGGGGATACTAGAAAGGAGAGGAGTTGGAGATCACAGTGCATTTTGAAGGAATTTTGTTTGTTTGTTTGTTTGTTTGTTTTTTGAGACAGGGTTTAGGGTTTCTCTGTATAGTCCTGGCTATCCTGGAACTCACTCTGTAGACCAGGCTCGAACTCAGAAATCTGCCTGCCTCTGCCTCCCAAGTGCTGGGATTAAAGGCGTGCACCACCACTGCCTGGCTTGAAGTAATTATATTATGAAATGTTTTATTTCGAAGTTCTGTTTATGTCAGTTTTAGCCCAGAGTACCAGAGTCATCCGGTTGTTTTTACAAAGATATTTTGTTTTTCTGTGATCACATGTTAATATTTAGAACTAATCTGAGGAGCATGAGGGTTTTTTTTTTTTGTGCTTAGTGCCAAATTTTTTGCCTTTCAGTAAGTAGAAATTACTGATAAACATTGCCATTATAGTATTTCACCTTTATAAGACCCATTATGAACTTTAGCCTATTTTCCAAATGAAACTACCAAATAGATAAGGGGGGGGACCCTCTAAAGAAAAGTGAAATACAGATATTATAAAAAGAAAAAGAAAAAAAGTAGTGGTTGTTCACTATACTCAGAGTCCCCTGCAAGTTTCCGTGTTAGAGCAAGCTTGAGTCATGGTGGGTGACAGCATTACTTTTTCCGGAGTCCATCATGAAGTATCAAAATCTTGGGTTTTGTCAAGTCATGATGCTTTTTTAGAGCATTGGTAACTAGTCATGGTCACCAAAATAAGCACAGCAAACTTTGGAGAGGCTATTTGAGGTTCAAGCAGTTGAATAATTATTAACAGTTGAAAGTAGGACAGATAAAAGTTACTTTAACAGGACCTGAATCCGTCATGAGGCAGCAATCTCTCCTGAGTGTGACTGAAGCTTTGATAGGAATTTCTCTGGGAGGATTTATAGAATTGCTTATTCTTGATACAATCCTTCAGCTAAAAGCTTTCTGTAGACTTAAAGTTTGTTGAAAGACTTGCTTTATAGTAATCAATAACTTTGTAATTTGATTTTAGTTTGTGATAGGTAAATGCACAGGAATGTTTTAAAAAATATCTTAATACAGCACAGTTACTGGTATGGAGCTCATTATAACTGGGAAGTATTTACTTTAATTTTACTTTAAGCAAGCACAGCAGAAATTTCAAGTGTTGGTGGGTGAGATGAATTCTAAGGGATTGATTAAAAAGGTATACTTTAAGTGAAAAATACTTCTTTTACTATTAATATGAGGCATATCCTACAGTTATTTGGTCATTTTACTTTAAAGTTTTTTTTTTTCCCTTATTTGTTTTCTAGTTTCATTTGGAGAATAGGCTAGAGTTCATAATGGTCTTATAAGGGTGAATTTTTCCTTGCTTCATTTTTTTTTTTTTTAATCATAATTTTAAGAGTTCATTTTCTTTTTTTAGTGAAGCGTGACATTCAGGAAAATGATGAGGAGGCAGTCCAGGTCAAAGAGCAGAGCATCCTTGAACTGGGGTCTCTTCTGGCGAAGACTGGACAAGCTGCTGGTAAGTCTTACAAATGGATTGTACCTATAATGCTGTTGTCTGAAATGCCAGATGCAATGTCTCTCAGAACACAAGATGATATCTAACACCCAGTTCATTTGTGGAATTCAGTTTTATTTTCCTGACAACTTGTTGATCTTCAGTTTTGAAGCACAAAAGTGTAGAATTTTATTCTACAGGTGAGGGAAAGTCCTGTTTTTGTTGGACTATGGTAATCTGTGATTTGTTCTTTGTTTTCAAGTTCTCATTGTATTTCCTTACATGTCTACAGCAGCAGTCTTCAGCAACCTCATTGACTAGTTCTAGTATATTTAAAGAGAGTGACTTTAGGCTCTTCACTTGAAAAATGGCCGCAGAGTTTGTATCCAAGTGACTCACTTTTTTCTGATGTAGAATGAGTAAAACATTAAATAGTGCCTTCCTAAGGCGACTTGTTTGGTACCTGGGACTTTCGCATATTGTCCAGACATCCAAGTGGTAATTGAACCATTAACTGGTTGGGTTTGAGAAGGTAGATGAATGATGACCAATAAAGTCATAGTATCATAAGCTTGTTTAAACTTAAAATGGGTAAGTCATATCACTTCAGAGTGACCTTAGAGGGGCTGAATAGATGGCTCAAGAGTTAGGAGCACTTGTTGCTCTTATAGAGGATCCGGGATTTGGTTCCCAGCACCCACAGAGTGGCTCACAACGGTCTGTAACTCCAGTCTCAGGGGATCTGATGCCCTCTTCTGACCTCCAAGAGCACCAGGCATGCACATGGTGCACAGATATACATTCATGCACATAGCATAAGTAAATATTAAAAGAAGTTAAAGTGAAGTTAGAATTTATTTGATTAGAATGAAGAGAGTTCTGGTAAGTCACTTCATAAGTCTCTCCCTCCCTCCCTCCCTCCCTCCCCCTCTCTCTCTCTCTCTCTCTCTCTCTCTCTCTCTCTCTCTCTTTTAAGTTTAGTTTAGTAAGCCAAGAGGATGGTGGAGATAGTATAACAAAAGTTCTTAAACTTGGCTGGAGAGGTGGCTCAGTGGTTAACAGCACTGACTGCTCTTCCAGAGGTCCTGAGTTCAATTCCCAACAACCACATGGTGGCTCACAACCATCTGTAATGGGATCTGATGCCCTCTTCTGGCGTCTCTGAAGACAGTGACAGTGTATACAATAAAAGAAATAAATCAATCTTAAAAAAATCTTGGACTTATAAACTAAGATCTTTTGCAACTAATGATAATTTATCTTTTTAGTTACTGCCTCAATCAGTAGAAAGTTAAGTAAAGATGTGGATGGTTCATGCCTGTTATTCAGCACTTGGGAGGCAGAGGCAGGCTGATCTTTTTAAGTGTGAGGCTAGCCTGGTCTATGTAGTGAATTCTAGGATAGTCAGGGTTATATAGTGAGAACCTGTCTCAAGAAAACAACAAAAACAACCTTGTGTTTAATATATACAGTGAGTGTTTCATTAATGTTTTTCTAGTGAGGTACTGAAACCCCATTTCATGCCTTTCTCCTTCATTCTCACCTCTCTAATGCTTTACTGGTTGGATATTTTTTTCCCTTTGAGATAGTGACTCTGTGTACCTCTTGATGTCCTGAAACTTACTATGTGGAACAGGCTGGCCTTAAACCTGCAGAGATCCGCCTGTCTTTCCCTCCCATAAAGGTGTGTGGTACCATGCCTGGCCACTTGCTGGAATTTTATAGGTGAAATACTATGGTTTGCAAAAACACTTTTAGCCTACTTTTGTAAGACAGTTTGATTCTTACTGGTCAGTATTCACAGACTAGAAATCATACGGAGGACTTGAAGCCAGTTGTATTTACCTATCTATGCAATAGTTATTTGACAGATCTGTTGACTTTTAGTTTTGAAAACATGTCTATTCCCTTATTCTCCAATTTTGTGTTATTGTGCATTTCATAGTTACCTAGCACTGCTAAGTACCCTGCCTAAAAAGTTTATGACAGGATCGCAGGTGGAAATATTACTAGGAGGTTAATTAAGATAAAGGTATGATGTGTAGTAGTGATTGAGAGTAGTTTGAGCATTAGCAAACAAGGTGCCTGAGCTCAGGGTCTGTGGACGTTTTCTCGGAAAACTTGAAAAAAAAAAGTCTGCTGAATTTGTTAGATTCTAAGAAGGAGATTCTGATCATTAATTGCAGATAATTCCAATGAAATTAGGAATATGATTTTCAGAAATTAAAGCAATATACAAACATGGAAATAAACTGAGTATATCTAAGAATGAATACTCAATACTGATAGATTAAAATAGGAAAGGAGATTTAAAATAAGATCAGATCATTTGTTCCTCTGTTAAGGTGAGAATAATTAGTACTTAGAAAATAATGGTAGCAGATGCTAGTGACAAAGGCAGAATACTTAGTTCATGTTTCACTTCTGCCTTTTCTAGGAAGGAAAATGATTTTCAAACAGAAAAGATAGAAATAACATCAGAAAGAATTAAAGACAAGGTAGGTGAGAGAAGAGAGAGAACATGGTCCTTCTAAGTTTTTCTTGTCTCTGACAATTTTGTTCGTTGATGTCAAAGGAGTACTGGTGGATGTGAATGCAGAACCACTTAATCAGGGAAATCATGGAGGGCAAAGTATATGAACACTGAGCTAGCAAATGTTATTCCACCTTTTAGAAAGCTAAGACGAGGAAGATACTACAAACTAGCCTGGGTGGTGGTGGTGCAAGCCTTTAATTCCAGTACTTGGGAGGCAGAGGCAGGCACTCCGTGAGTTCCAGGACAGCCTCTCTACAGAGTAAGTTCCAGTGCAGCCAGGGCTACATAGAGAAACCCTGTCCCAAACAAAACAAAAGAAAATAAACAACAAAAAATTACTACAAAATGAAATTAATGACCTGGGATAGGTGATTAAGTAGAAGATTTTAATTAAAACTGGGTTATTTTGAACAGACTATTCTAATCTCACCTTCAAAACTAGTAAATTTGCAGAGGACATGTCACCTGCCTTTGCAAACAAAGTTTAATTGAACATGGTCACATCTATTTCTGTGTTTCTGATTGTTTTTTGTATTGCAGTGGAGTCATTTATAAGCTGCTATCATCTAAGACCATGTAACCTTGCAAAGCTAAAAATATTTACTATCTGGCTTTTCACAGAAGTTTGCCAAATGTAGAGTAGAAGAATGAGATAGAATATATATTTGATGTGAGTGGGCTATTTTATTATTTGCCTGAATATTAAATGATAGGTATAGGTTATATGTTTATAGTAGGCTGAATAATTATTGAAATATATTAATAATTGTTTCCAAACTTGAGAAATCATATTGATTTTCCTTGATTTTTTTTTTTTTTGGGTGGGGGATCAATATCTGGTCCCTATGGTTAAAGCCATAGCAGAAGGCCTGTTACTTTTGTAGTCAGTACAGAGTACATTTAAGAGTCAGTTACCCCATCTCAGAAAACCAAAAAAAAAAAAAAAAAAAAAAAAAGAGTCAGAGTTACTGCCAAAGCTAGGAAGATTAGTTTAGTTATGAAAGTAAGAATGAATATACATATATTTTATATATATATATGCATATATATACACACATATATGTATATATATATGTATATATATAATATTATATGAAATAGTTATTGAAAGAAAGATGTAGAATTATATACCTTTATAATACTCTATGCAAAAAAATACCATAATGGATTTAGTGTGAACCAATAATGTCATCTTGCTGCTGAGTTATAGAGATATACTCCTATAATCCCAGCAGATAAGAGTTGGAGGCAGGAGTTTTGTGAGTTTGATACTAGCCTGTGCTGCACAGGGAGACCATTTCTCAAAAAAAACACTTCCCCATACTTTTTAAAAGAACTGCTTTGCCGGGCAGTGGTGGCGCGCACGCCTTTAATCCCAGCACTTGGGAGGCAGAGGCAGGCGGATTTCTGAGTTCGAGGCCAGCCTGGTCTACAGAGTGAGTTCCAGGACAGCCAGGGCTACACAGAGAAACCCTGTCTCGAAAAAAACAAAAACAAATAAAGATAGGTCCTCACCAGGCAGTAGAGGTACACACCAGGGCTATACAGAGAAACTCTGTCTCGAAAAACAAACAAACAAACAAACAATAAAAGAACTGCTTTGTAGTAGTTATGTGGTAGCCAACTCTGTCCTACTCTGAGAACCCTCTTTGAGCATTTTCTTCAGTTCTAGTTACCACAAGCATATCAGAAGTTCTTTTACCAACATAACTTACTCAGGAGAGGGACTGAGGAGATAAGTCATTGGAAACAAGGACACTGGAGGAACATTTGAAACAGTAACAGTCGATCTTTAGCTTTGAGAACAGGAAGGTTGAGGAAATGTGAATGATAGTTACCTTAAAATACTGGAAGACAGTGGAAGGAGATACGATTTGCTTAAAAAAAAAAGATACAGATTTGTTTCAAAAAATTCTTTGATCAAGATTGGAGTAGGCTGCTTTTTGAACATATTAAGTCACTAAAATCACAGTTTTCAAACATAATAGGAAAATATGGAAGAATTATTATTGAGTCAGACTAGTTCTATAAATAAATAAAGCCTTCATGAACTAGGGCTGTATGTCTCTCAGTAGTGGAGCACATGCCAGCTAGGTGCTCCTCCAGCCTCTACACGAACAATCTATGCTTGTATAGAATAATTAAAATTTGCATAAATGCAGTCTGGTGTGTGTGTGTGCGCGCGCATGTAGACAGAATCTCATTTCTGTTCTTTTGAGACAGTAGATCTCTACGTAGTCCAGGCTATGTGCCAAACTCACTATGTAGTCCTTGAACTCACTCATTGTGATCCTACAGCCCTAGCTTCCTGAGTGCTGGGGCACTCCATGTGGGGCTAGGAATTTTTTTTTTTGTTTCCCTAAGGGCAAGAGATTTATTTTGCCAGTTATTCCAGAGCTTCCACTTGTTTAGTAGGGAGGGCACAAGTTGGACAGAACTGTTTAACTCACGGTGAACAGAAGAGAATGGAAGCAGCTAGAAGGGCACAAGAAGAAATTTGAAGAGGGAAAAAAATTTACTGTTGACTGGTGTTTGTGTGGAAGACTCGGTAGTTCCTTAGCTGAGCCTCTAAAGGCTATATAGAACTTGTGGAGGTTAGGAGATACTCAGGTGGGCTTCTGCCATGAAGGCACCTTGAAAGTAGGCGTACAGTGAGTATATGAGCATAAATGAGAACACAAAATGGCAAGAAGCCTTAGATATCAAGTCAGTCCTGGGGAGTGAAGGGATGAGCGTTTCCATTCTGCGTAGCTCCCCTTTAGCACCTCACATAGTTCTGTGCATCCTCTGACTTCAGCAGAGGAGGATTTCAAGGACGCGGAATTTCTGTTTTCAGGAGGGCAAAGTTTGCTTGCCCTGAATTAGAATTCTCAGGAGGATGAGTCTACAATTAGAGAATATTAAAGACACTGGCACTAGGATTGCTCCAACCTACATTCCCAAAATACTTCTTGTTTAGTTAAAGCATTGTCTAGGGGTTGGAGACATGGCTCAGTAAAGAACGCTTGTTATTGTCTGAGAAGACCCACGCTTGATCTCCATCACTCACAACCACCTGTAACTCTAGCTCTAAGGGCAGCTTGAGTTCTTTGATCTTTGACCTCTAAGGACATTTGCTCTTATTTGCAGTTGCACACATGTAATTAAAAACAATAAAAATAAATCCTAAAAACATTGTCCCTGGGTGATGGTGGCACATATCTTTAATCCTAGTATTTGGGAAGGAGAGGCAGGTGGATTCTTGAGTTTGAAGCCAGCCTGGTCTACAGAGTAAATTCTAGGACAGCCAGGGCTACATAGTGAAACCCTGTCTCTAAAACAAAACAAAGCATTGTCTAATTTTTCCTGTTTAACAAGCACTTCTCTATTGCTACCAAAGTCACTCCCTTAGATTTCCTGAACTGCCCTCTTTTCTTCTAAAAGGGAGAAGAAAGCTTTATGTTTGGTTGGTTTTTTGAGATGGGTTCTCTGTAATGGACAGCTTTTTAAGTCATTACTTTAGACTTAGGTTTTGGAGATTAGTGAGGAATTTTTAAAGTGTATAATGAAACTTACTAAGGACGAGTCATCCTGATCTCACTGTGGCAAAGAAGGGTTATTGCTGAAAGGCTGCACAGGGACACTTTAAAGGCCTGGAGTTGGAAACCTCTGTTTGAGGGAAACTGCTAAGGCATAGATTTGGAGGGTGAAAAGATTACCCTTGTGACTTGATATTTGCTGGTTGTGGTTGTCCACAGTGGCAGGTGCACAGCATAGTTCATGTTTTATAAAACTCTTCTTGATAACAGAAGTACTTTGCTGTGTTTCTTTCATTTAAATGGATAAATAGATGGGTCTTTCCCAGGTTTTCATAGTGATTCAGAGAATAAGTGGGAGTGGAGTATAACCTTGGTAGCTGATAACATTGTTGGTGTTCTATTACTTGTGTGAGTTAAAAAAATTAAGTCAGCATCTCATACTGTAGACTTGGAACTCATTATGTGACTGACCTC
Organism: Grammomys surdaster; assembly: GCF_004785775.1. Taxonomy (NCBI): domain Eukaryota; kingdom Metazoa; phylum Chordata; class Mammalia; order Rodentia; family Muridae; genus Grammomys; species Grammomys surdaster. The sequence continues at coordinate 2,469,022 of NW_021621078.1, read as the reverse complement.
AGAGTCACAGTAATTCTTCGACTTCCTGCTTAAGTGCTAGGAATACAGGTGTGACCTACCACCACACCTGGCTTTGATGGGAATTGTTAAAACTTCTAGAGTGTTCCATTAGACTGAAACCAGGTATGATTTTTATTATAGTGGCTCAGTTTTCTTAAATAGAGTTTAATGGAGTTTATTTTATTAATGTATTTATTTGTGTGTATTTGGGAGATACACGCATGCCTTGTGCTTGTGTGGAGCTTAAAACACAATTGGCAGGAATTGGGTCCGGGGTCCAAGATAGGCTATCAGACTTAGCATCAAGTACCTCAAGCCCTTGAGGCCCAGATTTTTAAATGAAGATTTTTGTTTCTAATATTTCATTTTATTTTCTGAATTGCCATCTACACAGAGCTTGGAGGACTCCTGAAGTATGTACGACCTTTCTTGAATTCCATCAGTAAAGCTAAAGCAGCTCGTCTGGTTCGGTCTCTTCTTGATCTGTTTCTAGATATGGAAGCAGCTACAGGGCAGGAGGTAAGTTCTATGAATGACAGGAAGCAGATAGTATGGAAAGCAGTGTGTCTCAGTGAAAGATGTGTACTTACTTCACTGTGGTGCTGTGTGGAAGGGACAGCTGGGAGCATGCTCAGGACTTATCATGTCAGTTTCTCTTTGTTACAGGGCATTTGATACTTTGAGTCTGTTCCATGCTTTGCTTTGTAAGTGGAGATTGTCAGTGGTCCCTGGAATCCTCATTACATCAGGGTCACAAACTGATTCTTGTCTTTGAGGTATTGTATTGCCACACCTTTGTAATGTTTTCTGTGTCTGTGGTACCTTTCATCTTGTGTCACGAAGTTTCTTATGAGCACCAATTAAGCCTTGTGACATCCTTTCTTGTACGTTTTGTATGGCTTACGTGCCTTTATTAAGGGGTAAGCATCCATCTGTTGTGTTTCACGTGTTGGGAAGTGACTGATGTTTTTATACATGTTACTTACAAGTTTAAACTGGACTTTGAGCTTTTCAAAAGAGGTCCTCTCTGGAACCAGTATTTACTGAGTGCCTATAGTAATACTATAGCCAGTAGGGATAAAGTCGAAAAAATGCAGTAATACTCTCATGAAGATTACATTCTAAGAGGGAAGGCAGATAATATATAAGATGTATGATAGATAATACATAAAGTCAGGGGCTGGAATTGCCAGTTGCTCAATATGTCTGATTATCTTCTGTGTCTGAGGTGAACTTGCAGGTAAAAACAAAATTCCACAGTAGTATATTGGACTGAGTGAGGGATTTCAGAAATCCAGGACACATGGATCCTACTTTGGAATTACATTTTGTTGAGTCTGTTTTCTTTTTTTTTTCTTTTTTGGTTTTTGAGACAGGGTTTCTCTGTGTAGCCCTGGCTGTCCTGGAACTCACTCTGTAGACCAGGCTGGCCTCAAACTCAGAAATCCGCCTGCCTCTGCCTCCCAAGTGCTGGGATTAAAGGCGTGTGCCACCACTGCCCGGTGAGTCTGTTTTCTTGCTTTGATGCTTTTTTATTTTTTATTTTTAGATTTATTTATTTATTTATTTATTCATATTAGTATTAGTGTTTTGCCAACATGTATGTATATGTACTACATACGTGTCTGGTGCTCTTTGAGGCCAGAAATGGGCATTAGATACCCTGGAACTAGTCTTATGGATGGCAGTAAACCGTTATGTGGGTGCTGGGAAATGAACTCAGGTCCTTTAAAAGAACAGTATGGGCTCATAGCCGCTGAGTCATTGCTCCAGCCCCACTCTGATAAAGCCAAGCTATCACCTTTATTTGAACTCTTCAGTTTCCTTGTTTCTGGTTGATGATAGTAGCTCAAAAATAGATAATATTTAGATAAATATTTTTGAATCAAAGTATTATAGTTATTTGGTGAATTAAAGAAACATACTTTTTAGAAATGTTTTTTAAAATATTTAGTTTTTTTATCAAGTCTTAAACTTGTTTTATAAATTGTACTTTATATTCATGAGTTCATCTTTGGTCTGAAGTAGAATTTCTTAAGATAGGCTGACCAATGAATGTTGGCTTCTGACTACTAAATGCTACTTTGAACTTTTTAGGTTAAAAATAATTTTTTTCTTCAGTTTTTTTTTTTTTTTTTGAGACAATATCACTATGTTTCCTTGGCTAACCTGGAACTCACTATGCTGACTGAGACTGGCTTGGGATTCAGAGAGATCCACCTGCCTCTTCTTCTGGAGTGCTAGGATTAAAAGCATACGCCACCAGGCCTTTAATCCTTAGTCCTTTGTGGAAGTCCTCAGCTCATAACTTGGTGCTCTTTATTTGATCAGTGGGACTTACTGGCCTTTGTTATATGGCTCCATGTTTGTGCGCGCGCTCGCGCTCTCTCTCTCTCTCTCTCTCTCTCTCTCTCTCTCTCTCTCATTTCTGTACATTGTAGTTGTTCATTTCGCCAATTAATGACCTTCCTTCCTTTTCTTAGAGTAAAAGGAAGTACTCAGGCATGTTGTAGAAAAGTTAAATAATTAATCTGTCCTCTTCTAGAGATGTCTCACTGTGTGGCCCTGACTGGTCTGGAATTTATTAGGTATGCCAACCGGCCTCAGACCAATAGAGATCTTCCTGCATCTGCTTTGCGAGTGCTAGGATTACCCATGCTGGCTCACTTGTCCTTCAGAGTCAGGCTCTCATAGCTCAGGCTGCTGTGAAACTTGAAATCCTCTTTAGCTTTCCAGGTGCTGCCATTAAAGGTGTGCACTACCATACCTGGCTACATTTTGTCATGTTTGTACGTGTGTGTAACTTCAGTGTTTAGTAAAGACTTTTTTTTTGACAATTAGCAATTTAACTTTTATCAAAAAAAATCCTGTCTATTCCATTGATTGGATTTTTTTGATAGTTATAGGTTATTTGCTATTAAAAAAAAAATTCTACTTTGTGTGTGTACCCATGTTCTGTGATGCATGTTTGGGGGTGTCAGAGGACAGCTTTCTGGATTATAGGCGTGTGTTACCACACCTGACTTCCATACTTTCTTTCTCCCTGCCTCCCCCAATGCTTTCTTTTCTTCTTTTTTTTTCCTCTCTTTTTTTTTTCTTTTTCTTTCTTTTTTTTGAGACAGGGTTTCTATGTGTTGTCCTGGAGCTGAGGAGCCCCTCCTGCCCCTGCCGTCTGAGTGCTGTGGTTAAAAGCATGCACCATTGCTGCCTGGATTTATATTCGTTTTCCTTTTAGCTATTTTGTCTTTTTTTAAATTTTGTTTTAATTTTTGGATTTTCTTGTTTTCTTTAGAGACCATCTTACTGTAGCCTTGAACTCAAGAGATCTGTGTGCCTCTGCCTCTTGAGTGCTAAGGTTAAAGGTGTGCACCAACACTGCCTGGCTTATTTTCAAAGATATTTTACCAACTAGCCTTCTAAAAATTTTGTATCTTTTCTGTTCTTGCTTAAGCCTTCAGTGGCTTCCCACTGTCAGCTTGAGGTAGTTCCTGGCTTTCTGGAATATAGTACAGTACAGCGCCTCACTCTCTCCTTTCTGAATACTGTTCTGGGCTTGGTTTGCTGAGAACCCATCTGCTCCTCATGTGCGGTTTTCCTTCTGTAATCCTGTCTCAGGTTTTTTTCTTGTTAATGTTGATGTGATCTTAACTTCTTCAGTGACCCACATTGTATTTTATACATGTTATATTTCTGTTTTTTTTTTTGCCTTAAACGAGAATTATACATTTGCCTTATCATCTTTAACATAGTTTCACTCAGGAACTATACCTGGAGGTAACTCAAGGCTTTCCTCATTTCCAGTACATGTCACATTCTATGGTTATTTAATTATTTTTTTTTTAGATTTATTTTATGTGCATAAGTGTGTTGCCTATATGAACATAAGTGCACCATGTGTGTTCAGTGCCTGAACATGTCAGATGAGAATGTTAGACCCCCTAAAACTGGGATTACAGGCCATTGTGAGCTGCCATGTAGGTGCTGGGAACCAAACCCAGGTCTCCTTCGAGAGCTGCCAGTTGTCTTTAACAGCAGAGCTCTCTTTCTGGCCCCTAAGAGTAGTTTGTCTTAAAGGAATTACATAATTAGTACTTGAAGGAGAAGGAATATCAGGCCTTGGGTGTTCAGAAAATATTTTCTTGAATTAAGATCTGAGGCTTTTTTTTTTAAAACTTACTGATTTTTTTTATATATATGGATGTTTTGTGTACATGTGTGTTTGTGCACCAGGTTGTGTCCTCAGAGGCTAGAAGAGGTTGTTGAATCCTTGGGGACTGTGGAATTAGACAGTTGTGAGGCCCTGTGAAGGTGCTGAATATTGAACCTGGGTCCTCTAGAAAAGCAACCAGTGCTCTTAACTGATTAGCCATCTCTTCAGCCCCTAGATATGAGTTTATTTAACGGACATATGAATATACCTCACCTTTCCTTGTCTAGATGACTCAAAAGTTTTTGTTGTGGGGAAATTGATACATTGTTTATTCTTGGTTCTTTAAAATTTTCTGGTAATGTGAAAACATAGAGAAGGAAGGCATAGATGGCTCACTGTTTTAGTACTATTGAGGCCCGAGGAAGTCTGAGAAATTGTTAAGGGAGCTAGACTTGTGTTAAAGAGCTTTGTATCAATAATACAGGAGGGAAGGGTTGGTGAAATGGCTTATCTGGTAAAGATGCCTGCTGCCAAACCTGATGACCATTCTTGGTATCCACATGGTGGAAGCAAAAACTAAGTCACTGAGACAAAATAACTGTAGCAAGCTCCATGATCTTTAAATTTTTTCCTCTGGGCCTGGCACTGGTTTCTTAATTATTATTATAGATAAAGCAAACCAGTATACTCAGTAATTGAAAATAGATTTCAAATTCATTTGTAAGGCACAGAAACTTTCTTGTTGTAGGAACGTGTCTGTAGTGACCTTAACTAAAGTCCTGGTTAAGGCAGAAAGAACTCTGGGGATAGGGAAAGCTGATGTGTGACCTTGTGAAAATAGCTTACCATCTGGATTATCAGGGAAATGAAGGTGGGTGAGATGCTAGAGTAGACTCAGCTGTCTCTTGCTTAGGACTATTTTGGAGTTTTTTATTTTATGTGCATTGATGTTTTACCTGCATGTATGTTTGTCTGTGTGAGGGTATTAGATCCCCTGGAACTGGAGTCACATGTGGGTCCTGGGAATTGAACTTGGGTCCTCTGAAGAGCAGCCAGTGCTCTTAACTGCTGAGCCATCTCTTTAACCCCTTGGAGTATTTATTGAAGTACAACATAGTATAGAGGAATATATCAGTTTCTCAGCATTCATTTTGTGTTATTTGGAAAAGCACTCCATTTTCCTAGCCTCACAAGTTATATATGACTTAAGACTATTGTATTTTTCTTGTTAAAAATATTCAAAACAGCCAGGTGGTGGTACCCTATGCCTTTACTTCCAGTACTCAGGAGCAGAGGCAGGTGGATCTCTGTGAGTTGGAGGACAGCCTGGTCTACAGAGCTAGTTTTAGAGTAGTCAAGGCTACAGAAAGAAACTCTGTCTTGGAAACACAGAAAAAAATTCAGAATATTTTCAGTTTATCCATATCATGAATATATCTTGAATTTGACTTTTTATAACATACTGCAAAACTCTTAAGGTTGTGATTGGCTTGCTTTTAGTTTAGTTTTTGCAGATTAAGTAGCCACCAGGGGGCTTCAGTGAGGAGTTAGTTAGAATTCATTAGCCTAGTCCTAGTGAATTGTCTCAGTGTTGTTTTGTTTACTTGTCATTCTCATCGCGTTAGATTACTCTCTTCAGTTTTCCTCTCTCACAGCATCTCTCAGAAGAACTTTGAATTTACAAAAGAACCCATTGCATTAGTTCTCCAGAAAGTTCAGTTTCTCATTTCATCACCTTGTAGTCTTATTAGCAACCTTTTTAAAAAAAAAAAAAAAAAAAGATTTATTTATTTTATTTATCTGAGTACACCGTCACTGTCTTCAGACACACCAGAAGATGATATCAGATGGCTGTGAGTCACCATGTGGATGCTGGGAATTGAACACAGGTCCTCTGGAAGAGCAGCCAATGCTCTTAATCGCTGAGCCATCTCTCTAACCCCTGTCTTCCCCTTTAATATAAACTAAGTTTACTGTATTTGTTTTTCTGTGTGAATGATAATAGTGTTTAGGAGAAAGAGTGAGCTAGATGTTTTGAGCCTCCCAGCTGTTAGGAACAAGGTTTTTTTTGTGTGTGTGGAGTTTTACCTCTTTTTACTAGCATAGTCACAGTGTTTACTATACAGTTGTGCTTTAAAGATACCTACAATGTCATAAAAATAGACATTCCAGGACTATGTGTTAAAAAATTCTGAATATCTAGTAGGAAGGTAAAAGTGGAAGCTTTTTCCAAAGAATACTCTTTTGTTATTGAGATGGTCTCTGTATTTCCCTGGCTGTCATGGAAATCATTATGTAGACCAGGCTGGTTGGCCTGGAATTCGTGGGGATTTGCCTACTACTTTCTCCCAAATGCTAGAACTAAAGGTGTGCATGCAGGGGCCAAAGAATATAAATTTTTTTTTGTTTTTTTCAAGACAGGGTTTCTCTGAATAGCCCTGGCTGTCCTGGAACTCACTCTGTAGACCAGGCTGTCCTCGAAATCAGAAATCCGCCTGCCTCTGCCTCCCAAGTGCTGGGATTAAAGGCGTGCGCCACCACCGCCCAGCTAGAATATAATTTTTAAAAGCCAAGTTGCTTCTTGATTACAGTGTAAGCATTACATTTTGAGGTCTCGTGGGCCAGCATCCTATGGACTGTGAATAACATTTGGGATCTGAAAGAAGGGAGTTAGAGCTTTCCTGCTTCTAATTGTGCTTAGTTGGAAGAAGGTAAGGGCATCATGTTACATGTATGTCTCTCTTGGCAGGTCGAGCTATGTTTAGAGTGCATCGAATGGGCCAAATCAGAGAAAAGAACTTTCTTACGCCAAGCACTGGAGGTAAGTGTCTACTAACATTGGCTTCAGATCTGTAGTTAGATAAGATGTAAGTGTAAGTAGTACCACTGTCACCTGAGGGTTCTTGAATGTCCCTGCTAGAAGTCCCCTCCCTCCCTCCCTCCCGCCCGCCTGCTCCCCCTTCTTCTTTGCCCGCCCCCTCTCTCTTTCTCTCTCTCTCTCTCTCTCTCTCTCTCTCTCTCTCTCTCTCTCTCTCTCTCTCTTTCTTTCTTTCTTTCTTTCTTTCTTTCTTTCGCAACAGTGTCTTATTCTACAGCTCAAGATAGCTTCAGACCTTTGGTAAACTTTTTTGTTTCAAGTCTCCTGAATTCTGGATTTATAGATGTGAACTACCATGCTTGGTGACTTTCCTTTAAAGTATTTTGATTTCTTCTCAAAGTTTTGAGGTACTCTTGCTATTTTGGTATAGAAGATACACTATGGTGTAGTTCACAGTCATTTGGCCATAGTAAGAAATAGTGCTGGGGCTGAGTTCAGTTGTTGTGTTGAACTTGATGTTATCATCAGAACTTGAATAGAACAGTAAGTGTTCTGTAACTCTCAACCTCTGATTTCTTTCTGTGGCTTTTCCCCTTGTTCCCTGTAATCAATGCCTGTTCTTTTTCCTAGGCAAGGCTGGTGTCTTTGTATTTTGATACCAAGAGGTACCAGGAAGCATTGCATTTGGGTAAGTAAACTGGTGGAAATCAAAATAAGACCTCTAAACTAGCTAAATGAGTGCATTCCAAACTTGGTTATTCTTACTGATTGTTAATAATCATTTTACTTGTATGTAAGAAGTATTTCAGGTAGTTTACAATTCATAAATTAACAAATTTATAAAATTTGTCACAGTAAAGTCCTGTTTAGATTTCTGAAAGACTGGGGTGGGTGTGCAGCTCAGTGCTAGTGTTTACCTAGTAGCATGGGAATACATTTCTGGGAATCCAGCTGGGGTTAATCTCAATTTTATAGACCAGACATCAGTTTTAAGCTTTAAATTTAAAGTAGTAAAAGTCATTTCATTGAAATAGTAGCTGAATTTTTTTTTAGTTTATTTTATACATAATATCTTGGTAAATTTCAGATTTAATTTTTTAAATTATACAAATGTTTTATAGGCTACTATAAAGCTACTATGTGTGTGTGTGTATGTAATTTTTTATTTTATGTGCATTGGTGTTTTGACTGCATGTATGTCTGTGTGAGAATGTTGGATCCCCTGGACATAAGTTACAGTTGTGAGCTGCCATGTGCATGCTGGGAATTGAACCTGCATCCTCTGGAAGAGCAGCCAGCACTCTTTAACTGCTGAGCCTTTTCTCCATTTCCCTGTATTTTTAATATTTTTTAATATTTATTTTTATGTGTATATGTTTATGTGAATATTTTCACATCTGTGCATATCATGGAAATCAGAAATGTTGGATCCCTGTAGCTGGAGTTACAAGTAGTTTGTGAACTGCCTGATATAGGTACTGAGATCTGAACTCACAGGTCCTCAGGAAGAGCATTAACTTAACATAATCTTAACTGCTGAGCCATCTCTCTTTTCCCTATATTACTATTTGTAATATACTGCAAATCTACTTTATTTTTGTTACATTTTTATTTTGGTGGGGAGAATGCATGTATGCAAATAACACAGTGTGTATGTGGAGGTTAGTGGACAGTTTTTAGGGAGTTGGTTCTATTCTTCTAACTTGTGGATTCTGGATTGAACTCAGGCTTGGTGACAGGCCATTTTGTTGGCCTTTAAAGTCTCTTAAAATTTGAAAATGGAGCTGGGCATAGTGAATCATGCCTCCATCAAAAGTCCACAAATGGGGATGGCTTAGTTGGCCAAATGCTTGCTTGCTCTGCACACACAAGGATCTGAGTTTGATTCCTAGAACTCAAGTACAAGGCCTTCAATCCTATTATTGGGAGACAGAGACAGAAGGATCCCTGAGGCTTACTGGTCAGTCAGCCTGTCCTAACCTGTGAGGCAGCCCCAAGTCTCATTGAAAGATCCTGTCTCAAGAATACAAGGTGTACAGCTTCAGAGGAACACCGAAATTAGTGGTGGCAAGTTGTATAACTTAATGAATATTCTGAAACAAGCAACCCACTGAATTATATAACTTTGATAAGGTAAGTTCTGGTGACTGGGGAGATAGCTCACTTTGTAAAATGCTTGCCATGAAAACTTGAGAACCTGAGTTTGATCCCCAGAACCCATGTAAAAAGCCAGACTTCTAATTCCAGTACTAGGGAGAGAGAGAAAGGAGGATCCCCAGGGAGGAAAAGGAAGAAAGAAAACTGATTCCTACAAGTTGACCTGGCTTACATACACACACACACACATACACACACACACACACACAGACACAGAGACATGTCAGGAAATTAAGTGCTTATATTTTTGGAAGTTGGGTGTGTTTTTTGTTTTTTGTTTTGTTTTAATGTTTTTATTAGCATATATGATTATATATAATGAGATTTGTTACATTATTACGTTTTCATAGAGGTTATGAAACTCATGTTTTCCTTTGTGATCCAGTGGATTAAATGATCTTTAAATACCCTAGAAATCTCCTATTGCTTGGTGTTGGATTTATTTTATGTATATAAGTGTTTAACCTGCATGTATTATGTATGTAAACTGTGTGCATGCCTATGGGTAGTATAAGTCACCATGTGGATACTGGATTCTCTGCAAGAACAGTAAGTGTTCTTAACCACTGAGCCTTCTTTCCAGTTATATATTTTTTTGAGACAGGTTTTTAAGTTCAGGCTTCTGCTTTATCGTCCCTCTGTTAGGATTACAGGCACATGGTACCATGCCTGTTTCTACTTGCTCTTTATAAATAATGGTAACAATATCTCATTTCCCTTATGATTTATTAAGTTAAAAATTGCAGGGAACCATGGAGTTGGCTTGGCTTACTTGCCTTGAGAGGCATGTGGCATAGGTTTTTCAAGTATTCATACTCACTTTTTAGCACCCTGAGAAAAAACAAACACAGCCTCTGCTCTAGTGACTTACTGGATCTGGGACATTCCGTTGGCCAGACAAAATATCTCTCCAAAGGACTATGACTTTGAATTTTTTTGGAAGGGCTCAGAGATGTTCTGCAGAAGTAAGAGTATTCTTCCTCAAATTAAAAAAAAAAATTGTACTGTCTATATAGAAGACAAAATATTATGTGGAGTAGCCATACAATGCTCCCCCTCCTTTGTTTTTAAATAATATTTAAGTTGTCCATTATATCTTTTTACAAGAGATAGACCCTGAGGGTTTTATTTTTTATTTATTTATTTTTTTGGTTTTTTGAGACAGGGTTTCTCTGTGTAGCCCTGGCTGTCCTGGAACTCACTCTGTAGACCAGGCTGGCCTCAAACTCAGAAATCCGCCTCCCTCTGCCTCCCAAGTGCTGGGATTAAAGAGATGTGCCACCACTGCCTGGTACCTTGAGGGTTTTAAAGAATGTCTATGATAGGGGTTATATCAAACTTTTGGCAAAATTTCTGAATAGACTTGTATGTATGTAGGAGCATTGTTTTTTAATATTTTACAGGGGCATAAAATAGTTAAAGCCAATGCTAAGTCATTTAAAGTATTTAACAAAAATTTTAATTTCTTTTAATAAGGAATGCAAGCTTAAAGAATTAATCCAGCCGGGCGGTGGTGGCGCACGCCTTTAATCCCAGCACGTGGGAGGCAGAGACAGGCAGATTTCTGAGTTCGAGGCCAGCCTGGTCTCAGCTTGGTCTGAGTTCCAGGACAGCCAGAACTACACAGAGAAACCCTGTCTCGAAAAACAAAACAAAACAAACAAACAAACAAACAAAAAATCCAATTTTTATTTTTGTAAACAGATCTTGTAGCATTTTATTATTTTTAGCAGAGAGTAGAATATCATTCATATAATGTATAAGAAAAGGAAGAAGAAACTTTTTTTCCCCCTTGCTGAATGCCTGCCAGTAGCTGAGGCATTACCTACCCTTGGAGGGTTGTAGCCAGAGTTAACTCTTGAGTATATGAAGGTACTTGAGTATATAATATCTCCCTTTAAAAATAGAACATTTGACAGTCTGGCATGTAGCATTAACATTTTCATATGCTAGTTGTTTAACAGTAAACATTCCTGCCTCCCTGTCAACTATCAGATGATTGACCACCTGCAAAAGATGAGAAACAAAATCTTGATATGGCTCATCAGGCCCCCATCTAATTTTAGAGAGGGTTTTTTTGAATCTTTATTCCAGAATTTGTTAAGTTAGGCCATGCCTGTAAAACCAAAGCGTTGATTTGTCCACAAATCTCAGACGGCTATGTGATCTGTCAATTGAGCATCCTTATCTATGCCTTCTACTAATACTTCAAAAGTTAAGGGTTTGGGCGGTGGTGGCGCACGTTTTTAATCCCAGCACTTGGGAGGCAGAGGCAGGCGGATTTCTGAGTTCGCGGCCAGCCTGGTCTACAGAGTGAGTTCCAGGACAGCCAGGGCTATAAAGAGAAACCCTGTCTCGAAAAACCAAAACAAACAAACAAACAAACAAAAAAGTTAAGGGTTCATTATTTTGTTGACTTCTTTTTTTTTATAAAAAAGATTTATTTAGTTTATGTATATAAATACACTATAGCTATCTTCAAACACACCAGAAGAGGGTATCAGATCCCATTACAGATGGTTGTGAGCCACCATGTAGTTGCTGGTAACTGTACTCAGGACCTCTGGAAGAGCAGTCAGTGCTGTTAACCACTGAGCCTCTCCAGCCCCTATTTTGTTGATTTCTAATAGCTTGGTCCTGACATCTTTCTTTTTTTTTTTTTTTCCTAAGATTTATTTATTTTATGTATATGAGTACACCATTGCTCTCTTCAGACACACTACAAGAGGGTATCAGATCCCATTACAGATGGTTATAAGCCACCATGTGGTTGCTGGGAATTAAACTCAGGACCTCTGGAAGAGCAGTCGGTGCTTTCAACCACTGAGCCATCTCTCCAGCCCGACATCTTTCTGAATAATTAGTCTTCCACAGTACATACTTATCCCCAGTAAGATCCTCCTGTCAGAGGGAAGGAAAACTTTCCCAGAAATAGAATCAAGGAGAGACAATATAAAAGGAACAGTTGGTCCATATTGAGCTTAAGTCTGCTGAAAATCCTTAAGAGTCTTAAATGAAATGGGAATATAATTTCTAACTCATTGCCTTGGGTTATTAGGATTGGATGTTTCATTCACTGGTAAAAGAGAGCCCTTCCATGTCTTTTTGATCTCTTGCACTGGATACATAGTCTCTTGGCTGGTAGACTTGTACTGTGACTTAAAAGAAGTTAATTCTCTCATGGTGGTGAGAAACCTCTTGAACAACCCAATAAGAGATGAAGTGAAACATCAGAAAAAAAGTTTTTTTTTAAAAGCTTTATTTTATGTATGTAAATATACTGTAGCTGTCTTCAGACACACCAGAAGAGGGCATCAGATGTCATTAGAGATGATCGTGAGTCACCATATGGTTGCTGGGAATTGAACTCAGGACCTCTGGAAGAATATCCAGTGTTCTTAACCACTGAGCCATCTCTCAAGCCCAGAAAAAAAGTTAACATACTGTCAGGAACTGCACTTACTGGACAGGGTAGGGAGTGGGGGAAATTTGAGGTGTGTGGGGGGAGCAAAATCAGCACAAGGAGAAGGAGAATCCTCAACTCTTGGGGGAGGGGGGAGGGAGGGAAGGGGGAGGGGGAGGCAGGCTACATAATTTATCTTGAGATTCTAATTTTTCCTTATACGTTTCCAGTGTTCTGTTTTTTTCTTGATCACTTTCATTTTCAGTTTTAACTGTGTCATTTTGATCTATTACTGTTTTTATTTCTTTTCAAAGCTGAAAAGCATCATTAGAATTTTTTCCTAGTCCTCTTGCATCTGATTCTTCTTTTTTTTTTTTTTTGGGGGAGGGGGTTTATTCAGGGCAGAGGGCAAAGGTAGGGAGAGAAACGAGAGAAGATGGTGGAGAAAGAGAAGAGAGAAAGAAGTGGAGGCCGGCCATGACCACGTGGAGAGAGGGGGAAGGGAAGGGAGGAAGGGCAAGGAGAAGCTAGAGGCAAGAGAGTAAGAGAGTAAGAGCTCATCTGATTCTTCTTAATTGCTCTTCCTAACTGTGACCAAACTCTGGGATCCAGAGATCCCTCTTGAGGGAAAGAAGGGTGAAGTTTGCTAATGAGCTCCAGGAAGTTCATAGACTGATAATACCTGCTTCAGCTCTTTCTTCCAGCAACTTTGTTACTCTTTTAACCCTGCCTCCCATCTTTTTATCTCAGTGAATGCTCCTGCCCTGTTATACTTGTGTGCATGTGATTCCCAAGAGTCACTCACCTTTTAACCCTTTCTCCCTTATTCTTTCTTTTTAAATCCCCATATCTCATGTCCCTGTTGAGGGCAGCCTGTAAGCACTGGCTTTTACTTACTGGTTTAAGGTCACCTGATAATGGCCTCAAGGAATTAAATCAGGCCAGGTTGGAGGGGCCACAGCACAACTGAGGCTATGATAGTTTTATTGAGAACAGTGAGACTTCTTAAATCTTTATCAGCAACAGAATATAGTGACAGTTAGTTGCCAGGATCAATACAGTTGTAGTTGCCAGAATACAGTGTTGTTTCCAAGGTATATAGGGTATACAAAGTTACTGTCTAAGGCCAATTGTCTCATGCCTCTTTGGCTACTAAGGGAACATACCAGAGAAACACTAAGTGATCTGAATGCTTCACTGCCTGAGGGAGTCCTCAGTTTCTCAGGAATTGGAAGGCACACTGTGCCCCAGGAGCCATGAGATCTAATGTGAAAAACCTATGGAGCATGCTTCTAAGGCAGCTGGGCCAGGCCAGTTCCATGGTTCCTTGAAGAAAATATTGCCAGTATTTAGTTTTTATCCTGCAAAATGGCTGGCGCACTCTCTCTCCCTCTCCTTCCTTCCTTCCTTCCTTCCTTCCTTCCTTCCTTCCTTCCTTCCTTCCTTCGTATATTTTTTGAGTCAGGGTTCTCTGTTGTGTCTCTGTTGGAACTTTCTCTGTAGACCGGCTGGCCTCAAACTCAACAGTTCTGTCTGCCTCTGACTCCAAAGTGTTGGGATTAAAGCTGAGCACCATCATGTCTGGCCAATTGTTTCATATGTTTTAAGAAGATAGTAGCTTTTTTAAAAAAGCTAGCTTTATAACGTTCGTTCGTTCCTCTGTGTGTGTGTGTGTGTTCCTCAGGAGTGATTTATTTATTCATTCATTTAGAGACAAGGTCTCAAGGAGCCCTATTGTTCCTCAGGAATGTTCTACTTATTGATTGATTGATTGATTGGCCCAAAACCTTTTTATGTAGAATAGTTGGCCTCAACTTACAAGATCCATCAGTGTCTTTGCCTCTGTCTCCTGAGTACTAGAAATAATGGTGGATGGTACTATGCCTGACTCCATCTTGTTTTTGAGACAGGGACTTAGGACTTCCTGATTAGGGTACATTGGCTGGCTGGCCATTGAACTCCTGGGGATTCTCCTTTTTCTGCCTCCCCAGAATTTGGATTAAAAGTGTCACCATGCCTTGATTTTTCTTTTCTTTTTTTTTTTTCTTCCTTTTTTTTTGTTCTGGGGCATGAACTCAGGTCCTCAGGTTTGTGTGGCAAGTACTTTACAGAGTTCTCTCTCCAACCCCTAAAATTCACCTTGCAGAGTTACATAATTCAGTGATTTTTTTTTTTTATTGGTAAAAACTGTATTCACTAACTGTACAATGACCACCACTAATTTCAGAACGCTTCTATCAGTTCAGAAAGAAGCTATCTCTAGTCACTTCTCATTAATTCTTCATTTCTCACCCCATTTTCCAAGCCCTAGGGAACTGCTGCTTGATTTCTGTACAGATCTTCCTGTTTAGCACAGTTTCTGTGAATGCAGTCATATAACACGTGGTCATCGTTTGTTAGAAAAATGTTCTCAAGATTCACCCATGTTGGCCGGGTGGTGGTGGCGCACGCCTTTGATCCCAGCACTTGGGAGGCAGAGGCAGGCGGATTTCTGAGTTCGAGGCTAGCCTGGTCCACAGAGTGAGTTCCAGGACAGCCAGGGCTACACAGAGAAACCCTGTCTTGAAAAACCAAAAAAAAAAAAAAAAAAAAAAAAAAAGATTCACCCATGTTGTCACATGTGTCAGCACTTCATTATTGCTAAACAATTGTCCACTTGATGTACCGTTTGTGTGTATGTGTGCTGGTTCATGTATGTATGGAGCCAGAGATTGACGCTCAGTGTCTTCAATCATTGTTCACCTTAATTTTGAGACAGGATCTGTCACTGAGAGTGGTGGTTCATGGATTGGCTAAACTTGATGGCCACCATTTCCTGAGGATCCTTCTACCTCTGTCTTTGCAATAACCTTTCACTTGGATGCTGGAGATCAAAACTCATGTTGGTGTAGAAGTACTTTACCAACTGAGCAGTCTCCCCAGCCTGTGGCTGTGTCCTGTTCATCACATGATAGGATTTTGTACTGTTTGTGGCATACTGCTGTTTCTTTATTTTGAATGCAGGCCTAGAAGAGGAGTTACTAGGTCAAGTGCTATCTATAGTTTTTTGAAGAGCAACCAAGCTGTTTCCCAAGTGGCAGAAACATCCTCATCAATACTATCTTTTATTGTTGTTTCCTTAATGTATATAAGTAGGATTTCCTTATGGTTTTGGTTTGCATTTCTTTAATGATCCAGGATGTAGAACATTTTTATATGATACATATATATTTAGATACTTTGCTTATTTTTACTTGAGTTATTTGCATATTATTATTAGGGTCTATTTGTTTGTTTGGGAGAGTAACAGGATCTTGGTTTGTAGCCTTGGCTAGCCTTAACTATTAACTCCTTAGTATCTTGAGTGCTGGAATAGCAAGCCTGAGCTACAAACCCAGCAATGTGTTTTACCTTGATTGTTAAATCCTAATTTTTCACATTTACTTATTGGTTTATTTATCTATCTGTGTGAATGCATGTGTGTGACATCTCTGTGGGCGTATTTGTAGAGGTCAGAAGATAACCCAAGGAAGTCAGTTCTTACCTGCTGTGTGGTTTCTGGGGACTGAACTCATGAGAGCCTTGCAGCAGATGTCTTTACTAGTTGAATTATCTTTTTGTCTGTTTGATTTTTGAGACAAGAGTTTTTCTGTTTGGCCCTGGCTGTTCTGGAACTTGCTCTATAAACCAGGCTTGCCTCAAATTGAGGAATCCCCCTGCGTCTGTCTTCTAAGTGCTGGGTGGGGTTAAGGGTATATACCAGTGTGCCGAGCTACCAGTTGAATCATCTTGCTGTCCCTGTTTTTATTTTTCATTCCCATTAATTAGCATTAGTAAATTGAAAGTATTTAGTCCCATCAGTTAGGAAGATTGGTATTTGTAAATATTTCCCCCCTTGAGTTATTTCTTCACTTTTTCAGATGTTTTCATTTTGTAGTACAGATTGGTATACTGTACTACACTGTGTGTGTGATGTGATTGCATGTGTATATGCATGTTCATATGTGTATGTGCATTTGTTTGTGTTGGAGAGCATAGTTTGACATAGAGTATCTTCCAGGATTGCTTTGTACCTTATGTTCTGAGGGAGCGTCTCTCCCCTGAACTTTTGGATTTAGCTAGTTTAGCTATTATAGTTTGCTTTGGGAATTTCTGGTTTCCAACTACCAAGTCCTGGGATTGTTGGTGGAGCCGACATTCCTGTTAAGTTTTTTATTTTATTGATGGTATCTTTTAAAGTAGGTTTTGCACCAGCAAATGGCTGAGCAGAAGGTAGAGGTGCTTGCACTCACGTCTAGGGGCCTGAGTTTAATTTCTGGATTCCTGGAGGTGACAAGTGAGATTGACTGTCAAGTGTTGTCCTTTAAAGCCTCTTGGTACATGCCTTTGATCCCAGACCTCAGGAGGCAGAGGTAGGTAGATCTCTGAGTTCTAGGCCAACCTGGTCTACAGAGCTAGTTCCAGGACAGTTAGGGCCACACAGAGAAACCCTGTCTCAAAAAAAAAAAAAAAAAAAAAAAAAACCAAAGTTGTCCTCTAACTGCCATGTGTTTGCTGAGCCCCTATTGGGCTTGGGCTCCCACATGTGTGCACGTTGAATAAAGTACACTTAAATTATAATGACATACTATTCATCCTTTTCATTTTCTTTTGTTGTTTATCCTATTGGTATAAAATTAATAGAAAGTCTTTAGCTGTTTTCTTTTGAGACAAGGTTACACTAGGTAGCCTTGGGTGGCTAGAAACTCAGAGATCTGCCTGTTTCTGCTTTCCAAGTGCTGAGTTTAAAGGTGTACACCACCACACCTGAGAGGTTTTATAGTTGCTTTCGTTTTCTCCCTATAGATGTGCACCATCGTCTTAATTCTTATATTTAGGCCTTTTATCCATATGAAGTTATTTTTGTACATGGTATAAATGATCTTAGTCATTTCTGAGTTGGAGAAATAAGGTATATTTGGAAAATATTGGCATATCTAAAACTCCTTCCTTGCCCATGAGCCCTTGTACTCTGGTTTATTGTGTTGGGCTTGTTGAGGCAGTTTCTTACCATGTAGCCCAATCAGGCTACATCATTCTGCCACAGCTCTATAAGAGCTGTAATTATGGTCATGCCTTCACTGTGTCTACTTCCAGAGTTTTTCACATAGTTCTTTGATTGCTGGATGGGAGAGATTCTTACTGTAAACTTAGGTGTGAGTGCATAGGAGTCTTAGCTTCAGTGTTGCTTTAGAATAAAAGCTTCAGAGAAGTGTAGTTTTCCTTTGAAAGCATATTAGAGGGAAATTTAGTTCTTGCATGGGCTGTAAAAGTGACCTGTATGAATTTCAGAAGGTTTCTTCTCATTGCCATGAGTGGAGAGTGAGGTTTTATGGAATTATAATATTCAAATCAAGGCCAACAAAAGCTAGAAAAATTGCTGGCTTCAAGGCATGTGGTTACAGGAGGATCACTGGGTCTTGCTTGCTTCCAGCTTATGTGAGAAAATAGGAGCCTCAGAGTTAGGAAGAGACTTAGCCTCAGAGAAATAGGTAGAAAGTGAAAGGGGAGAATGCTTGATGTCCTTTTGGTCTCTGAGCATAGAGGCATCGTGCCTGGATATATAAGTGCATATATATCACAAAGTCACATGGTCACAAATTTAAAACAAACCTTCCCTTTTTTTTTTAAATTAAAAAAATAATGTATGATGACTGTTTGTCTGCATGTATGTATATGTACCACATATGTATGCGGGGTGTCCACAAAGAGTGGACACCAGGATCCCCGGGAACTGGAACTACAGATGGTTGTGAACCAACATGTGGGTTCTGGGAATTGAACCAGGTGATCTACTAGAGCAACTAGTGTTCTTTGAACCTTTCTTTGGGGGTGGGGTGGGGAGTCTGGGTATGGCAGCTCACACCTTAAGGTCAGCTTGCTTGGTCTTCATAGTACATTCCAGGCCATCCAGAGCTATATAGTAAGTTCCTATCTTAAAAAGAGGGGGGGTGGGGTCGAGTGGGGTGGGAGTGGTACCGAGGCTAACAAATACATATGTATTTTCCTTTTTCAGGTTCTCAACTGCTGCGGGAGTTGAAAAAGATGGATGATAAAGCCCTTTTGGTGGAAGTACAGCTTTTAGAAAGCAAAACTTACCATGCACTGAGTAATCTGCCGAAAGCCCGAGCTGCCTTAACCTCTGCTCGAACCACAGCAAATGCCATCTACTGCCCCCCTAAATTGCAGGCCACCCTGGACATGCAGTCAGGTAACAGGCCCAGCAGTGCATAGGATGCGCTTCCTTACTGCTCTCCTTATCTTAAGGGTGAAAGGAATGGGGATTGAGGAGTAGAGGGTTGGGTAAGGGTGGAGCTGAGGCTGGCTGATTTGGTTCGACCTTCCTCACAGAAACCAATTGCAAGGCTGCCTTTCTAACCAGGTTTTTCCTATTAACTGTCTAAAATAATTAAGAACATAGTTATTAGTGCCTGGCTTGAAACCTGACTCTCAGAGCCATCATACCTTATGGGTCTCAATTAATTTACCTCTTAGTTACTTACTGAGAATGCTAGCATGTCTCTCCCAGACTGGCTTACTATGTGTGTCAACCAAACCTATTAGTCTTTTAGAGACTTTTGGAAGCTTGTAGGTTTGTTTTTTTGTTTGTTTGTTTGTTTTTTTTAAAGGGCCACATATCAGGGCTATTAGAAGATAATCCTAATCCAGATGTTCTGTGTTGTTTTCATACACTTGTGCCTTGTATACAGATTCCTATGTATCTTTCTGGACCCAATTCAGATGCCTCTTCTGCATATGTCCTTTGCTCATTCTTTCTTGTTATTGACACAGGGTCTCATTATATAACTCTGAACCAGGCTGGCTTCCAACTCACAGATTTACCTTTGCGGGCTCTCTGCTTTTGAATTAACGTGGGGGAGGTTTTTTTTTTATATGAATGAGTGTTTTGTCTGCATGTATGTATGTGTACTACTTGTATGTCTGGAGCCCACAGAAGCCAGAAGAGGGCATTGATCTCCTGGAGCTGGGGTTACAGACAATTGTCAGCCACTATGTGGGTGCTGGGAACTGAACCTAGGCCCTCTGCAAGGACAGGGGCTTTCTCCATTCCCCAAAATCTGTTCTTCTGTACACACTATCATAATAAACTCCTAGGAGTCTTGTCTGTATGTTTTCTGCTTGGCACATGGAAGATTCCCTTTAATGTTTGTGTTGAATGACTGTGTGGGTTTTTGCTTTTAAAAGTAAATATTCAGGCTGAAGAAATGGCTAAGCAGTTCGGAATGCATTGAGCAGCTCACAACTAGTCTGTAATTCCAGCTCTAGGGGATTTGATGCCCCCTTCTGGCCTTTCTGGGCATGTACACAAACACACTCAGATACATGAATAAATGAAAAAAGAAAATCTTAAAAAAAAAAAAGTAAACATTCTGTGGAATCCATTCTCCTAGCTGGGCTGCCTTGTCTGGCCTCAGTGAGAGAGTATGTTCCCAGTCCTGCAGAACCCTGTCTTGAAAAACCAAGAAAAAAAGAAAAGAAAATAACAAATTTGATTTTGAGGCCTTATTCCCACCCCACCCCACTTTTGGGAGTGGTGAATGGTTTCCAGGTAGGATTTCTCTCTCCTGGACCCATTTTGTAGACCTGGCTGGCCTTGAACTCAAAGAGGTCCACCTGTCTCTGCCTCCATTGCCACCATGCTGGCCCCACTCTGCCTCCTCTTAAAAAGATAATGTTCCATATAATAATCTGTGCTGGCTTTGGACTTGAATTCTTGTTTCTCAGCCTCCTGAGTATTGGGGTTATAAGCTCCTCCTTTTTCCCCCAAACAGACTTATTTCAGTGATTTATTCTGCCCTATTGATATGCTGGGAGATATGGGGAAATTCAGATATATTAACTAAGCTTGACAGCTTTAGTAGTTTGTTGTATCTTTTTTCCCCTTTTAGATTTATTTAGTTCTATTTAATGTGTGTCTTTATTTTGCCTGCGTGTATAGTCTTTGTACAGTCCTGTGTGTCTGGTGCTCACAGAGGCTAGAAGAAGGTGTTAGATTCTCTGGAACTGGAGTTACTACCATGTGTGTTAGCTACCATGTGTGTTCGGGGAATTGGATTCAAGTCCTCTGGAAGAGCAGTCAGGGCTTTTAACTGCTAAACTATTTCTCCAGCCCCAGTTTGTTATATTTTGAGGGACTGTTCCTTGGCTATAAAGAAGTACATATGCTGGGTGGTGGTGGCACATGCCTTTAATCCCAGCACTTGGGAGGCAGAGGCAGGTGGATTTCTGAGTTTGAGGCCAGCCTGGTCTACAGAGTGAGTTCCAGGACAGCCAGGGCTACACAAAGAAACTCTGTCTTGAAAAAACAAACAAACAAACAAACAAACAAACAAAGTACATATTTTCCTATAGGCCTCTTTAGTTAAGAACTGTTAATAAAAGGCTTTGACTCTTCCCTCAGGTGGAAGATATTAGGTTATAGGCAAAGGTGCTGTGCTTACCACCTCTGTGCATTGTGTCCCAGTTGCTAGAGTGAGTTATGGGCGTGCTGCTAAAATGGTGATTTTTCTGGGATCAACTTTTAGCAGCTTTATCCTTTTACTTTTATCTGCTAAGTATTTTATATAAAGAGTGTAGGGAAGCACTCTGGTAAAGAGATGGCTGGGGTTGAGGTCTTTAATGTCATAAAGGGATACAGAATTAGGCTAATCTATAGAGGGATGCTTCTCAGCTTACTAGCTACTAACTTCCATGTCATCTCAGGTGCATGTCATATGGTGCATGTAGTCATTTCAGCTAACATTAAGCTCATCTGGAGCAACCAGATTGGGCTTAGCGAGATAAAATTTGGCATTAACCTAAAGATATTGACTAGTTGTGTGTAGGTGTTTATGGAATTGGATTATATGAGATTTATTATACACTTACTGCATATAGGCAAAAGCACATCCACAAATAAGTTCTATTTGAAATGAAAGAAATAACATGTTGGGGAATGTTACCAATTAGGATAGCTGCTTCAGAATGAAAATCCTAAATTTAACCAGGTGTGGTAGCACACACTTTTACTCCAGTATTTGGAAGCAGAGGTGGATCTCTGTGACAGCTGGAGGCCAGCCTGGTTTACATAGTGAGCTCCAGGGCAACTTAGGTTACCTAGTGAGACCCTGTCTTGAAAAATTAAACGAAGAGAAAAAAAACAAACTCACCTTAGAAAAAACTGCATTACTAACTCTTTTTTTTCTAAAAAATCTGTTTATTTTATGTATATGAGTACACTGTAGCTGTTTTCAGACATACCAGAAGAGGGCGTTGGATCACATTACAAATGGTTGTGAGCCTCCACGTTGTTGCTGGGAATTGAACTCCTAACCTCTGAAAGAGCAGTTAGTGCTCTTAATAGCTGAGCCATCTCTCCAGCCTGCATTACTAATTCTTATTTTTTATTTTAATTTGGTGGTTTTGCTTTTGAGATACAGTCCCATGAAACCCAGGGTGGCCTTAAAATTGATTTGTAGTTGAGGATGACCTTGAACTTGTGATCTTTCTGTTCCCGACTCCAAGTGTTAGGCTTACAGATGTTTGACACCATGTTTAGTTTATTTGGTGCTTAGTGTAGATGCAGG
The DNA here is from genome assembly GCF_004785775.1 of Grammomys surdaster. Taxonomy (NCBI): domain Eukaryota; kingdom Metazoa; phylum Chordata; class Mammalia; order Rodentia; family Muridae; genus Grammomys; species Grammomys surdaster. The sequence continues at coordinate 2,446,889 of NW_021621078.1, read as the reverse complement.
GCTTGTATGTGCTGGTCAAGCACTTTACTATATCCCAGCCCAGAGCTGAGCTGATGTTACTAATTGAGTCCAGTCATGTGGTCTGGGCGTGTGTGGAGCAGCTCACTGGCCTGTCTAGGTGATGTTCTGGAGGTTAAACATTTGTTCTAGTGGTGGTAGGACTAGGTGGTAAGAAGCAAGGGAGAGAATGCACTGTATGGTTTTGGGGTTCCTTTTGAAGTGGGTCTCTAACTCCTTTGAGAATATGAAAATGTGGTGCTGATCAGAGAAGCTAGAGACCTGGGGTTCTGTTTTTGGTTTTTCGAGACAGGGTTTCTCTGTGTAGCCCTGGCTGTCCTGGAACTCACTCTGTAGACCAGGCTGGCCTCGAACTCAGAAATCCGCCTGTCTCTGCCTCCCAAGTGCTGGGATTAAAGGCATGTGCCACCACCGCCCCTCAAGACCTGGGGTTCTAATGTCAGGTCTCAGGAGCTGGCTGTGACTTGTGGCAGTTCCTTTGTTTACACTTGGGCTCATTAGTAACTTGATGCTGTTGGGGTCAATTTCTAAGGCTTTTTATAGCTCTCCTATGGTTCTGTTATTTTATATGGTTCTTTGTTATTTCTTTTCACTGACCAGGTATTATTCATGCAGCAGAGGAGAAGGACTGGAAAACTGCGTACTCATACTTCTATGAGGCGTTTGAAGGCTATGACTCCATTGACAGCCCCAAGGCCATCACATCTCTGAAGTACATGTTGCTGTGCAAAATCATGCTCAACACGTAAGTGACCATTAACTGGAAGATGTGAGAACTAATATTTCTGCACCACAGCAGAGTTGGCTCAGGCAGGGAGTTTGGCCACTAATAGGTGCAGCTCTCGCTGCTGGCAGTGGGGCTGGTTGACACAGAGTGGGCTGGTCAGAGGTATTCTATGACACTTTTGCTTGCTTCTCTTCTAGACTTTGGGAGATGATTTTAGAAATTACTTAACTAGGAAGTAAATCTTCTCTTGGAGATTTCTTACTCTTCAAATACTCTGTCCTCACAGGTATTGAGCACAGGACAGAGTTCAGAAAATAGCTGATAGACCAGTGTTAGCCAACTGGCCCCCAGAATGGGAAGTAAATGCGCCAAGTAAATTTTTTAAAAGTGGACTTTTAAAGGCATGGTCGTTAAGTGGTGCTAGAGACTGAACCCAGAGCCTCATGTACACTAGGTAAACACTATCCCTAACCTAGGGTCATGCTTTTTAACTTCTCTAAATTTTATATTTTTATTTCCTCCCTTCATCTATTTCTATCTCTCTCCTCTTTCTGTCTCTTTCCTTCTTTCCTTTCCTTCTCTCTCTCTCTCTCTCTCTCTCTCTCTCTCTCTCCCCCTCCCCTTCCCTCCCTCCCTCCCTTCCTCCCTCCCTTCCTCCCTCTTGGGATATGCCAGGGGACATAGGATTTCATGTGGCTAGACTGGACTGGACTTGTCTTTTTTTTTTTTTTTTTTTTTTTGGGAGACAGAGTTTCTCTATGTAGCTTTGGCTGTCCTGGAACTTACTCTGTAGACCAGGCTGGCCTCAGACTCACAGAGATCCACCTGCTTTCTGAGTGCTGGGATTAAAGGCATGAGCCACCACTGCCCTGCTTGCCTTAATTTTGTTTGAAATTTAATTTTACATGTATACATATGTTTCTCCTCAATGTATGTTTGTGCGCCACTTGCATGCCTGGTGTCCAGAAGGCATCAGATTCCCTGGAGCTGGAGTTACAGATATTTGTGAGCATCTATGTGGGTGCCAGGAATTGAACCCAGGTTCTTTGCAAGAGCAACAAGTGATTTTAACCACTGAACCATCTCTCCAGACCTGGTCTCAGCTTTTTATATGGACAAGGATGATGTCGAAGGCACATTTCTGCTGTCCAAGTGTTGTGATTACAGACATGAGTTACTAGTGCTGGGAAACAAACTTAGGGCTCCATGTATGTCAGGCAGATACTCTACCAACTGAGGTACATCTCCAGGGTTGTGCTTGAACAAGACTTGCTATGCTGACATTTCATTTAAACTTACTATGCTTCCTGTTGATTATTGGGAGATGGGGCACATTCAGTTGGGCTTTTTCTTCCTTCTTCCCTTCTATTCTTTTTTGTTTATTTGTTTGTTTGTTTTTTCCAGACAGGGTTTCTCTGTTTGGCCCTGGCTGTCCTGGAACTCACTCTGTAGATCAGGCTGGCCTCGAACTCAGAAATTCACCTGCCTCTGCCTCCCAAGTGCTGGGACTAAAGGCATGTGCCACCACTGCCCAGCTCCTTCTATTCTTTTTTTTTTCTCTTCTTCCTCCTCCTCTCCTTCCTCTTCCTCTTCCTTCTCTCCCCACCTTTTCTTTCTTTTTTTTTTTTTGGAGATAGGATCTCACTATGTAGACTAGCCTGGCCTTGAACTTATAGAGATCCACTGCCTCTGCCTCCCTAAAGGTATGTACACTACCATGCCCAGTTGTGCTCTGTTTAATTTTGGGATGTTTTTACTGTGCACTGCTAGCCTTGGCCAAGAGTGAAAAAAAACAAGAACTTCTGTAGTGTTGGGATATATGGGTTCAGTTGCTTTTTATCTCGGTTGAGCTTTCACAGTGGAATTCTGGTTAGTTCTGGAGCAATTGACCAAGTTTTTTTTGTTTTGTTTTGTTTTGTTGTTTTTGTTTTTTTTTTTTGTAGGCCAGAAGATGTCCAGGCTTTGGTGAGCGGAAAGCTTGCACTTCGGTATGCAGGGAGGCAGGTAGGGAATATTGCGACTACACTTGTACTCTGAGACCAGCTTATTGTCAAGTTCATGATGTTTGATGGGCCCAGTGTTCCTCAGGTCTTCATCCTTCCTTCCCCACTCCCTGTTTTTCTCCCTTAAGCTTATTCATTTGGGCTTTCTTTATTGTTAAATTCTTGGCCTAGAAAGTCAGTGTTGGGCACTGTTATAGACAGGTAACTTGAGGGACTTAACAGAAATATATTGTAGCATTTGCTGTTAGGTTACAATTTATCTTTGGCCAGATCTTTCTGTTGTGAGCCTGACTTGCAAATAGAACCTACACAGAATCTGACATCCTGATTCTTTGGGTCAGAAACCTGCTCAGATCTGGTACAAGATGCTTGTGAGGAGGTCAGATTATGTGGTGTAAGAACTAAGCTTTTGAGACCTGCTTCTCAGCTTATCTTTCCTTCATACTATGAATCAGGGTATACTTTAAAAAGAGGCCTTCGATGGTTGATTACCCTTTTTGTATATTGGCAAATGTAGATGACTTTTTAGACCACACACTTGTAAGGATGATGTCTCAGGTGTGTGTCCTAGTCCCTCTTTGCTCTTTGACTGTCATGATTAAATCAAAGCAGTCATTTTGAATTTCAAGTATGGTTGTTTCTAAACATGAACAGATTAGGCATCTGCTAAGTCTCTGGATTATCAACAAAAACTGATTTCCTCCTTCTCTGTAAGTGGTCCTAATTTGTTGTTTCTTCAGTAAAAGTTTTAAGTCAGATTATAGTTCTGACTTGGAATACTGCCTTTTACTGTAGAGACTTTGCTCATAACTGGAGTTGAAGCCGGAGTGGTTGCATACACCTTTAATCTCAGAATTAAGGAGGCAGAGGTAGGCAGATCTCTGTTTGTTCAAGGACAGCCAGGGATATATAATAAGTCCCTGTCTCAAAACAAAGCAAAACAAAACAAAAAACCCAAAAACCAAAAACAAACTAGAATTGTAGAGTTGGGATGAGATTTGCAAATGTCCAGGAGGAGGACAGCTAGCTGAGAGTGGTGGACAGAGACTTTGAACGTTTGTTATGTGGCTCTGTGTTCCATAGTGTACTCATGACATTTATTATCTGTAGGGCAGATGCTAGAGCTTGTGCCACTTAGTCAGCCACATAGACTTACCTTCCTTATTTGTGAGGCTGACTCGGAGGAGCTCCTTGTTACTTTGGGCCTCAGTGACAGCTTTCAAAAGAAGCCAGGCTGATCTGGAAAGATGGATGTCGAGTATAGACTTGATAGTTTGGTAGGTATCTTTTTGTAACCAATTTAGAAGTTTTTCTTGGGCCCTGTCTATTCAGTTTTGGCACACTGTAGAGTTTTTTTTTTTTTTTTTTTTATTGGTTTTTTCGAGACAGGGTTTCTCTGTGTAGCCCTGGCTGTTCTGGAACTCACTCTGTAGACCAGGCTAGCCTCAAACTCTTGAACTCAGAAATCCGCCTGCCTCTGCCTCCCAAGTGCTGGGATTAAAGGCGTGAGCCACCACCGCCTGGCCACACTGTAGAGTTTTAATATTCTAGTGTAATATGTGGACGACTGCCTGAACCCCAGTGCAAAACTCACTCAATCAGTGTCTTGTATTAAAGCTAGCAGAGTAAACCTTGATAAACCCAGGGATTATCAGATTCCAGGCCAGAAAGAATTGGGTGCCTGTGGAGATAAAACATCTTGGAATAAAGAGAAAGATATCACAGTTCTCTTGCTGTTTTCTCTAGAGAATCCTTATCTGGGTCTATCTCTCTGAGAAACTTATATTTAAGTCACTTCACATTTCAAAGGGAAACTGGTTGGCATACAGTGATATTCAGTACTGCTGGCTTTTCTACCCAGACCCCTTAAAAAAAGTGATGTTGAGGACAGGTATAACAGAAGGTACTTATGAGACCTTGGATACATGTGCACATGCAGAACAGATCATGTTCTTGACACTTATTTATTTATTTTTAAATTTTCAGACAGAAGCATTGAAATGTGTGGCTCAAGCTAGCAAGAACAGATCACTGGCAGATTTTGAAAAGGTGAGTGTGGTATTGATTGATGGGGAACAGGTGGAGAAGAGGGCCATGGAAGGACTCTTAAAGAGCAGTTTCAGCAGTGGTGTCATCCCAGCACTTGGGAGGCAGAGACAGGTAGATCCCTGAGTTCTAAGCCAGCCTGGTCAACAGAGGGTTCCAGGACAGCCAGGGATATACAGAGAAACCCTGTCTGGACAAACAAATAAACAAACAAGCAAACAAAACCATTTCAAAGTTACAGAGACAGCCAGGGATACACAGAAACCCTGTCTCAAACAAACAAAACTATCTCAAAGTTACAAAAATACTACATTTTGATCCCATAGTCTCTTCACCCAGAACCACATCAAATCCAGGAAATAGTTCTTTACACTGAGTGGAGTGGAATGCTGAGCTGTATTTAATTCATTCGTGTATGCTTTTTATGTCAAGTTGTCATTTGGAACTGGCTTCTGGCATGGTTTTGAGTTGGGAAAGACTCAGTTATCTTTAATGAGTTGGCCACTGGGAGTTTGACCATGCTCCAGTGAGTATATGGGCAACATGAATTGGACTTGTGGTTTGTTTTGTTTTGTTTGCTCTTCTTTCTTTGTAGCCAGCATTTGCTACTTTGTTGGTTCTTTCTTTCATTCTTCCCTACTCCCATTTCACCATTTCAACCCCCTAACACTAGATAAGGGAGAAAAAAGAGGATGGAAAGGAAAAGGGATGGTAGTATTGTTAGACTACTTCCTGCTGGTTAGGGCTGTCAGTTCCCTGGGGCAAATTTAATCTTCACTGTCAGGATATCTAATTTCTTTTTGTTTCTTCTTTGCTCACGAAGAGCCAACCAACAACCAATAACTCACCAACAACTCACCCTGTCTCTTAGGGCCCTAGCATTTATATATCCTCTGAGAAGTCTCTAGAATTCTAAACATCACACAGTTACAGAAACTATTTGCTGTTGGTAAAATTACTCCCCTGCTAGAGCGTGAAGCAAATCATATAGTCAGCTGCTGTGAACAATCTGAAGCAGTTCTATTTCCCACGTCAGATTAAAACAAAAGCATATATATTCTTACATTTTTTAAGGACTTGGGAGAACTGGGAAGTGAGTGTGATTGGGGTGCATTATGTGAAATTCCAAAATAATCAATAAAAATATTAATGTTGGGAAAAATCAGACCTAGCCAGAGGTGATGGTGCACTCCTTTAAACTCAGCAGAGGCAGGCAGGTCTCCTGAGTTTGAGGCCTCCATGGTCCACAGAGTGATTTCTAGGACAGCCAAGGATAGACAGAGAAATCCTGTCTTGAAAAACAAACAGAAGGGAAAAAACAGCACTCCCTCAAAAAGTAAACAACAAAATCCACAAACAAACAAGGGATTTTGCTTTTTTTGCCTGAAGAGCCATATTGTACTATCCTCACAAAGCTCTTAGGAACTACCTGTGTCAGCATTTTTCATTGTTTAATCTCAGAGTTCTTTGAAGTATATGCTGAAAATGTATGTGCAGTTCATTTGGTTTTGTAAGTAGAGTGTCTTGGCTTACATGATTGAGCGTCAGGACAGAAAGGTGGTGGCTCCACACTTTTGTTCCTCATATTCTTTGCCGTCTTCCTTTCAGCTTTCCAGACTTCTTGTATATATAAGGATGATACAGTTACCAGGGTCAAGTGACCTCAGGAGGACTAGTGACTTTAGTGGTGTGCCAATCTGTTATTGTTGTGCCAGGAGTCGCCTCACAAACCACACAAAGACTGATCTCAGTCAGACAGGGATAGTTTGTTGAGCATGCACTCCAAGACTGATTGATCACAGTCACAATTCAGACTTGGGAGCTGAACCATGACATTAAGATCCTACAGGGTTTTTAAGCCTAAAATCTACAAATATCTGTGTCAAATTATTCCACCAATCAGAACTTAGGGATAGAGGATTTCCTTAGGAACATGTTTTTGTTGTACATGTTGTATCCTGTTTCCATTGGTTGGGGTATTTAACTGTGGCAGGGGACTTGCCTTATCTAATATTCATGTCTCAGCAGCCTGGATGTCCGTTATCTGCTCAGTAGATGTCAGTTCTCAGGGAGGTCTTGGGTACTTAAACTTTACTCAACCCCTACTCAAAATGGAAGCCTTATTACAAATAGTTTCTTATATTGGTGCAGGTGTCTCTCTTATGTTGGGGTCCATTCCAGGGGCAGCTTATAAAAGCAAATACCATAAAAGCTTATACCCAGGTGTAGGAAGGGATGCTGTGTGGTTGGTTTATGCCTTCCCCCACAGCAACCCTTGAGACATCCTTCTTGTCTTAACTGCTTTATTCATGGCAGATGAAGTTGCATATGTCTAACTCAGGGTGAACCATAAATTAAACACTTTTGCTGGAAAGGATGCCCAGGAAGGAGAGCTCATTGGCTAAACACTTAGGGCTTATCCAGACACCTCATTAGCATGGAGAACACTAGGCTCTCTGTTACTTGATTGGTTGTCATTGCCCTCTTGGTAGGGTGTTGTGGTCACGTGCTTCAGGACAGGAACCTGGTCAGGAGTTAGTTTGAACTCTTGCTGGTCTCAATTATGAGATTTATTGGGGTTCTGAACTTGCTACTACCTTAGTAGTTCTTCTGTCTGGTGGCATGGTCCACTCCCCTATGTGGATAACTATACAAAGCAGTTCTACTGACTTTATATCGTGATTGGATTGGTTTCCAAGGGCACAGAACATAACAGAATATGTAATCAACTTGGACATGAGAGAGGTTCCTAGTAACAACAGAAACAACAGATGAGAAAGTTTCCTTATAATATTGGTAACAGCACAAAATGGCAGGCTAGTCAGATAATAGTTACCTAGGCCTTAACATTCCATCTAGGGCTTAATATTTTACCCAAATCTTAACAGTTGTGAGGTTTGTTTTGCAGGCCCTGACAGACTACAGGGCAGAGCTCCGGGACGACCCAATCATCAGCACACATCTGGCCAAGTTGTACGATAACTTACTGGAACAGAATCTGATCCGGGTCATTGAACCTTTTTCCCGAGTACAGGTAAGAATCTTCCTGGGAACTTAGTCAGCAGTTTTGGGCTAGACGTGCTATGGCCACTTCCTTTTCCACAGTTGTCCAAAATAGGAACTCAAGGGTATGTCTGTCTGGTAAGAGGCCTCCAAGGGCTTGGACTTGTCTTACTGGGAAATGAAGGAGAAGGAAGCTGGTGGGGTGGAAGGCTGCAAGCTGGCCTCTCCCTGTATTCCAAGTATTGTCCCTCTCTTGTAGTCACTGTACATGTGGGAAATACTTTATGTATTTGGTGCATGGGATGGAGTATATTCTGTATAGTGAAGGGCAGAGAAGTAGACAGAGCAGATCATTAAACATGGCCACAGGGAATCTGGCCCTCTAGATTCAGCAGGCTCAAGAGACACAACAGTTTTCTGTCCTTCTTTTTATATTGGCAGTAAATTCAATCTTTCAGTGTTGCTGTCTGCTTTCCCTTTTAGATTGAACACATATCTAGCCTCATCAAACTCTCCAAGGTAAGTTCTCAGACCTGTTAGGTGTGGGAATAAGGAAAGGTGCAGAGGGCCCAGGCTCTCTGTGGGCACAGAACTTGGGCTCCGGGCTACTGTTGTGTTGTCGGTATTTTGCTCCAATCCATTTCTTTTAAGAGTTTTAACTTTGATGTCAAGCTGGTCTCTGACTATGAATATTGGTGTCTTTAATTATGTACTTTGATTTTAGGCCGACGTGGAAAGAAAATTATCACAGATGATTCTTGACAAGAAGTTTCATGGTGAGTAAAAGTCACATATACCAGGAGCTGGTTAAAATTTGAAAGGTGTGTGGGCCTAAGTTTCTTTCCTCATGGTTCCTTGTAACTCTCCTTTTGAAGAATGTGTAAGGGGCTGGAGAGAGAGTGCAGCAGTTAGGACATTGAACTGCTCTTACAGAGGACCCAGGTTTAGTTTCCAGCATCTGTATAGCAACATACAACTGCCTGTAACTCTAGTATAAGAAGATTTGACACCCTCCTCTGGTGTCTGAGGTTTTTTTTGCATATATATGTGCTATCCTTGTACAGACTCATACATATACACAGAATTTAAAATAATAAAGGACCTTTTTAAGAAAAGAAGAGAGTATGTAGCAAAAGAGTACTGTGAAAAGTTGGGGAGAAAATGAGACTAGGGAGTGGGATTCTTATTTTTCATTATCTAATATCTCCTACCTGGTTTATTACTGTGTTTCTTACAGGGATTTTGGACCAGGGGGAGGGTGTCCTGATCATTTTTGATGAACCCCCAGTAGATAAAACTTACGAAGCTGCTCTGGAAACAATTCAGAACATGAGTAAAGTAGTGGACTCCCTGTACAACAAAGCCAAGAAGCTGACATAGGTGAGTGCTGGCCCCGGGACACAGGGCCGGGCAGCGCTGTCTTCTGCCAGTCAACACTGAACACCGTCTGGTCCTCATGGCTTCCCCGATTGACACTGCTCTGTCTTCTCTTGCAGAGTTGGATCTGTGCGGTCCTTTGGAGAGTGTGTGTGGCGGGAGAGTGAACCCTTGGGGAAATGCTAGGAGATTCTTTTCTTTCTGTTCTACTTTTCGCTCGGAAAGTTTTTAACCCTCATTGGTGCATCTGTATCCAGCGATAGGCGGCCAGTTCTCATGTAATCGGCACTGGCCAACACGGGAGTGGGAAAATTGCTTAAAAAAAAAAAAGAAAAAGAAAAAAAAAAGATTCTAAATAAAAGGAAAAAGGCTTACACTACCTAAAGCTGTGCTCTCTGCCTCCTGGGAGAGGGCCGCAAAGCCAGGCACCCCGCCAACCACCGGGGATCCTCCTCCACCTGCTGGGCGCCACCTCTCCTCCTCTTCAGAATTGGGTGTTTGCTGACCATCAAAAGCAACGACTTTTTATTCTGTTTGTACTGAACCAAAACAAACAACTATGTATAGACTGCTGGTTTCTTTTTCATTTGAAACTGAGGCGTTTGGTGTTTTCCCCTGCCATCTGGCCTGTCCACCCTTCCCTCTCTGACATTGGCTCCAGCAAACTAGCTGAAGGGCCCACTGTGCTGCCGCTACTGCTGCAGCAGCAGTAGGTGCTCGGCTCTGACCTGTGAAAAAATGGGAAGCAGTCCAGGAGCTAGTGTCCACTACGGCCACATGGGGAGCAGCGAGGGCCCGAAGCTCTCGGGGGCTTGCTGTGCATGTGGCTTTTTAACACTGTAACTAGATTAGACTCAGTGTTTTAACTATCCCTCTCCACCCTCTTTGCTTTCCTCTCCTCTCTTTCCTCTCAGCCATGTCCTTTCCCTTTCGCTCTAGAGGAGTTGGGCTGTCTAAACTCCATCTGCTGCTTCCCTCCCTTCCCACCCTTTCCTGCTGTCAGATGGATTTGGGTTTTTTTTTTTTTTTTTCATTTTTATTTTTTAAATAGTGAACATTGGGAATGAGACTGGGATTTTTTTTTTTTAATTAAAAAAATACTAATTTTCCTTGTTGCATTTGAAGCACCCTCATGTCCCCTTCCCAGTGTCTTTCTCTGCCTCTTGAGAGGGTGACCGGACAGGGTGGCGCTGTTTTAGCATGCTTTGTTTTTGGTGCAGTTCCCTAGCAGGCTTTGATGCCTGTGGGCAGGTAAGCGTCTGCTGTGCCCACTGTGCTTTCTCTGCTTATCCACTGTCTTCTCCTCCCTCCTCCCCATTCCCTCCTCCTTCCTGCTGGCCTCTTTCTCTTTCTTTAGAGCCTTTCTCTCACATTATCCTTCCAGGTTTTGGTAATAAATTTCTATTTTGTAAAAGGATTTTGTTGTACCAGGTTTTGCATCTTCACTGAATCTGACTGGCTTTTATTTTCTTTTTCAAAATCAGGTTTTTGTTTTCAACCCTCTTCTCTTCCCATCATGTCCAGTCACTGTTTTGGTTTTGGCACCATCAATATCAAATGTACAAACGGTTCTTGCTGACCAACACCAGGTATATCTGATGTTCAGATGAGTTCCAATAAAATAATTTTTTTTTCAAAAAGGTGTCTTTTCTTGAGTTTTGGAGGGTTTCCAAACAAGTCCCCCTCTGCTGGCTTTGCCAGTGCTGTCTTATCTCACAGCTTAATGGGAGTCTCAGTAACCATGCTGAGAATCCATATTTGAAGGCCTTTGGCAGAAAAATTGAATGTGAGGAGTGGAGTCAGAAATGGGGTTCAGTTGTCTTTTTCGAGGACCTGTGGGATGGGCGGCAGTCTTCAGGTTGTGAGGGTCTGAAGGAGCGTAGGTGCTGAGTCTGGTGCCAGCAGGCTGTAGTGTGGTGCTTTTGCAACCTTCAGTAGCTGCTGTCTTCACACTCTCCTCCAGCCCCAAGCATGATCTTCTGACAGACCCGTCTTTGGGGCTGCCAAATTCCCGTTTGAGCAGTTTTGCTGTTTTCAGTTGTAGTTGTGTTTTTCTGTATAATTTTACTTACAAAAGGTTTTGCTTTTATAAAGTACTTTCTTTATAATCCCCATAGTGATGTGGAGCTGGGGCAGAGGGGGGAGAGCTCAGGATAGCAGCCCCTAGGGTGATGGCTTCAGACCTGCACTGTCTGGCAGAGCTGCGGTGTGTCAGGCCTCTGATGTGAGTCTAGTTCAGATTTGTAACAAACTGTCTTTTAAAGGCTTAGAATGAAAAAAGTGTAAAGTATCGCACTAATTTTTATATATGCATTGGGATATTTGGGGCAATATAAATTGTTGTGGGGGCTAGAGAGATGGCTCAGCAGTTAAGATCTCTGGCTGTTCTTCCAAAGGTCCTGAGTTCAACTCCCAGTAAGTAACCTTGGTGACTCACAACCATCTGTAATGGGGTCTGATGCTACCTCTGGTGTGTCAGAAAACAGCAAGTGTACTCTCACATACATAAAATAAATAAATCTTAAAAAAAAAAATCACCAATTTTTTTTTTTTTTTTTTTTTTTTTTTTGGTTTTTTGAGACAGGGTTTCTCTGTATAGCCCTGGCTGTCCTGGAACTCACTCTGTAGACCAGGCTGGCCTCAAACTCAGAAATCCGCCTTCCTCTGCCTCCCAAGTGCTGGGATTAAAGGCATGCGCCACCACTGCCCGGCTCACCACTTCTTTTTAAGTGTAATTACTAGAAAATAGCACATTACTCATGTGACTGGTCAATATGGCTCCCAGGTACTTCTTGACCAGGCTGCACTAACCATCATGTGTTGTACTACAGTTTCCCCTCTCAGGTCTCACACAGCTAGCCTAGCTCCCTCCCCGCACCTCACACAACTCCCAAGATCTGGCCATAGGTTGGCCTGGTTCTGGCTATCTAGTTGAGAGCCTTTTTTAGACACTAGCCTTCAAGGTACTGGGGCTTTCTTGTGCATTAGTGAGACTGGTGCTGAGAACAGCAGTCAAGAGGGCTGCTCTGGTGCCCTGCTGGGTGCTGGTTATGTAATCTGTGTTGCTCAGAAGAGCCACTAGATGCTGCTCTATGCCCTCCAAGGAAGACTTCAAGATCCAGGGTTCTGTAGCTCTTGGTTGAACCCTTTGTGCACCTTGTAGTCAGCCGTTCCTTTGGCCTTCTGTCCTTGGGCCATCGTGGGAAATGGTATGTGTAGAGCAGATGTCTACTGAGGCGTAGCATGGGCTTCCCTCTTTGCAAGGCAGCTAAAGATAGGGTTGGGGGAAGTAGGCTGCTGATAGTGGAAACCAGACATCTTCCCGAATCTATGTGAGTGCTGGGAAGAAAACATTTCTGCAACACTCAGCTGCCTCTGCCTTCTGGGCTCTAGATTCTGCCATGTTGGACAGATTGTTGCCCTTTCCTCCTTGCTTCTCAGAACAGTGAGGGGAGCTGGGTGTGGGGAGGCAGAGGTGGGTTTGAGTGGGCAGGAAACTGGTGCCTTGTGTGATCATTATTCTTGGTTGTTAACTTGACTACCTCTGGAATTAACTAAAATTCAAAAACGGAGGGCCCACCAGTGAGGGATTGTTTTTATTTTTGCATAATTTGAAGTAGGGAGATCCACTTCTAATCTGTATCTTGAGGTGAGAAGACACATGCCTTTAATCTGTGGTTTTTTTCTTTCTTTCTTTCTTTTTTTTTTTTGTTTTTCGAGACAAGGTTTCTCTGTGTAGTCCTGGCTGTCCTGGAACTCACTCTGTAGACCAGGCTGGCCCTGAACTCAGAAATCCGCCTACCTCTGCCTCCCAAGTGCTGGGAGGTGTGCGCCACCACTGCCTGGCTTAATCTGTGTTCTTGAGGCAGGAAGACACACCTTTAACCTGGGCTACACCTTCTGTTGGAAGCCTATATAAACACATGGAAGAAGGAAGCTTTTGTTCTTTTTGCCTGCTTGCTCTCACCTTCCTACAAGTCCCTTCCTTCACTGGCATCAGAGCCTGTTTCTACTGGATTCCAGCATCTACAGAAGACTGAGACATCCAGCCCCATTGACTGAACAACTTCTAGAGCCTTAGGCCTTCTGTTCAATAACTAGCCACTGTTGAGAGTTTTGCTACTCTTGAAACCCCTGACTAATATGCTGTGAAGCAAGCTTACCAGGTGTGACCTAGGTGAGTAGGGTTCCTGACAAGTTCTTCCCTCAGTGTGTAGTGCCGTCCTATTTCTGTATGCCCCAGCTACACGAAGAGGCTGGAGTAGTTCACAGAGGTTTTTGAAGGTAATGGGATAGGGTTGGCCAGACAGAAGACAAGAGAGAACATGTATGCAGCCATGCTGGAAAAGGCCCATGAACTCTAGGATGAATTGTAAAAGCTGGAATTCGGTTGCAGGCAACAGCAGGCCCAGGTTTTTCTAATGGGTGGATTGCAGCCTTCAGAGATCTGTGTATAATTAGGGAAGTAGAACACATTTAACTTTTGCTTAATCCTAGAATTTGAAGGGGACCATAAACCCGAAGTCAGCTCCGAGGCTGGTTTTTAGTGGTTGCCCTTCCATGTAGAAACATTGGGCCAGCGGGTCTGAAAGACATTAGGAAGATGACTTATAGCCTACTGTGATGAAAAGGAAGAGACCCAGGGCAGCTCTATTGAAGAGCAGCTACTAGTGTTGAGTTTGATCCATGAGGCTAGGTCTCCGTGTCAGTGTTGAGAGGCTCTTGGAGAGATTGGAGCTGGTGTGGTGGCTCATGCCAGAATCCTAACAGTGAACACTGAAGCAGGAAGATTGCAAGTTGCTGGCGGCCTGTGTCTCAAGGGAAGGTTCGAAGTCGTAGACTAATTTTGAGCAGGAAGGGGTTAACGAAGCTCCTGCTAGCATTTGTTAGAAAGCCAGTGTGGCACCTGCCCTCATTCCCCCACTGCAGCATGTTCTACTGGATCTGGACCGTACTCCAGAACTGTGAGCTAACCCTTCATTATTTTATTATTTATTCAGGTGCTGTGTTCTAGTAATAGCCGGTAACCACTCTGTTCTATGAGAAACATTGTTAGGAAGGGGCCACTGCGAAGCTAGCCTTCCTCTGTGCTTGGTGAGATCCTGGAAAAACTAACGCAGGGCATTTTCCATTCTGGTCACCAGGGTCACTAAATCTTTCTGCTTGTGTTGGCAGAGAAATCTTTGGGCACATAAAGAAACTGGCACTTTCTAACCTGCAAGTACTTCGCCTAATAACCTCAACAAGACTCTTGTTTTGAGTAGTTGGCTCAACTGTTGCAGGTGTTGTCAAGAATTCTCTTAGGTTCAGAGTTAGGAGTCTGAGTTAAGATATAGGTTGGCTTGTTTGATAGTTTGGGGCTTCAGAACCAATCTAAAATGAGTGACTTATAAATCGGCTGTGGCCTTTGTGAAGGCTATGGAGGCTGCTTGTTGTGAACTATGCGTCGGTAGTCAGAACCAGATTTTTTTTTTTGTGTGTGCAATTTTACTGTCATCAAGTTTTAAAACGGCCAAATAAGAGATTGGCCTAAAGGCGCACAGCTTGGTTTTTACAGCCTCCGTGATAGGATCTCTAGGCTGCCCTCGCCCTTCTGGCCTGGCTTTCTAGAGTCTTAATGGATGCCGGGCTTTTATGCCGATGCGGGCGGGATGCGGCTCTCCCTTGCCTGGCGCCCGGGCCAGCTCTCCACAACGCCGGCAGCCTCTGCAGAGGGGGCCGCGGCGGGAACAAAGGCAGCACGTGTCTGGGCGGGGTCCGCCCTCCGCCCCGCCCGCTCGCCCGCCCGGCGAGCTCTGCTGCGCGGCGCCGGGGCTCACGAGGCCGGGCTGCGCCGTGCGGCGCTGGCGGCTTCCAGATGGAGACCCGGCTTCGCGCGTTCCCGCCGCCTGCGCCGCGACCCGTATGGGGCGCGCCCACTAGAGGCGCCACCGTGCGCCGCTCGCGCTGAGGACGCGCGTGGCCGCGACCTGGAGGCGAGACCGAACGGGCGTGTGGACCGCGCGCGCGATCCCGAGAGGCAGCTTGCGAGGCGCGCGCGGGGCGGGGCGGGGCCGGCGAGTGCGCGGCGGAGACGCAGGCGGGGGCTGGGCGGGGGCGGGGCCGCGGCGTCTGCAGAACCTTGGACAGAAGCTGGGAGCCGCCGCCGCGCCGAGCCGCGCTGAGCCCCGCCGAGCCCCGGGGCCGCGGCGCGCATTGCGGAGGGCCTGGGACACAGCGGCTGCGCCTGCCGCGGGAGCCTGCCTGCGGGTAAGCCTGCGCGGACCGGGGCCGTGTGAGCGGCCTGGTTGGACTCCTACTGCGGTGGCCGCTGCGGCGCTTGAGCGCTGCCGCAGTGGAAGCACAGGCTGGGGCTCGACGGGGCCGCAGCCCGGGGGTTCGGGCCTCGGAAGTGCGGGCGGAGGGGCGCGGCGCAGAGCCCCGCCCGGGGCTGAGAACCATCTTGTTTTCCACGCAGATCCGCAGGACTACACGCGTCGTGTCCCGGGAGCGCCTCCTTTCTCTCTGCGGCCGCTACAGGCTCGGTAAGCCTTTTTTCCCTCCAGCCGGCAGGCTGGGCACGCAGGGGTGCCGGCCCCTGCCGGACGCTCAGTGGCACCATGGGCACGGTGCTGTCCCTGTCCCCCAGCTATCGGAAGGCCACGCTGTTTGAGGATGGCGCGGCCACCGTGGGCCACTACACGGCCGTGCAGAACAGCAAGAACGCCAAGGACAAGAACCTGAAGCGGCATTCCATCATCTCGGTGCTGCCTTGGAAGAGGATCGTGGCGGTGTCAGCGAAGAAGAAGAACTCCAAGAAGGCGCAGCCCAACAGCAGCTACCAGAGCAACATAGCGCACCTCAACAATGAGAACCTGAAGAAGTCGCTGTCGTGTGCCAACCTGTCCACATTCGCCCAGCCCCCGCCGGCCCAGCCGCCCGCGCCCCCAGCCAGCCAGCTTTCGGGCTCCCAAACTGGGGTCTCCTCTTCTGTCAAGAAGGCCCCGCACCCTGCCATCACCTCTGCAGGGACACCCAAACGGGTCATCGTCCAGGCGTCCACTAGTGAGCTGCTGCGATGCCTGGGTGAATTTCTCTGCCGCCGGTGCTACCGCCTGAAGCACTTGTCCCCAACGGACCCCGTGCTCTGGCTGCGCAGCGTGGACCGCTCCCTGCTTCTGCAGGGCTGGCAGGACCAGGGTTTCATCACACCGGCCAATGTGGTCTTCCTCTACATGCTCTGCAGGGATGTTATCTCCTCTGAGGTAGGCTCGGACCACGAGCTCCAGGCTGTCCTGCTGACCTGTCTGTACCTCTCCTATTCCTACATGGGCAATGAAATTTCCTACCCGCTCAAGCCCTTCCTGGTGGAGAGCTGCAAGGAAGCCTTTTGGGACCGTTGCCTCTCAGTTATCAACCTCATGAGCTCCAAGATGCTGCAGATCAATGCTGACCCACACTATTTCACACAAGTGTTCTCTGACTTGAAGAACGAGAGTGGTCAGGAGGACAAGAAGCGACTCCTCCTGGGGCTCGATCGGTGAGCTCCTGTGGCCGGTATGCCGGCTCAAGGATTCCATTTGTTTTTAAAGTTTATTACTAAAAGGATCAAGTTTTGTGTACAGTATGTGTCTAGCAAAGCCACCAAGGGTCTCTTCCCATGTTCTTTCCTTGGGGTTTATTTTTAGCCCTTTCAAGAACTCTGGGGACTTTTGAACTGATGAATCTCGTGCAAACCCAAAAGATGCATTCAGAGACACTTCAGCTGCTGACCACTCACTTTCTGGGACTCAAGGGACTGACTTGCCCATGTCACCTGTACCCATGATGGATCCAGGGTAGATGAGGCTTCCCACTGTCCCATGATCGGAGCTGGGGCCGTGGCTGGTGGCCCAGGAGGATCGGCCCTTTTCTGGGTATTGTTTCAGCCTTTCAGAGGCTCCTGGAGCCAGCTGTCCTGACTCAGGACCCAGGAGGCTGTGAGGCAAGATCTCCACTGCCCTGGGGCATCAGTGCAGGAGCCTGGGAGGGTCTGGTGCAAAGATTGTTGATGACTGTTGATCATGCACGGCCCTGGTTTGCTGCTGCTTTTTACGGAGAAGGGCTTTCCTTTCCTGGCAGGATGGAGCTCCCCTGCCCATCCTTTTGTCTATGCTCCCACATTAGTGTTGGTTAATGAGGTGGTTTGCTCAGTAGATTCCTCTCCCATTTTGGGTCCCAGCTAAGGGATGAGGTGATGCTAGGGACAGCTGCTTTCCTGAGTGGGCTTTTTTTTTTTTTTTTCATTTGAGCAACACAGTTCAGTCACCCTGTATAAAAAGCCAGGACACCACTAGGGACCCACTAGCAACGCTGCCTTCTGGGCAGGTGGGTGTCTATGCCTGAGATCAAGTTGGTGCCCATTTACATGCCAAGGCCTCTTGCTGGTGCCCATTTACATGCCGGTGCACAGGATTTGTCCTCCATCGCTGGGGGAAGGTGAGATCAGCCCGTAGGGTGATAGGGTGTTGCGGTCTCCCACCCCTGCCCCTCGTTAATTTTAAGCTATTTCCAGGCAGTTCAGTTTCTCCTGGAGAGGAGGCTTTGCTCTGTGCAACCTACTGAGACAGCTGCATTTGGAGACAATGACAAGATTCGAGTGTGACTCCTGATCAGTTTGGAAGCTTGGTGGCTGTCCAGCTGAACACTTCCAGCTGCTGGGTGTGGTGCCCACCTAGCCCTGTCAGCTACATAACATACTCTGGACTTTAATTTTTTTCTTTCTAATTTTCCCAGACTGGTGGCTTGGGGTTTGGAAGCGGTCCAAGAGAAGGAAGCGAGTCTTCCTGCATGGCCCTCATTCCAGCTCTGGGGAACAAAGAGCAATGTGAAGACATTAGGAGGAGTTCCTCTTCCTCCTGCTCCCCCAGGGGGTGCTGGGGCTGAGGGCCACAGTTGGGAAGGCAGAAGTTACCTTGCATAGGATTAGGTTCTAGGTGGCTGCCAACTTCTTGCACAAGCACTACTGAAAAACCACATATAAAGAGAAAGCTGTGAAATTGAGGTCTCAAAGGAAGAGGCCCGGAGCAGAGCCTTTCACCCGACGTATCCACAGAGGTGGGGAAGAGGACCTGACTGGACTAGACAGCCTTTTCCCCAGTCCCTCATCATGGGTTCCTAGAGAGTGGATCCTGGGCCCTCAGACGGTCTGGCATGGAGTGGGGCTGGAAAGCCCTGCAAGGCTTGCTGAGTGCGGGCCTCACTGCAGCCTCTTTGGGCTGGCTTCATGCTGCCCATCCTCAGATCCTGCTGCCACGGTGACCGTGCCTGGAGCCCCATGGGACAGCTTCAGGTGTTCAGTCCGAGGAGGAGGGGGACACGTGTTTGTAGCCTGCCAGCTTCTGAAGCTGGCCTGGAGCTGTTCCACTGAGCTGCAGTAGCAGGATTCCAGCTTAGTTGACTGTTTCCTTCTCTTTGTACTTAATTTAAAAACAATTTTTGTTGTTGTTGTTGTTGAGAAGGTGCATATTTCAGGAGTGGTCGGCGACTGAGGAAAGCTCCTTAGTTCCATTGTGAAGCCCGTGTCCTCTCCCCTTGGTCTTTAGTACTGTGTAAAGGAACAAGACAGAAGTGTTCGAGCAAAGACCCATCTGATATGCTGCTATGAAGACACTTTTAGAACAAACACACACAAGATAGAAAAGAAAAAAAAAAGAAAAATGTGAAAAAATCTACAAAAAAAACCCTTTATTCTTGTTGCTTTTACAGTGGTACTGTGCATGCGGACCAGGAGCATTTTGTGTCTTAAGAAAAATAACCTTAGAGCAGGCAGTGAGAACCACGCGTGCTGAGAACGAGCCACGGGAGCATAGTTCAGAATTGGATTTTCTCTTTTCCTTACAACCGTGAAGGGTTGATGTATTCTTTCCATGCAGTTATTAGAATTTAGTTTTGTTCCAGCAGTGTTAAACTTGCAATGAGAAGAAAACATGCCACCCCTGCCCAGAATCATCCGTAGCTGTACATCCGAGACTGCTAATTACACACGTGAGGTTTTTAGTTTTTTTTTGTTGTTGTTGTTGTGGTTTTTTATTTTTTAGTGAAATTTCTTCTGTAGCTATTCTTTGACCAAACTGTGGATACTGTTAATATTAATTTATATTTGTCTCATTTTGTATGTATGTATGGTGTGTTTGTGAGTATGTATGGTTTATAATCTGACAAGAGTCATGAAGCTCGGTTTGGCTGTAATTTAATTCCCCTTCCCTTATTTTTATTTATTTTTGTACTGTGCTGATTCAATAAAATGCACTGACCATCCATCACCCTCTTTGTGGCTCTGCCATTTGGGAACACAGTGGGGGCACCTTTAATGCATGATTTGTACGGGTTGCAGGTAGAAGGGGCTGGAGTTAGGGAAAGGACTGGAAGAGGCTTAGGTGATTAAAACAGCATGGGGGAAGTCAGCTCTGGCTTAGTGGCTGGGCAGGTTCTCCGTGGGGCCTTCCTGTGTGGGGTCACAAGACAGGCCGCTCAAGCCACCGAGGGCCAGGCAGGTTTAGGCATGGCCTGGTCAGTATTGGCCACATAAGTCCTTCATGGACATCTGTGTTGCCTCGGCACCAAGGCTGCCGTTTCCACTCTCTCCTGGGCCTGCCTTGCTCAGTGTCTACTGCCCCAAGGCCAGCAGGGATGGACAGGCTTCCTGGAGCTGCAACAGTTTAGCTTCAGGGGAATCTAGCTCTGGGTCTTCCAAGTGCGCTGCCACCTTCTCTGTCTGGTCTGCCTGCCAGCTGGGACAAGGGCAGCGGGAATCTGTTCTCTGGCTGGCCCTGCACCCACTGTCAGGATCCCCGTGCTTAGGGCTCCTCGCCCTGTCCTGGTGGGTCCCAGGGTCTGCCAGTGACTACAAGACCATCTAGTGCTGAGCCCCTGAGTGTAAGGGTGCCCTGGGGCCTTCACCTTATCCATGGCTCCTGCTCCTGGAAGAGGCCGTGCGGGCCCAACAGCTTCTGCAGGGAGGGATCTGCACCACCCTTTGTGTGTTTAGGATTCTAGCGCGCAGGCTTCAGAATGGCGGAGCGGAGTTCCTTGACTGAATTCCGAGGAGGCCTGTGCAGCTTGCTTCTTGCTCCCTAATTTTTCTGTTCAAAAGCCTCGGGCAAATCACCCCCATTTTACATAATTTGTGCTTAATTCTCCTACCTTCTAGAATGGTAGTTGACTAAGCTAAAATTTCACTATTTTTCAATGATAAACAGAACATCTTTAAAATAAGATTTAATGCTTTATTGCTCTTGATGGTAAATCAAAATACGCTTTAGAAATAAAGTTAATTTAATGAAAAATAGGAATATATGCACCGAACCATAAACTGTATTTCATTAACTCAAGAGACCCCTACTCCAAGCATACAATCACTGTGTCCTCCGGTGCTCTTTCTGTGATCATTCACACCCCTAATTCCAGGTCCTTCAGTGCCCACACACTGACTTTTTTAGGTTATAAGAAAGTGCTTATGGACAGGGCAGTCCTCAGTGGGAGGTTCTGGCCTGGGCCAGGGGTCCCAGACTACATCAGACGGTGGGAGGAGAGCCCCACCCCTCTGACCTTCAACTCTTTTTTGGCATGACCTGCTTTGGTGTGTATGAACACACTTGAGCATGTCTAGTGTAAAGCAACATGCTGGGGCAGTAAGTGGATGGAAGGTGAAGTTCCAGTCACGTGGTTCTGTCAGCTCCACCAGCCCCTGGCTGGCAGCAGCTCTGCGCTGCACGGGATGAGAACAGTTCCCGAGGGCAGCCTGGCAACAGGAGTTTTGTTGCAAACTGCCTGCGGTGTAAATGCCCCTGTCCCCACAGCTCTACAAAAGGGGTAGGAGACCAGGTGCTGGAACACCATAGCCAGCCAGGTAACTCCCTCAGGCCCTAGGCAAGGCACAGGAGGCAGCGCATAGGCACTTGGTGGGTTAGGGTAGCGGTGTGAGAGTTAGGGAGCAGACTCTGGCCAAAAGCAAAGAAAATGTGAGCCTGGCTCTGAAAGCCCCCCAGCTCGCTCTCCCAGCTCTCTCCCCCAGCTCGCCTCTTACAAGCCTTCCATGTTAGGCTTCCCCACAGCAAGCCTGTGCCGCCCATAGGCCTCCTTATCCTCAACAGCTGAGGCTGGGGGTGGGGGTAGGGGCTAAGGCCAGGCTCCAGCAGGCAGGTATGTGGCGTCAGTGGGCACCCTGGCCTGGCCCGCAGTGCCAGGACTCCACGCTCTTTGCTGCAGCTTTGCTTCACCTCCCACCACCGGGTCCTGTGTGCTTTGGCTCTCTGAGAGGTCCAGGTCTCCAGTGAGGAGAAGGCGAAGCCAGAGGGTTAGGGGAACGGGCACGCCAAGCATGGCCTTCTTCTTGCACCTCCTCACTAGGTCCTGACCCTGTGTTTACAGCAGAGGGGACATCAGATTAGCAACCTGGCAACCTGCAAGAAAGAAGGTTCGATGACAGTGGGCATGGGCTGTGAGTTAAGCAAACTAGTCCTTGGAGTAGCAGCAGGGTGTCTCTGAGAGAAGTGGTTAGAAAGTCCAGGGCTAAAACGTTGGTGGCAAAAGATCTCCCAGGGACAGGCTCTGGGAAGGAGGGATCCTGGCTGAGCATGGCTGAAGGATGGGCTCCGCAGATGAACCTGCTCACCTGGTGGCTTTGGCTGGCTGCTGGGGGTAGGGCTTGTGCTGAGGGGCTCTGAGCTAGGCCCCAAGGGTTGTAACCATGTTGGGGAAGGAGGCATCAGGTAGGGGTCATAGAGAAGAACTAAGTCCTCTGCTCATGGAAGCTGGATCCAAACCTCTAGGATAATGTTGCTTTGGCTCCAGAAACTGCATCCTGGGCTCCATGCCTCTCATCCCTGTGCTGGGGTCAGCAGTGGCCACTGGCCTTTTGTCAACTACAGGTACTCTCCAGTTGCTTGTGAGGTGGGAAGTGGTCTAGCTGTCAGCCCAGGAGGCTGAAGAGGGTCTTTGGTTTCCTGAGCAGGGGTATGGAAAGTTGAGAGAGCAGAGGCAGAGGTAGAAAGCCAGGTAGGACAGCTCATGGGCAGGGCCATGGAGAAGGCAGAGGAGCCCTGCCCAGCGGAGGCCTTGCAAGCTGATTTCAAGTGGCATTAGAGGGCAAACAGCAATTAGCTGAGCTCCCAGGATGCTGAGCGAGGTGGAACGCGTGTGGGATGAGGAGGCCGAGGGCCTGGCCTGCCTTGTGCCAGGCTCAGGCTCTTGCCCCCCTGGGCCAGGCCTCGGATGTGCAGCAGTCAGTTCCCAGGCACACTGAGGATGAAGCCGGAGCGGTTCTTGGTGAAGTCGGGCTGTGGCTGATTGACCCGGGTCTCCACAGATACGGTGCATTTCTTCCCATGCAGGCTGCACTGCACCGGGTTGGTGACGTTCACTTGAAGGTGGCGCTTCTCACTGCAAGAGTGGAAAAGATAGGCCAGGAAGCCAGTGAGTGGGCAGACACAGAGTGCTGTGGTTTCCCTGGCAACCCCCAGGGCCCTGCCATTTGCCAGGCTCCTGTAGGGTGGCAGTTTCAGGGTTCAACCTGCTTTCTTCCAGGTGAGCACAAAGATTGGAGGGGGTGCAGAGGAAGGGAGAGGAGAGAGTGGCACTGAGCTGTGTGCTGTGGCCAGCAGGGGCTGGCAAAGCAGAGGACTGTTCATTCCAGGGAACCCAGTGTGCCCATGGACCAGGGAGGTGGATGTGGTTGAGCCACTCGCCACCAGGGCTGGATGCACTGAGTCATCTGGGCTTTGGGTGTCTCAGGAGAAAGACTGTCAGGGCTCTGAATCATGACAATTACCCCTGATTAGCAAGAGGGAGACCAGGAATCCCCATCCCCTCAAGGAAATGCCCGCCTTGAATCCACCTAGCGCTATGCCATGGAGCCCAGCTGTCAAAAGTGAGTCTGAGATGTGAAGTGGATAAATAAATTAATTAATGAAAAAAAACCCTGGGTCTGAGGCTGAGTCCTGGGGTACAGTAGGCCTGTGATCCCAGTGACTTAGGTAGTAGTGTTAGGAGGACAGTAAGTTCAAGGCTAGCCTGAGCAACTTACCGACATCTTGTCTCAAACTAAGAGCTGGGAAAGTGCCAGAGATAGGGTGGCTCAGTGGTAGAGCACCTGCCTCGTGTGTGTGTGTGTGTGTGTGTGTGTGTGTGTGTGTGTACCAGAGTTCAATCCCTAGAGCCACCCAGTCAAAGCAGGTCTGAGCTGACCTCTACCCTGTGAAGAATGTTCCCACAGATTGGAGATGGTCCCCATGGCCTGGCTGCTTCAGAATAGGCGGGTGGATGGTATCTCTCTTCCTATCCACCAGGAGAGCCACAGGACACTTGGGGACAGTGTGCTGTGCTCTCCCTGCTGTGGAATGGGAGCCCTCACCTCTAGCAACGCACACTGTGCTCAGTGTACTCGAGCTGCTTCTTGCTTTAAAAACTGAGAAACTTGTAAGTAGGCCGGCGCCTAGTGTGTGCACACAGCAGCCTGTTCCTCTGACGCTGCCCTCAGCTTGTGCTGCTTCAGCTGGGAGGAGAGAGAGGCTCGCTGTTTTAGGAGCTTCCGGTTAGGATGGGCTCCTTCGCTGTTGCTGCTGAGGCCGCACATCAGGGAACATCTCAACCCCGCTGCTCTCCTCAGGCTGAGGGAGCTCCCAGCACTGACTGATGAGTATTCAATGGCAGTGTAGGAAGCAGGGGGTTGAGGCCAGCGCGCCCGGGCCCCACCCAGCCTAAACAAGAGTTCCCTGTACTTGCCAGAGCACTGGCTGGTCCAGAAGACCCAGTTGCTAAGGCAGATGATCAGGCTGCATGACCTGGCATCATGGTGTCCAGGGACACTTGGTGGCTCATCCCACAGAAGGCCCCAGAGTTGGAGAAGCTGAGGTGCCGATTCCTACCTGCCTCCATAGCCATGATCGGAGATAGCAAATGGGACAGGAGAGACACGTAGGCATTAAGTACCAAACACTTAATGTCCTGTCAGCCACTGCTAGAATCTGGGCTCAACAGTTATATTTAACTAGAGTTGGACAAAAATAGCAGAGCCCATCAGAGGCAGTGACTCAGGCTCTTTCCCATTCCCTCGGAGTCAAGGGGCTCGGCAGGTTAGATACGTGGCCCTTGGCTGCAGTAGGTTGCATGTGGGTTCCCTGTGGCTTCACACTGGCCCATAGAAGGAACAGTACCTACTCTAGAAATGCCTCTGAACAAGATGGTTCCCAAGCTTGGTCGGCCTCCCTGCCGCTCCTGTCAACCCAGGACTTCTGTGTCCAGCTCTACTTAAGTCCTTTGGGGGCCAGAAAAGGAGAGAACTGGAAGGTACCATCGTGCCCTCCTCTCTTGCTAGGGCTGGTAGAGCAGGGTACACATTGGATTCTCTCAGGTTCTCTGCAAATAGCTCCTAGAGGGGTTCATTCAGTGTCATCCTGAAAACCTGCCATGTGGAGAACCTGCCATGTTCCCGTGCTGCTGCTGATAGAAGCCTTCTCAGCCGAGTCTTGGCCAGAGTGTCATCAGCCACAACCTTCCTTTTCTTTTGGGTGTTTGGAGAACTGCTCTAATTTTGGTGTGGGCCTGAGAGAGGCAGGAAGAGCATCCCAGGAGCTGGTAGGACTTCATCTGAAAAGCAGAGCTTTGGTGTCACAGGGTTAAGAGGCCACAGACTCGCCTGCTCTCCTTCTCTTCCCCCTTTTGTCCCAGTCAGACAGTCAGTCATAAGCATGGTGGAGTGAATGCTACCTGGGACAGGAAGCAGATAGAAGGGAGGAGGGGGACAGTCCTGTTTCTCAGGAACCTTCCAGCAAAGAGCCTCCCATACCCTAGGAGGCCCACACACAAGTTAAGGCCCCTGAGGCTGGCCTCCTTCCCTTCCAGAGGGTGCTGCTGTTGGAGGAAGGCAGGGAACCAGGGACTTGGGCTGTTGTGCACTGTGTGTTGTGCAGACAGCTTGGGGCCCCTCTTTCTCTGGCCTGTGGTGGTTCCCTACCTCCCAAGGAGGACCTTTCTCTCTGACCCAGGAAGGTGCTGGGCTCCTCTCCCTCTCATGGGTGGTGCTGGCCTTCAGCCTACCCCAGGGAGCTTGCTTAGAGTGACTGCGTCCTGGTCCTCTGGTGACACGGGAGGCAGTCACAGAAAGGCAAGGTACAAACCTAAGGAGAAACTTTCCCTTGCCGCCGCCCCTACCCACAGCTGCAGATTCTGTCTGTGTCAAACCCTGACCTCTCAATCCCAGCATTGATCTCGATGGAGTAAGAAGCGATTAGGACACATTGGGGAAGAAAGGCCACCATGCCTCCACACCCCTCCCTCTTCTTCCTTCTGAGATGTGATCTCACTCTATATAGGTCAGGCTGACCTTGAACCCGCGTCTTCGCTTCCTGTTACAGGTATCCACCACTGTACTCCTCCACTCACTGTCCTAGATTCCTGGGTGGGGCACTCTACGCCCAGGAGGCCACCTTTGATTCATTTGGGATCTTTAAATTCAAGACTAGGGCTACAGGCCTGGATTCCGGTCCTATTGGCTCTTGGGCTTGGGCCCCTGTGAGATGTCTCTTAGAGCCATAAAGTACACGTGAGAATCTCTTCCTCACCTACTCTGCGGTGAGGACAGGTGAAGAGTTATTTCATCATTATCATCATCACCACCACCATCATCATTCTGCCATCTGCATCCAGCTTGTACCCAATATTTACCTTGAGGCACTGAGCCCCAGAAATACAGAAAAGAAGCGGACAATTGAAGACAGGGTCTTTTCCATCTTCTTGGATCTGCAGTCTAAATGCACAGAGGCTATTTAGAAAGATCTGAGCCCTGTCGTGGGAAGTGGGCACTATCCAGAGGAAGGCTTACTTCTTTAGTCAAGTGCTAAGAGCCCCCGAGAAGTGGTGGGGGAGCCCATGGCTTGTGCTCTCCGCACATGTTCCTATAACTCACGAGGCTCATAACCACTGCCTGCTGCTGTTCTGAGCAGCCCCCTGCCTAATGATGTAGACCTTGGGCATTCTCAGCTTGTTTCAACCTGACAGGTACCCTTATGCTACATGCATGGATGTGCTTTCTGTCTTTGACCTACAGGTTGTTGGAGAGTGAGGGGTCTCCGAGGACCTGAACACTGTGGGGCTCCCTGTACAAATGGACAATTCTAGCCAGGTCATTATTTCTGGGCTTGCTGGGTTAGCATGCCACCACAGGCTTCAGTCCCCCCATACTGTAGACAGCCCCTGCCAGCATACCCATAGTTAGTTACTCTTGCTTCAAAATGAAGGGGACACTGTGCTCAACTGGCTGTGGTCCTCCTAGGCCCGAAACACCCACTCAAGAAACTCATTCCAGAGGCAAAGTAGTCAGATGGCTTGTGGAATGGGAGAGTCCCAGGAGGCAGGCAGCTCCTCAGAAAAAAAAGTACTTGGTGTTGTCACTGTGAGAAATGGGATGTCTGTTCCCAGGCTCCTGGTGTTTCGTTTTTTCCCTTGGCCCAGCCCTGAATGACCTGGTGTCCAACCATCTTTGGGAGGTTGCTGTAGGGTTAGGAAGAAGTGGGGCTTGACAGAGCAGCTGTAGAGGTCACTGCTTGCCACCCACACACCACACAAGAAGGGGAAAGCCTGGCTCTAGCGTCACAATGCCCCAGCATACTAAACAATCACGACATGGCTGGCCCAGCAACGACACCATTCCACCCCCAGGGGTTCTGACAAGACTTGCGTAAATCGGTTTTAATGGCAGAAGCGTTTACCAAAGGCAGAGGCAGCCTTCTTGTCCATCAGTGGTTGAATGGATCAGCAAAGCGTGGGATATCTATTCAGGATATTACTGTCCAATGGACTCGTCCGGAAAAGCAGTAACATATCAATACAGGGTAATAAACTTTGAAAGACGCCAGCTCCAACAGGCCACATACTGTAAGACTCCATTACAGGAACTATACCCACTATACACAGCAACAGGGATAGAGTAGCTGTTGCGAGGGAGTCAGGGAGGGCGGGGTGGCAGGGCTGCTTAGGTTTCCTTTTGGAGTGGTAGAAGTATTCTAGAAGTAGACAGAGGTGGTGGCTGTGTAACACTGTCCACGGCAGACGAGATGCTCAGTGTTTCTACAGTACGGTGCAGAGGATAAAAAGGAGAAAACAGGGAAGTGCTTTCCTTTCCTTTATTTTGTTCGTTTGTTTATTTTGAGATAGGGTTTCTCTATGTATCCCTGGCTGTGTGCTACCACCGCCCAGCTTTTGGGGATGGTCTTAAGTTCTGTCAAAATGACTGAAGTATAGTAAGACTGAACATGTTGGCTCATGAGTGAGACTCTGTCTCAAAACAACAACCAAACCAGCAAGAGGCTTTGTGAGGCTCTGGAGCTGGGGCAGTCCTAGCAGGCACAGGAGACTGGGTGCTGTGGGGCAGAGAGCAGGGACCCGACTCTGTCCTGAGCCCCGGCACACACTGGGGTCTTTATAGTGTCAGAGTTCTTCCCTCGTTTTAACAGAGAACAGAGATGGAGACAGGGTGTCTCCCTCTGATGATGTGCCAAGCCAAGTGACAGCTGCTGAGGGAGGCCGGCTGTGGGGGGAGGGGCCTTCACTCCCCAGATTCTGTTACGGATTGAGTGGCTCAGCAAATTGTGGTATTTGGGGACTTTCATCTCCTGTCATCTGTTCTCAGCCATCATTGCAGGCAAATGGCTCCTATCCAGTGACTTTCCTTCCTTTCTCACTTAGACTCCCCTCTTCTGCTCATTAGAGCTGCCACAGTGTGAGAGGACATGGTCCCAGTGTTAGCCGTGTGCCCACAGGCATTGCACACAAGGGGACGACCACATATGTCCAGGAGTTGAATCAGCCTGAAAGAATGTCCCTCCTTGGTCAGGCCCATGGTCATCTGGGAAATGCAGTCTCTAGACTGAAGCCAACCCAAGAAAGTGACCTAAGAGGTTGCAGGCAGCCTGGCCTGGTCAGCATGGAAGGGAGGTCCATTTCTGGGACTTTGGGAGAGATGGAAGTGCCCCTGTGAAGGTAGTGAGTACTCTCTGCTGTCGGGTCACAAGACATGGGCTGTAGAGAGATGCTCATAGAGATGAAACATGTCTCCCATGCTGTGCACTGACCCCAGAGCCACACCTCACTGGATGTCACTTGTTCTAGCTCACACTGAGGGCTGGATGCCTGTAGCTCTTTTCAGTGTGTTCTGCTTCAGGAAGCAGCTTCCCCTGCTGATGCTGAGCCTCAGAGGGTAGCTCTTTCAAAATCCTGCTGGGGAAGTGCTGCTTCTGTTTTGGCCAGGGTTACATCACAGCTGCTCCTAAAGTGAGCTGAGGAGTCTGGTCCTGTGTAGGCTGGAGGCAGTGGTGCTACACTTCCTGTCTGTGTAGCTGCTAAGGGATGAGGCAAAACCTTACAGTAGTCATGAAACAGTGGAAACCCTAGGGCCTCGATCATGGGCAGGGTCTCCTTCGCCCTGGCCTGAGCTGCTCTGGTGTATAGACTCAGGCAGGGAGGCTCGCTCTACCATCTCTGTGCCCTTCTTTCTCCTTAAATGCTTCCACATCCCATCTCTTCCCTGCCTAATTGACTGTGCACACTGAGTACACTCTATCCAGAGCAGCGGCTCTCAACCTTCTGATACTTCTACCCTTTAACACAGTTCTTCATGCTGTGGTGACCCCTAACCATAAAACTGTTTTCATTGCTACTCCATTAACTGTCATTTTGCTACTGTTATGAACTGCAATGTAAATATTTTTGGAGACAGAGACTTGCTGAAGCCGTCTTGACCTACAGGCTGAGAGTCTAGAGAGTGCATGCCCAAGAGCCAGCCCTTGCATCCTATGCTGGGCACGGACCATACGGAAAAGGCCTGGTCATGGTGGCTGAGTGAATGTCCCCAAGGAGGTAGCATCTGGGCTGAGTCTAAGGATGAACAGGGCTCTTGCAAGAGCCTTCCTGGCTTTATTTTCTCATTCTTAATTATTGCTGCATGTCCATTAGATGTTGTGTTTACCACAGAGTGGTGATACCCACCCATGTGGTTTAATGACAGATAATAATGTAATCACTGTCCCCATTCAAGTATGAGGTTCTAGCACATTCTTAGCCACTTCTGAGAGATCCTCAGTACTCCACACACAACTGAGTTTTCACGTGAGGAATGGGGAGCACACACTCTTGGCCTCGACCCTTGTCAAACCTGTCAGGAGTCCAGTCTAGACATTCCCCTCACACAGGCCGACAGGTGGGAGTCAGCTCGGCCTCCTCCGCCTCCACTGTCTACCCAGACCAGAGCCAGTTCTCCAGACTGCTCTGTCTCAGCCTCTCCTAGTGACCACAGTGGCCTGACTGGTTTCTGTCTTCTCTGCCCCACACCCTGCTTGCTTCACACACATTCCACACGTGCACATCCTCTGCTGTGAGAAGAGTCTGGAACAGGCTCCCAGGGGCCTGCCTCTCCCTGCTGCCATTCACTCTCCCTTTCCCTCATTCCTCCCAGCGCTGAAGCCAGGTCACAGGCCCAGGGGATCTGCGCAGACTGGACTGTGGAGCTCTGTTGTGCTTTTCCTAGAATGGGACAGGCCCAGCAAGCCAACCTCCTGCATGTGGCTCAGTGCTTTGGGGCTCTACAGAGCGCGTGGGAGCCACAGGGGGATGAATGTTAAAGGAACAAAAAGACAGCCTCCTTCAGGTGGCAGGGGTAAGGGACAGACCTGCAGCAAGAGTGGAAGGCCAGGCTGGGGCCCCCAAAGTGCAGGCATCTGGGTCTAGAGGGACTGGGGCAGCAGAACAAGTGAGCAGGGAAACAGACCACACAGTTCATGGGAGTGAGGCTCTTCTCAGCCATAGGGAACACGCCTAACTGGTGGCTCAAGAGTCTGGGAAGCAGCATTCACAAGGGTTTGATCCCTAGCACTGAAACAAGACAATGTTGAGCTGAAATCCTGGATGCCAACAACATGGAAGACAGTGAGGTATCCCATTGAACTTTTTTTGGGAAGATAGGAAGGAGGGTGACTTCTGTCTTCCTTCACAGGAGCACAGGTGAGAAGACTGAACTAAGCAAGAGGCTATGTTTGAAGGAATGTGGGAGGGTTACATGGATGTGTACAGGGAGGAAGGGGAAGGAAGAGATGTAATTATAACCTCAAAAATAAAACATATTATCTATAAATCACACACACACACACACACACACACACACACACACATATAACTTTAAAACTGGGCCAACAAAGTAGTTCAGTAGGTAAAAGTGCTTGCTGGGAATCCTAGACGATCTGAGTTCAGTTCCCAGAATACACATGGTAGAAGGAGAAAACTGACTTCTTTAACATGCACATATATGTGAAAACATACAAATAAATTCACTTTAAAAAATACACAACCACACAGAATATTCATAGATAATCTTGAATATATAAATGCGTTAAACTATACAAATGGATAAATTAGTCAAGTAGATAAACAGTTTAATGAGGTCTCTCAGGTAGATCTAACAAAATATAACTACAAACTCCTTAAAGAGACATATAAATCACAGTGGTTGGGTTGGAGGAAAAGCTCAGTGGTTAGAGCCCTGGCTTGTCTACAAGAGCCAGGTTCAGTTCCCAGGACCCACATGGCAGACCACAACTCTCTGTAACACCTGATCCAGAGGATCCAGTGGTTTCTTCTCATCTTTGTAGGCACCACAAACACGCATGATGTACATATATGTAATATTGGTAAAAAGAAGTCTATAAATGTAATCAAACCAAATAATTATGCTAGGGACTGTCCCAAATTAACTGTCTTGACCTTAAACGTGTTTAGAGGCATACACTCTCCCACTAGGCTGTACCCCAAGCCAAAAGTTGCGCCTTGACCAGAGACACATAGCTTGCTCACTGTCTCTCTACTGTGCTGACTCTGAGCTGGACATTGTGGGAGCCGTGAGAACACACACTTCTGCGTCCCTCACTCAGCCCACCCACTAAGAGCAGCAGAGTACACTAGAGTAGTATAAACAGTGGACCTGGACAGCCTCACGACAGGGGGCGCATTCCACTTCAGAAGCAAGGCCACGAGTACAGAACAGAGGCAAGACTCAAACCTGGTGACCCAGGCTGGAGTTTTAACTTTTGAATATGATGTCACTATCATCCGTGCCCCTGAGCAGCTGGCACTAGTTACTGTGCATGCCTTATCAAAAGTGCCCGCTCGAGTGTCTGATACAGATTAGGGGCACACCAGTGTGTGGAGTGATAGGTTTTATGACATGATAAAGAGAGCAGCTGCAGCTAAACCAACTGTGAGACAGTAGCCAGAAGGTGAGGCCAGCGCCTATGCAACCTTCATGTTGAGCTGTTGATCGGGAAGATGGGAGTGGGAGAGCCATCAGATCCAAGTGTGGGCCCAGAAGTGGCCAGGGGAGGTATGTGTGCACTTCTGGCACCTTGCTCTGTACAAGGAGATGTTTATATATAATGTGACTAAGAGGCACAAGGAACACTCACTATTTAAGGTGCCTTTTGAGCTTTGGAGGGCCCTTCTGTAAAGTATACCTACTTGCCCTATAAACCTTAATGCCCAGAGATGCCTGGTTTTAAAGGAGATTCTAAGGGAGATAAAAGTATCTGGGAGGATGGAGAACATGTGAATGGCTCCAGCAGCAAGGCCAAGTAAAGGTCTCTCAGATGCCGGGCAAGTACCCCACCAATGGTCATTGCATGCAGCAGGACTCATGGGGTTTGGAACATGACGTCGATGAATACGTCGTTCTTATATCCTGAGGGTTAATGGAGATGAGTGGACCCTGGGTCTCTATAAATTTCTCAGAGTGTTATAAATACTTCCAATGGCTGCTGGTTAGGTGCTTGGAAGCATGTTAGGGGTCTTGGGGTAGGGACTGGAAATCATTCACTTATTAAAGGCTTATCCTGTAGTAGGCACTGCATTAAACACTGTACATGCGTCATCTCATTTAATCCCTCCCAAAGCTGTCATGAAAGCCTGCCATTACCTTCCCTTTACAGAGGAGGAAGTTGCAGAAGCTCATGTCAAGTAACTTCTCAAAGCTGGGAAATGGCATGCCCAGAGTATCTGCTCACCAGGCACTTCCAACTACCCTTCTGTTCGTCTGCACTTGAGTGCTGTCTTAGCCATGTGCAGAGCATGGCCCAAGCCCTGGTGAGTCACAGGGAAAAACACTTGCATCTGTAACTGGGGTTGGACACTGACCTGCAGCCATGACCCTGCAGTGGCCTGATCACCTCTCTTCCTTTCTCTGCTGGGTGTTGTTCCTTCCAAACCTCGGCCACTAGACAAATGCTTCTGGGCTGGTGCCGGGCTGTCAGAGGGGGTGCTCTCCTGGTGTGTGGAGAGCTTGTGTGCAGTCTCTGATTTCCTAGGGTACCTTTCCTTCCTTTTCAGTGCTGGGACTAAACCTGGGCCCTTGCATGCTAGGCAAGCCCTCTCCACTGAGCTCCACATCCAGCCCCTCAGGACACACTTTGTCTTCCCAGGTGGAGTGCCTGGGAAGACCATTGCTCTGTAGATATTCCTGGGTGCTCTTTCCGTCAACTAAAAGGTAAAGGTTCCTGTTCTGTGTGTATCCCAGCAGCCCTGCTCTGCCCCAGCAAGGTGGATGCAGATGTGTCCTCGAGGTTGCATCCACCCTGGGGTGGTCAGTGGGGCAGTGGCTCTGATTTATCCCTGTTCCAATCAGAGTTACAGGTGTGGGAATGTCCCATTTTAACTTTAGAGTATATTACTTTCTCAAGGCTCATGACTGCCTCTCCCAAGATGGCCAAATCAGTGCCATGTATTAGGGATAACGCAACCCTTCAAAGCCAAACTACCAAGATGCAATAGCAGCACAACTCTCTTGGATACAAGCAACACTACCATCCAGAAGCAACAAAGCAACAAAGCAAACCTTTGCTACCAGAGAAAAGAACACCAGCCTAGTGGGCCACAGCCCAGTGTGCAGGTCTGCGGGGCTTCAGCTCATTCTTAAGAAGCTTGCGTCCATGGGTAGCAGCTCCTCCTTCCAACTTTACATCTTTCTATGTTTTTGTTGTAATGTCTTGAGGAATTTATTTTCTATCTGTTTGAGAAGTGGTTTTCATCTTTGCTGTACTGTTTTTTTTTTTAACATCTTTGCTGTTTCCTGCTTACATTTCTGCTTCTCCTTTTTTGACACTTCTGCTCACAGCACCTCCACAGTGAGCACCATCTGTGTACAGTGGTATCTATTTTCTGTCCACATCCTTAATGAAGGTGCTAAAAAACACTAGATGGGCTGGGCAGTGGTGGCACACACCTTTAATCCCAGCACTTGGGAGGCAGAGGCAGGTGGATTTCTGAGTTTGAGGCCAGCCTGGTCTACAGAGTGAGTTCCAGGACAGCCAGGTCTACACAGAGAAACCCTGTCTCGAAAAACCAAACCAAACCAAACCAAACCAAACCAAACCAAACCAAACCAAACCAAACCAAACCAAACCAAACCAAACACTAGATGGAACCTGACCAGCACCCACGGTCTCCTCTGGACTGACATCTCAGTGGCCTGTCAGGAATAGTGCTACAGGAGTTATGTCCACCATTGGTCAGAGTCTGAGACTTCACAGGAAGCCTGTTGAGTCCCAGTCCCTGCCACCTGAGTATATTTAAAACAGTTCACATACACTAGGACAAATACACTAGGACAGAGATATTAAAAAAAAAAAAACACTTGCCAAGAGAACAGATAATACTTTTTACTGGGCCCAGGTTAAAGGATGGTAGTTTTGAACAAGGTTGGGAACTAGGAACAAAATAAGTTTGCTAGGAACTTAGGGGTTCTCGGCAGTCTTTTGTTTAGTTTCTCCTTTGTGAGACAGGTTCTCACTATGCAGTCCAGGCTGACTTCAACCTTGTGACCCTCTGGATTCAGACTCCCAGGCACTGGTTGAGTACGGTCTGGCCAACCTGCTCTATACAGTGAGACAAGAGCTCTTTCTTCTTCAGAAGCTCACAATCTGTGGTGGGAGGCAGACAGGCAACAGAGAATTCTCATGGAGGGTGCCACCCCACCACAGCCATAGGAGTCTAGGAATCGTGCTAAGGACCCCGTGGCTTTATCGGCAGATACATCTTCCCATTAACTTAGGTTATGGTGAGAGGGAGAAATCAGGGCCTGTTCT
Source organism: Grammomys surdaster (assembly GCF_004785775.1). Lineage (NCBI taxonomy): Eukaryota > Metazoa > Chordata > Mammalia > Rodentia > Muridae > Grammomys > Grammomys surdaster. The sequence continues at coordinate 2,412,579 of NW_021621078.1, read as the reverse complement.
GTACCAGCCTCCCTATGGGCATGGATTGAGATGCAGCTACGGAGGTGGGTGCCACACACACCGAGCCTGGTGTGCCAGGGCTGATGGTGACTCACTCGCTAGTCACTAATAACATCCCTCAACTTCCAACTCCCCCTCTCCCCTGGAGCTTGGCTGGACCTCCCCTGCCCTCAGGAGGGGGCTGAGGATTTAGCTGGTGAGTCCAGGCTCACACATGTTTGGGAGGTCATGGTAGAGATTCATCTAGCCAGGTTGGCAGGCAGCTGAGAGGTGAGACGTCCAGGCGGAATCTATGGGCAATGAGAATCCTCCAGGGATGATCTCGAGTAGAGAAGGGAGGGAATGCTTATTCTCTTCTGCTGCTCACCACTATCTGAGTTCTTGGCTGTCTTATGCCCTTCCCTGGCTTCTACCTCCTGAGAAAGCTCTCTGGGAGAAGGGGACCTTGTGCCAAAAGGGTGCCTGACATACAGTTAGTTTTCAACAGAATCACCAACCCAGGGATTGACAGAGACAAGACAATAATATGGAAATAGGTGAATGGGCACTTGGAGGGAGGCAGACCAATTAGGAGACAAGTTGGGAGAGAGGGCCAAGGTCACTGAGAGGGCAAGACACCAACAGAAAGATGCCTAAAAGGGAGGGCGTGGCAGGTGTTGGGATCTAAAGTTAGTCATGGCTCCAGACCTTCAGTTTGGGTGGTGGTGAGGGAGCTAGAGAGAAGAGTGCTGGCCTTGGTTGGGAGAGTGCTGAGGACAGCTCTGGAAAATCCACAGGGTTTCACTATGCATCATGCAGACCCAGGTGTACACAGAACCCACACCTTTCTCCCTTATGGGAAGAGGTATGACTCAGGCAGCTGCATCTCACGGAAGGACTGCCTCCCTGTGTTTTAAGTAATCCCTTAGAAAGACAGCATAAGATATTATAGTGGCCTGTGCTGTATATGAAAGGTAGGGCGGAGTGTGTTGGCACATCTGTAATCCTACCAACCGCTCAGAATGTGGATGTAGGAGGATCAGGGATTTATAGTCATCCTTAGATACACAGTAAGTTCAAAGCCAGCCAAGGCTACATGAGACCATGTCCCAAGAAAACAGCCTGGTCTACAGAATGAGTTCTAGGACAGGGCTACACAGAGACCCTGGGGGGTGGGGGAAGGAATGGAGGGAGAGAGGGAGAGAGAGGGGGAGGGAGTAGGGGGAAGAAACTGCAGGTAGGGCCTGTGCCCTCAGTCACCTGGTGGTGGCCACTTCTGTCCTTTTCAAACTCTTATAGATTTCAAACTTGGTTTAGATGTGTGTACGTGTGTGTGTGTGTGTGTGTGTGTGTGTGTGTGTGTGCCTGTGGAGGCCAAAGGCTGGTGTTACAAGCAGCTCCCTGAGGAGTGCTGGGAACCGAACACAGGTCCTCTGCAAGGCCAATCATTGAACTCCTTTCCCAGTTTGGGATTTTCAATATTGGTCATTTGCACTATTTTGTTGAGTTTTGGTTTTTGTTGAGATAGCATCTCCCTATGTTGCATTGCCTGGAACTTGCTACATAGACCAGGCTGGTGTCGGATTCATCGCCTGACTTTGTCTCCTGAGTTCTGGGACTAAAGGTGTGTGCCATCACCATGTGCTAAGCATTTATCTGAACGTGTCTGAGCATTAAAAACCCTGCTTCCAGAAGTGACAGGATAGTTTCGAAGGAAGAAGAGGAGGGAAGGTGGTATAATGCCTGCTTTACAAGGTTATCCAAGATTGTGGCGGATCTGGAGGACTTTGGAGGCTATATGATAATCAGCTAGTTATGATTCCGTGGAAGACAGTTCAAGTCTCTATTTAAGGGCTGCCAGTGTATCTGTTTACAGCCTAGAAAAAGTCTGCGATACTAACTTCTAGAACTTTAGTTAAAATATACCAAAGTCAGATGGTCCAGCAGGAGGAGATGGGACAGAGTCTTCCTGGTTCTAGGTATTTCTGAGTCAAAAGAAAAAAAACCATGTAGGGGTCTGAGTCTAGAATCAGCTAGTCCAAGCCGTACTTGCTCGGGGGATTCCATTAAGGCTACTGACACATCTCTTTTACAAAGGGCTTGGTGATGGTTAAAGGGGAAAGAAACTGCCTGCGGGCGGCTAAGGCGGTACAGCATAGACAAGTGTCCCCTTTTTGGCTGCTAGTGCGGCATGGTGCTTTAGGAGAGATGCAGTCAGGGATGGAGTGGTGGCCAAACATTCCCAGGCTGGAGTGCTGCTGAGCAGGCACCCAGCATGCACAAGGACTGGCCAGGGTCCACAAAAAGCAGAAAGGCTGAGGCTGCCCCATGGTGCAATCCTATCTCAGGCCTCTTCCTGACCACCTCTGGCCTGAGAAACAACTTGCCATTGTGCTGCTTTGGTAGGAAAGTTTGTGGGTTCCAGAAGACGCTTTTAACTAGTTCTTGGGTATTTTTAAATCCCATATAAGCTGACAAAGAATGGTACTTTCTTCTCAGCATTGGCAATCTGGTACTTTTTATAAAATTTCCACTTCATTGTCACTGTACTTTGATGCCCACCTAGGCGAGTGTCACCCATGGGTACCTCATTAGAGAGCAAGTAACTGGGGATTTTTGTACCAAGGGGGAGTTCAAGGAGGTTAAACAGAACGACTCATAAGGCAACCAGGACACTGAGAAGAAAAGGAACAGCTGCCCACTCTCTACCAGATGCTTGAGAACAGGAGGGTTTGCACTCAGTCATATCAGCTAAACATGTGCCTGGTTTTATTGTGGTCAGGGAGCCTCCACCTTGGGAGCGCTATTCATGGAAAATACCCACTCCTCTAACACACACTTTCATGCTGCTATGAACAGAAGCGAGGCAGGCCTCCTGTTGATGTGTTCTGCATGCTGCCTAGCACCTCTGCCTTTTCTATTCTGCATTTGCTATTTTAAGCAAGTACATAATGCATCAATCTTCAGATTCTGCCTTAATGCCTCTGCTACAGAATGAGGACACAGTGATCACGTCAGGCAGAGACGAGCAGTATTCCAACGGAGGACACATTCCATGCAGCCTCACTTCCTTTTCCCTGGGATGGGGCATCTATTTCTGGGACAATAATGGGGGGGCAGGGCAGGAACCGAGGTCCAGTCCTTCTTACTGAGGAATCCCACATCACAGAAGCCACCGGCCATGCTGCTGCGGCTCAGGGTGGACACATCACAGTCCCTCAGGGCTCAAGTCTGTCTGACTACTCTCTCTTGTATGTGGGTGTGTTCGCTTTTCTTTTTTTAAGTTCCCAGAAATGGCTCTTTAGATCTGGGCTGGAGCTTGTTGCTGGAATGTGAGTTTCCTCAAGCCACGTGTGCTTTTCCAGTGTGGCATGAAGAAATGTCATTTTCTCAATGATCACCAACTCGATCTAAGGACCCAAGAGAGCTTAGCTTTCACTTGCACCATCCGCTGCCCACAAGAGATTTTAATGTGGACTGTCCTCATGTGGCTTCTTACACACTTGGTGTGACCTTGAGTGCAGACACACTTCTAGTAGAAGACCAATTGCAGTAGGTGGGAAGTGGCCTGCTGTGTGTGGTTATGGCTTCAGCCTAAGGCAAGTCTTCTTTACTGCCTGCAGGGTCATCGGGAGAGAGGGCTGAACAGTCTGCCACTGCATTTGTTACATCCCTTGGCTTGGAAGTGGGTTAGTCACATTTCCCAAACATTGACTCTCTGGCTGGCTAGCATGCGTGGTTGGGGCCATTTCTACCAACCCCTCCACTCCTACTCACTTATCTCATATCTCAATTAAAAATGATACAACCAATGAGAGCGAGTGGGTGTGCAAATGATTCTATTGGAAAGTGAATAATTCAACACGGATGCCGCACCACTGCTTTTTAGAGAGCTAACACACAGCCTCCAGTGACTCAGCAGTCTTTAAGGGGACTTGGAATTACTGGCCCAACTTCAGTAGCATGAAAACAATCAAACCAAAGACACTCTTCCTCTGGGGCTAGATGTTAGACAACCCGAGTAATATTTAGGTCACTGCTGCCTGGGCAAGTCTGGAAAATGGTGCCTGTCCTGATTAGACATTTGCATGGCTGTGTTAAATGGCTGTCACAGGAGGGGACCTAGAGGCTTTGAAGGGAGAGAGGCTCTGTGAGCAGTCCTGGGATGGGGTGAAGTGCCCCAGATTATCTTTGCTCACTTTATCCTACCTAAGTACACTAGGCTCAACCCTACAACTGAAATTAAGGCTCTAATTCGGCTACTGCACTCCCATTTCTGGGAGAGACTGCACGGCAGCACTCTCTACCTTGACTACACCTTAGATGCTGAAAAGCAGCCTAGAAACAGTGGCCCTGAAAGTGCTTGGGCCCTTCCACCAAAGTCTGCTTCACTCTGGGTGGTGAGTGGAACGGACAGGGTTCCCCATGTGGTCACTGTCCTGGGACTGATGGGAGAAGAGCTAGTCTGGCTTTGCCTCTGATAAGTGCCCCAGTTACCAGCCTGAGAAACAGCTTAGCAAATAACAAGGCACCTGTGCCCCTCTCCTCTTGTCTGCTGGAGACAAAGTCCAAGACCCTCGGAGGTTGTCTGAAATCACGGAGCGGCATTTTCCTACACATACATACCTTAACCAAATTTGATTTATAAATATGTCATAGTAAGAGATTAACAATGGGGCTGGAGAGATGGCTCGGTGGTTAAGAGCACCGGCTGCTCTTCCAGAGGTCCTGAGTTCAATTCCCAGCACCCACATGGCAGCTCACAACTGTCCATAACTCCTCCAATATCTGACACCCTCACATAGACATACAAACAGGCAAAACACCAATGCACATAAAATAAAAATAAGTTATTAAAAAGAGATTAACAATACCTACCAACAAAATACTGCAATAAAAGTCGTTTGGGACTTATAGAAAGGGGGAGTGGGAGATGGCTCAGAACATAAGAATCTTGCTGCACAACATGAGGTCTGAGGTTCAAATCTCCAGATCTCACATAAAAATCTGTGCGGCCATGCATGTCTGTAACCTTAGTGCTGGGGTAGGGGCCAGACACAGGATCGGTGGGCTTGTTGCCAGCCAGACCAGCTCCAGGTTCAGTAAGAAGACTGTACAGAATACACCAGACAGTGGAAGGGCGGGACACCCATGTTCAACACTCTTCTGTGCATCCTCACGTGCATCTGTGTACACATGTACATGTGTGTACACACACCCTGCCTCCCACATACATAAAGAAAAAAAAAAAAAAAGAAAAGCATTGCTGGAGAACCTTAAGTCAGAACCAAAAGCCCTGGGCTGGAGGACGGCTCAGGGGTAAGGTGCTGCTGAGCCCAAGATCTGAGTGTGATGCTGGGACTCACAGGGTGGAAGAGGAGAGCCGACTGTACAGGCTGTCCCCGGCTCCTTACCTGTACACTGTGGACCATACTCCCGCATCAAACACACACATAAGTGTAATTTAAAAATGTAAGATGACAACAATGATATAGATTGACTATTTCTGGACCTTTTTATTTAATTAAAACAATTCTTTTTTGAGAAAGGTCTCCTGCAACCTAGGCTGGCCTCCATTGTCTACCCTCCCAACTCTGTCTCAAAGAATGTGATGCACACTTAGAATGAGGGCCTAGTCTAGCCTTGTACTCTCTTCCTTGAAAGAATGATAGTAAAAATGTTTTAGTGCAGGAGGATTTCTGAGTTCGAGGCCAACATTGTCTACAGAGCAAGTTCCAAGACAGCCAAGGTCACACAGAGAAACCTTGTCTTAAACAAACAAACAAACAAACAAACAAACAAACCAAAACCCCCAAACAATCCAAAACCCAAACGAACCAACCAACCAACGAAAAAAAACAACAAAACAAAACCTCCCTCATTTTTGAAAGGAAGAAGAAAATCTCCCCCGTTCGGGAAGATGTTTAGATGAAAGGTTAAGGAGATAGGGCTACATGGGGGAGGAAACAGGCTGGATGTACATATCTACACAAGATGTCTTGAGTGTCCCTCTCCACACACATGCCACAGCTTGGAAAGCTCTTCATATATTCTGAATGAGTAGCCTGTATCAGGGTGACTCTATGTGCTGCTTAAAAATCACATTTATCACCGGGCGGTGGTGGTGCACGCCTTTAATCCCAGCACTTGGGAGGCAGAGGCAGGCAGATTTCTGAGTTTGAGAGTTCGAGGCTAGCCTGGTCTACAGAGTGAGTTCCAGGACAGCCAGGGCTACACAGAGAAACCCTGTCTCGAAAAACCAAAAAAAAAAAATCACATTTATCCAAATTACTTGGAATACGTGAGTCCTTAGGGTATAGTAAATAAAATTATACTGAAAAAAATGAAGAAGAAGAGGAAGAGGAGGAAGAGGAAGAAGCAGCTAGGTGTGGTAGCACACCTGTAATTCCAGCATTTGGGAGTCAGGGACAGGAGGATCAGGAGTTCAAGTTCATCATCCTTACAGAGCTAGCTCTAGGCCAAGTTAGAATAGCAGAGGGCTATCTCACCCCACCCCACTACCCCCACAACAAAACAAAACAAAAAAACCAAAGAAATAAAAGCAAGAATATTAAATACACAAGTAAAATGTTCACAAGCACCAGTGTGTGTGTGTGTGTGCATTCATGTGTGTGTGTCTGTGTGCGTGTGCATGTGGATGCGTGTGTGTGTGAGACTGTGAAGCTAGAACCTTGCCTTTAGCCTTTATGTTTATTTCTGATGCAGAAATGGTGGAAGGAGGTTGTGGGCTGTTACAAAAGATACTAAACATCGACTCAGGGTCATGGCAGGAAGAGCTCAGGGGCTCTGGTTGCTAGTCAGCTTCCCTTGAGCAATCAGGTGTAACTTCCCAAGCATGCAAGAGGTCCTTCCAAAATACAGCATTAAAGCAAAAGTCTTGAGCTGGATGTGGTGTCCTGTGCCTTTAATCCCAGCATTGGGAGGCAGAGGTAAGTGGATCTTTGAGTTTGAGGGCTACCCCAGTCATGAGAGTTCCAGGTCAGCCAGGACTATACAGCGAAACCCTGTCTCAAAAAACAAAAACAAAAACAAAAACAAACAAAAAAACCCAAAACCACAAAACATAACCCTAGGGCTGGTGAGGCAGCTCATATGGCAGAGGGACTTGTCACCACTGGGCTTGAATTCCATCCCTAGAACCCAAATAGTGGGAGGACAGAACCGACCCCACAGGCCGTCTCCGACTTCTACACTCACATGTGGAATGTATATATGTATGTGTAAGACCACACACAAAACCAAACACATGTAATAATAAAGAATAACTAGAATAATGTGTGAGGGAAACATCAAAAGCAACAGCATCGCCCCAGTGCCGAGGGCTGGGTGCTCAGTGGATAGACAGCTTGCCTACATGAGGAAACTAGTTCTGATCTGCAGCACAGCATCAACCAGGCCTGGGCGGCACAGCTGTAACCTTACCATTTAGGAGGTTCAGGCAGGAAGATCAGGAGTTCCAGGTCACCTTTAGTTACAGAGTGAACTGCAGGCCAGGTTGAGCGATGTGAGACTGTATCATAGAACAAAATAGCAAAGACCAAACAACAAAACAAATGGCTATTTGTGTGTTAGATAACTTTATAACTAGGTCATGGTATGTTTGTGGAGATACAAACCCTCCTTTTTTAGATGTTGCTGGCCTGGAATTCCCATGCTCAGGAGACTCTCCTGCCTCAGCCTCCTAGGTAAATCAGAATAGTGACTAAAAGCAACATATTGCAACACAGTGTTGCCCAGGCCAAAGTGAAGAAGGGTTGGAGGCCGGGCTATCTCTGTGTCTCACCTTCTAACCCAACGGCAAAGGTAGCACACCCTCTTGAAACAATTCCTCTTTCTCAATCAAGAGAGTTCTCACTCCAGAGGTCCTGGAAGTTCTGAGCTGGGGTTGCAGTTCCACTTTATAGAGTTCTCAGAGACCAGATAAGTGACTTTGCATCTGTAAGCCAGGGGTAGGATGGGGCTGCTGCCAGCGGCCCCAGGATCTGCAAAGTCCACCTATTCACAGATACCACCTCTCTCAGCTACCCCTTGCTAAGTAAAAGGGCTATGGAGATCCGAAGGTAATCTCTCTGCATCTTTTATGGGCAGTTGTGACCGCTTTGAGCTCCACTTCTCACTGCTTCAGCATGGGAGTAGCCCAGGCAGGGGACAGACAGGCGCCCAGTCCATCCCTTCAGGCCAGTGGAGCCATGGCCAATGAACCAGACAGAGCTCAGTGATGGATGATTGGTGAGGGCCAGTATTCCTGCTGGCCTCTAACTCCTACTTCTGTAAAGGCTGCTCTCAAGGGAGACATTAGGTCCCCAAGCTTGGATTGGCAGTGGGGCATTCTCCCTCCCTTGCTCCCACAAGCTTTGCGGTTGGTCCTGGCCTGGGTGCTGCAGGTGCAGAGCTTAGTAATATGGAGGCCACAAAGGAAAGGGGGCAGGGAAAGGATGGCAAGGGGAGCCTGATGGAGACAAAGGGAATCTGCGCCTGCCTCTGAGGAGGGTGGGCTGCAGGGAGGTGGCGCAGCCAAGGCTGCTGCTTTTAGCTCTGCCACTCTGTGGTTGCCATGGTAACACAGGCCTGGTGCTTCCATCTGACATTAAAATGCTGCTGCTGGCCGAGAAAGCGGGTGCTATAGCTGTGAGTGGGAAATGTGCTCCCCCCCCTCCTCTCTTTCTCACACACACCCCAAGAAGGACAGGGTGGCTTACTTCAGACTCTATGTATCATTTATAGTGTTCCTCTTAGCCTGCCCTCCTTCCCATGGTTGCTTTGTTTGTCTTTCTTGAGGTGATGATTTGGGGTGTGGATCATCTGCTCGCATACTAATGAGCTCACTGGGTGCCCAAAGGGAAGGGGTTTAAAGCTTTGGGTAAGATAAAGGGCATATAATTAGCGTAAGAGAGAAGCATTTAGCAACAGGAAAATGAGCTTTAGGGTTAGACACAAACAAAGAAACAAACAAAGGAGACAACTGTTAGGCAGAAAGAGTTAACAGGCAAGCAGCCCCTCCAGACAACTGAAGCCACAAGGAAACCCTGAAGGCTGGAGGCCCTGGGAAACCATCCTGCTGCAGGGACTTCACATGACAGTTCTGCTCACATTCCTCCTCCAGAAAAAGAAAATCAATGTGTATCCTTTTTTGTCTTCCTTCCGGACCTCGTGCTATTATCTCTCTAACTGTTCCAGCACCAACAGGAAAGGCTTGTCAATCTATTCAGCCGGCACAGCTGAGCTCGCTCATGTCTGTAACTGCTCGGCTGTGGTGGAACTTGCTCATCTCACACCGATGAGGGTGACCAGCCCTGCAACTCACAGGTGGAGGCCACAGAAGCCTGGAGTTGCCAAGGTAGGCTTCCCAGTGCAATAGAGCCCAGAAACACCCTGGTGGCATGAGTGCCTTGCTATGAAGTCACAGTGTTAGGGGACATGACTGGGGAAGTTTTTTGAAACCTCAGCACTGTGGGCAATGCATCTGCCTTTGCACACAGGCACTCTCCCCCTCATGACACACTCTTCTGGGTCTGCAGCATCATGCTTTGTCAGAGAAATGCTCTGATGAATAACAGGTTTGTGACACTGCTGTGGGCTGCTGGAAGCTGACTCCCAACTGCTCTGTTCTCCACTGCTGTGGGGTTCCCAGCAATCAGAGGGCAGGGGCTGACTGGAGTACTGCTCTGCAAACCACACTAGTGGTCTATTTAGATCAAGCTGTGTCCATTTCAACAGCCCTATGGCTTTCATGGCCGCCTAAGGTTGCACATCCCTCTCAGCCAAGCCTTCACTCTACCGTGGAGGAGAACTACAAATGACACACGTCAATCTCTGTGAGTCCTGTATTCCAGAGTTCAGTCTTCTCTTCCTCACAGGAAAGACAGAGCTCATCTTCCTGGCCACTGGGGTGGGGATGTGAGGATGGCTTGGAATGACAACAGGCAGAGAATGAAAGTGATCTGGAAGGACTGAAAACCACCACAGCTACTCTCAGTGGGCTTCCTTAATGACTGAACGTCAGTTTGGAAGCTTGGGATCCTAGAACAAAATCTTGAGTTCAGCTTTGAGCAGGGACACACGCAAAGCATCATGGCTAGAAGGCTATTTATTTCTGCTAGACACATCCATCCCTTGGGGACAGATGGCCTGTGCCTCCCTTGCTGCCTACTGCAATATTCTTGCATCCTGACGGTGAAGAAGGCCTTTGCAAACCATGACAACCAGCCTACTCCTTAGAAACACACCTAAAATAAGGATGAGGCCCACAATGACATTGATCCTGCAGTCTAACCACATGCCGGGATAGTGGACTACTATTCTTCCAGAGGTGACCTGTGTGGGACAAAGGCCCACAAAGTCCCACATGACTATGGAAAACTGAAGAGAAGCCAGAGGGGGAAGTAAAGAGTACTTTGAGCCAGGTGTGATGGTGCATATCTGTAATTCCATTCAAAAGGCTGAAAACTTCAAGGTCAGCCTGTGCTACATTGAGAAAGCCTGTCTTTAAGATAATTTCTATGTCTCATACAAATTCTTCCCACAGCACTGGATTAGGAAACAATTCAATACGGCATGGGCAATGCTGACTTGCCTGTGGTTACTTCTGGATCTATACAATCCTTCCTTAGGTTAGATACATCTCGGTTCCTCTTACATGCTTCAAATCTCCAGGTATAATAGAATTCATACAACCTCGAGAATCCAAATACTTTTATGTTCTGTGATTAAATAGTTCACTAAAAACAATAAAGTTACAAACTGCATGGATTACTACCCCATCCACGGTCCCTGTTCCTGTCTTACTGCTCCAATCTTAATTTTGGCTCCTAATGTTGAGTAGGAACCACCATGCTTGAGTTAGAGATTTTTGACCCAAACAGGGCTGTCTGCAGTGGCTGGAATGAAGGAATTCTGCTCTAAATTACTACAGTGTCTTGAAGGGTTTTATCACCACTTCTCCCAGATAAAACTAAATGAACACAACACACCAAATAAATGAGTCAATGTGACATATTGTTTAACAACTACTTATGCAACAATTCGATACTGATGACTCTTTGGAAATGAGTAACAAAACCCCTCCATAGTGCAGAGATATGAAGCAATGAGTTACTAAGAGAGAAAATCAGTTTGTACCTTCTACTTTATTTTGATTATTTTTTATTTTGTGTGTATGAGTGCTTGCATGTAGGTATGTATACCACAGCCACACCTGGTACCTGTGGAGGCCAGGAGAGGGCATCACATCCCCTGGAACTGGAGTTACAGATGTTTGTGAGGCACCATGTGGGTGCTGTGCACTGAACCAGACCTTCTTAAATGTTGGATGCCGACTTAAATCATCATTACAGGACACCTGATCAACACTTTTGACAGTTTGAGCTACTTCCTCCTAAACAGACAGCAGAGCGCTGAGGGAGAGGGATGCAGGACAGAGGGAAGACATGGTGGGAGGAGTAGGAAGAAGGTCGGCATGGCTCAGTGTGAGTGGAGTCTATGAGGCGTAGAAGCATTATGAGAATGGTTAGGAAGACAAGGCAGAAGAGAGCAGGGCTAGGGAGAAGCCAGAGCCAAAATGTATTTCTGGTCTCCTTGTGGGAGAGCCAGATTGCTGTGCCCACATCCCACTGATTGTCGGTCTCCTTACTACCCGAGATGCACCCTCAGTCACTCAGCAGCACTGCTCTGTGTGCCCATTGCACATAATGAGAGACCAGGAAGGGCCAGGAGGGAGGAAAGGACAACAGGTACTTAGCACAGGTGGGACCTTGGTTATAATCCAACAACTTTATTTCATAGATTATTGTGCCTTGAGCTGGCTGTACTGGTGCATGCCTGTGGTCCCAGTACTAGGGAAGCTGAGGTAGCTAGGATAAAGAGTTCAAGGTTAACCTAGGTTACAGAGCAAGATCCTGCCAAAAGAAACCAGGAGAGGAGGGAAAAAACCAACTAACCAACCAACCAACCAGCCAACCAACCAACCAACCAACCAACAAAATGTCCTCAAATCACAGAGGTTGTTGGTGGCAGAATAACACTTGTACGGCACACCCAAGATTCCCACCCTTTCACTCACTGACTTCACTCACCCACCCACCCACCTCACCCAACTTACCTACCTACTCTCATCCACTTACCAACTCAACTCACTTACTCACCCACCCAATCAACTCACTGACTCACCCACCCACTCAGTTCACTCATAGGAGAAAGGGAAGCAGCACAGACCAGCACCTGTAATGAGAGAGCCCGAGAGCCACAACAAGAGTCCACAGGAAACCTGCAGGTCTGTAAGGAGTCACTCCTGTCAGTCTCATGACCAACTCCGCCTCCAGGGCCATCCTGTTGGAGGGAAATGGCTGGGGGCCAGTCTTGACTGGCCTTGAAAAAGTCAGGATCAGCAGGGCAAATTTCCTAACCTTCGCTTGCCTCAGGGTCCTGGGCCATGAATAGGAATCTAGGGGAAAATCCAAAATGAACGATCCAGGGCAGAGAGTACGCTCAGCACCATGGCTGGAGAGCAACTCGAGCCTCACAAGCATGCTCTGGGATCGCTATGATGACGACCACAGCGCTGGGACAACCAGGGGTCAACTCATCGTTCTTACAAAACAGCACCAGTGGCTTCACATGCTCAGGAAAACAGATCTGTGCTTTCTGGTGCAAATGAACATATTTATCTGTGCAGTTTCCCACACTATAACTTTTTTGATTTTGATAGACCATGTTTCCTTTTGATGTCACCTCAGTTTTTCTGCTTTGCTGGTGAGAAAGTCCCAGTTTAGTTTCACTATTAAAAAGAGAGTCACATCTCTGTGGAGTACCCCAGACCCTCCACACTTCCAGCTCAGGTCACTGGTTCAGAGTTAGCATGCAAACAGGAAGCTTTCATCCCTTCTTCATTACTTTTGTTCCCCTGAGGTATCAACCCAACTCGGATTTCAGCTGAGATTAGAAACTGGAAGAAGTCAGTAGGCAACAGCCTTGGCCACCAGTTGTGAAATGGCAGCAGGAGGTTTGATCTCCCCAGGATGAAGGCCTTTGATTCCTCCTGGGCCACCGGGTTGGTATTTCTCTGACATCCACTCAGAGGCCCCAGACAGCCGTCTGCAATCTTCTTCCCCACACTCCTTTCTAAGGCTTAGTAGCTTGCTGAGTGTTAGTTCCTGGTTATTTTTAGCCCCACTAACTGCTTAGAGAGGCAGCTGCATGGTGTGCAGCTGTGGAAGGCAGCTGCCCGGCTTGATTTCTAGCTGGTATTATCTGACAGTTCTCGGCATGTGAGTTCTAAGATCCTCCTTTCTTTAGGTGCGCTCACAGGCTTTCTCCAGGGGATGACATCAGATCTGTGTGTCTGATCATCTGTTCTAGTGGGGGACATGTGCAGAATTCCACTAGAAAGGCAGGTTCCAAATATTTCTGACCTATAAACACCAGGTGTGAAGCAGAGGCCCTCTCACCGGTTTCCTAAGATGAGCAAGCTCCACAGAGCTTCTGTCCCCCTGCAAGCTCTGATGCCAGAAAAGAGAGAGAGAGAATGAGGCAGCTCTCTAGCCTGCCCAGAGCCCCCTTCAGAACCAACAACAGATGGTACCAGGCTGAAGTACTCTATCCAGAACTGGGCCAGATCACACCCCCTCTGCTCTCTTACATGTCTTCGATTCTTGACTCACACACCTCCCTGCCTGCTTTTCTCTGGAGGATGTTCAGCTACAGCATACAGCTGTTTGCTATGATGCTTTTTGCCATTAGACTTATGTACAGACTGTTTCCAATCTATGTGGTGTTTAGACCTGCTTCTAGTTGGTAGTTTGGGAGCCTTTTCATGCTCCATGTCAGGCTCACTTGTCCCTTAACCACATCTCTCCTAGGGCTGTATGGAACATTACTTTTAGGCATCTATCTAGCACATAGTAAGGCTTGGTGGATAGCTGACTGATGATGTCTTGGACTTGCCAAGAATTCTTCCCTTTCCCATCTATACATTTTTTTTTTTTTTGAGATATCAAATGTTCCCCGCCCCACTGCTGGGGATGGAACTTACAGCCTTGTGCACACCAGGCTAATACTCAGTTACTGAGCTACACTTCCAGTCCCCAATTCTCTGTTCTTCAAATTACTTCTCTAAGCTTCTATTTCAATTGATCTCAGTATATTCAAACTGAGTCCTTTGTCAATTCCTATTCAGCAAAAGGGCTTCAGAAAAGGCATGCATGAAAATGCAGTGCTCCCAGACACATTTGCACTAAAGATACACACACAGGTGAGCAGAGAAGAGCAGGGCTGGTTAGCTTGGCCCTTGTCACCAGCCTCTTGAAGCTTTCTTTCCTGTGGGTTGAGAAGCCTGAACCCTTGTTCCCAAGGCACTCTTGACAAGGAGTTTGTCCAACAAGATAGCTTTCCCATTAATCTTCTGGCGCTGTTCTCAGCTGCCTGTCACAGAATCCCTCTTAGGGCAGTGAGGAAGTTCACACCTGTATGTATGCTCTCTGTGATGTGCCTCCTTCTCTACCCAGCCTCCACCAGGCCAGACACAAACCTTGGAAACACTGGCTTCATATACAGCACCATGGTGAAGTCCTTTTCCAGCCCCCACCATTACAGTCTGGTGTAAGATACAAGTCTCTGCTTTAAAAATGGGCACGTGAACACAGTCTCCATCCAAACAAGGATACAGAAGGACCTTCAGGTGCTCGGGACTGCCTGCCCTGGGGTTTCATTGGCTCCTCCTTGTATGTTTCTATCTTCATTCACTCTCTAAAGAGAACCAATCCCCCTCTTCTAGTCCTGAGGAAGCTTCCTGTCTTAGAACTTTCTATCAGCTTCAAGGAAGACTTGATCTGGCCTGCACTATCATCACATATATAAGCTTGGTGGAAGGCATTAATCCACCCTGGGCCAGTCAGAAACTTTGCTTAGTGTTCATATACTTTTAAGTAGAAAAGTTCCTCCTATTGTTTTGTTTTTGTTTTTGGGACTGTTAATCTGGCTACAAGTGTACCTAGGTATTCCCTATGCAGAAGCACACTATACAGAGATAGAAAGTGGAGGAGGAGGGCTAGGCATGAGGGAGGAAGCAAAGGTCTTAATGGTCCCCAATTCCTGTTCTAGGGCTTCACAGTCTACAGGTTGTCAGCTCCTTCTAGGCCAGTCTGGTATGAGTTTGTGTGTGTGTGTGTGTGTGTGTGTGTGTGTTTGAGATAGGGTCTCAAGTAGTCCAGGCTGGTCTCAAATTTACTATATATCCCACAGTAGATGACTGTGTATCCCTGACACTCCTGCCTCCACCTCCCAAGTGCTGGGATTCCCAGGTTGCACTCCAGCTTCTTCTTGAATTTAAGCTGGCCACCTCATCTGAAAGACTCTGACTTACGTACTGAGCTTGGTCTGCAGTACCCAGTACAACTTGATGGAGGGCAAATAAGAATGTCGTTGAGAAATGATTCTCTAAAGGTGGTTGTTTGTTTTTCTTTTCTCTTTCTTTCTTTCTTTCTTTCTTTCTTTCTTTCTTTCTTTCTTTCTTTTTTTTTTTTGTTTTTCGAGACAGGGTTTCTCTGTGTAGTCCTGGCTGTCCTGGAACTCACTCTGTAGACCAGGCTGGCCTCAAACTCAGAAATCCACCTGCCTCTGCCTCCCAAGTGCTGGGATTAAAGGGGTGCGCCACCACTGCCTGGCATTTGTTTGTTTTTAAATAAATGGTATCAGTCCAGCATTTAAAGATGTCAATCCCTTCTCTATCCTGGCTCAAGGCATCGTCAGCTTCATTTGTAAAATACACATAGACAACCATGTGCGCATATCCTGTTAAGTGTGGGAAAAGCGTCATGAATGTGGGACAGGTCATTCAAACACCTGACAAGCATCAGCATGGGGAAGTATAACCAGAGCACACCAGACAGGGATGCTGGCATGACAGGGGAAAGGCGCCTGAGACGATGTGTCTAGAGTATTGTATTGCTTGCCTACTGAACAGGAACAACTCAAGCCTCAATATTCCAGAATTGATCTTTTGTTATTTATTTATGCATTTCTTTACTTGTGCATGTATGTGTGCCTGGGGATGAATTTAAGTATGAGTCAGAGATCAACCTTGAATGTCATCCTCCAGAGCCTTTCACCTTGTTTTTTAAAAACGTGGTCTCTTCCTGGCCTGCAGCTTGCTGATCATGCTGACCAGCAAGCCCCCAGGGCTCCCAGAGCAAGCCCGACTCTGGTTCCCCAGCACCTGGGTCACAGTCACAGTCACAGGGGACGGAACGTATGCCTTCTTGCTTATGTGGAGAGCTCTGTATCAACTGCGCATCTCTCCAGTCACATCTGTGTTATTTTCCATGTCTACAGTGTCATCTACTGCAAAGCACCATTACTTATCCACTGTACAATTAGTCTGCCATATGCTCAAGGACGCCCTGTCCCATTCCTCAAGGCGGGAAGCTTAAGGGTTAAATCTTGTGAGCAGGAGGATATCCAGAGGCTTGACCGTGAGGAGTATAATCACCTGTGACAAAGGGTGTAACACAGAAGCAGCTGAGGAGGGTGGGGACGGTTCTGCTGCTGCTCCTGACACATGCTAGGGCTAATATTAACACCTCATTTTGGGAATGGGTTTCCCTTCCTGAATTACTGCCCCCTTTCCCCCCAGTCCACCTCCTGTTGAGAAGGGCTTCTGCTTTGGTGTCAGCTGGAAAGCCACACGCAATGGAAACAAGAGAACAAAAAAGGGTACACTCTCAAGACCTTCCAGCTGCTGTGCTTTAGTCAGTGGGGAGCAACAGGTGTGGCCTCGGCCAGCGGGCCCAAGTACAAGCAGAATGGGAAGCGAAGACACACAAGTTTTGTTCTCTAGCAAAATTAAAATCATTCGGCTAAGTCTGTACAGCTGCACCCGGGTGGCCTTTGCAAAGTAACACAAGACACTTGGCGAGCCCTGAGAATGTTGTACACAAAGGGAGTTTCTCAGGGAATCAGGGCCTGTGTTATTTCCACCAGAGGCTGTTCTTTCTGGTGTTAATTGCATCAGAGTTTTAAGTCCACCTGAATTTCCAAGTGAGTCATATACTCTGGGAAAATGAGACTCGTTTTTGGTCTATGTAACAGTGTTGTTACAGCAGACAGGTGACCATGTGTGTCGGGCCTCTTACTCAATGAAGCACAGTGCTGAGCTCTAGGACCTTGTACACAGTACTGGTTGCAAAGCATACCCACTAAGTAACTTTTAAATATACTCTTTGAGGAAACAAAAACCACCAAAGGCATACTCTTTGAAACAAAGACTTCAATCTCACTGGCTAGGAAAAAAACCTAATTCATTGCATTTGTTTAATATATTTATATAAAACTCAATGACATCTGCATAATATCTATTTTAATTATGTGTGTTGAGGTGTGTGTGTGGGTATGTGCACACTTGTATAGGTGCTCTTGGAGTCTAGAAGTGGATGCTGGATCCTTTCGAGCTGGAGTTACAGGTGGCTGTGTGCTGCCTATTGGTACTGGGAACCCAAACTCAGATCCTCTTCAAGAGCAGTATGCTCTCTTAACTACTGAAGTATTTCTCTAGTCTCCAACATGTACATAGCTTTTAAAGCTCTCTGTGTGCTTTCCTTGCAGGAGAAGGACTGTGTAACCTGAGGGAGAAGGGCTAG
Source organism: Grammomys surdaster (assembly GCF_004785775.1). Taxonomy (NCBI): domain Eukaryota; kingdom Metazoa; phylum Chordata; class Mammalia; order Rodentia; family Muridae; genus Grammomys; species Grammomys surdaster. The sequence goes on along the minus strand of NW_021621078.1, from coordinate 2,394,952 downwards.
TTTCTTTTTCCCTGCTGGACTCTATTCCTGACAGCATAGCTGGGCAGTGAGGCTGCTGTGGAGACTAGAGATATGGGTCTCCTTGGCTATGGACTCTGGTCCTCTTATTCTGCAGATCTGGAAAGAAGGAAACCAATGTGAATTCCAAGTCAAAAAAAGGAGTCCCTACTGTGTCAGGCTCATCTGTGTGTTTGGTTTTGAGCCTCAGCCTTTAATGGCTGAATGATCTCTCCAGCCCTGTGTTGGGCCTTTTTGAGTTCCAAACTGATTTTAAAAATTGTGACCAATCAATCAAAAACTACTGCTGCTTGGGTTACAAGAACGATCAATCTCAGGTGCTGCCTTCATTTCCCAGACTGTCCAGCAGATAATTCTAAGTGGTTAGTTTTCTGAAGTTAGGTTGGAGCTGGGGAAATGACTGTGAATGCAGAGACTGTGGGTTTCCCTTCAGCTCATCTTGTCTCTAGGGAGCTGAGTGGTGGCGAGCTGTCCTTTTTGTTTGATGCCCTCGGGCACTGGCTGGGCTCCAGCAATTGTTATGGACTGCCTTTTAAAAGTGCACTGCCAGGATTTCATTCCAATGCACTGGGGAAGGGTCCCATGAACTACATCCTTTCAGTCACAGGCACAACGGTTCACACTTCTTGTCAGCAGGAAGTAGATTTTGGGTAGAAGTTCTATTTTTGGAGTTGAAAGGCCACCTTTGACCCAGAAATGTGTGGTTGGATAAAAGCCATTTCTTCAGCTCTGTCTTACTTGATTTGTTCAAGGAATGGAGACGTGCGGGGGTACGGCCTCGGCAGGCATGATTCTGCCAGGGCTCTTGGGTGACCCATATTAACAATGTCTCTACATTTTTACATATCCAGCTACTTATTTTGGTCTTATATGACCCAGGCACAGTCAGTTAATTAATAATCAATTCAGAATAACCTTCCTTTTGGAAATTTTACAGTATTCATAGGAATGAATGACATCATCTATTTTTTAGTCGAGGGGTTGACAACTCTAGTCACAGCAGCCTCCTTACGTGACTGCTGGCTTTGAAAATAAGGCTTGTGGGAACATGGTCATGTCTGAATGTTGACATATTGTCTGTAGCTATTTGTGTTACAATGGGCAAACCGAGTACTATGGCAAAGACAACAGGTTTTTCAAAACATAAATTATTCATTACCTGATTCTTTAACAGGAAAAATTGTTTATCTCAGGTCTAGAAGATAAATTGAGAGATTAAATAAATGGTCTATAAAAATAGGAACATTAATCTGGGCATGGTGACTCAGATGCCTCAGCTGGAGGCTCACCAGTACCAGGCCAATAAGGGCTACTTAGAAAGATGCTGTCTCAAAAAACCAACCACCAAAGAAACAGGAGATTTAACAATGAAATGACTAGTTTGGACTAATGGCTGGGAATATCAAAAATAATAAGGTTTTGTGATACACTGTTTGCATAACATGGATAAACTTTGAAAACATTGTGACAAGTGAAAAAAAGAAGCCAACAACAAGGGACCATACATTGTATGATTCTATTTATATGAATAGGAAAGTCTATAGGGAAAGAAAATAAATGGTTCCTTGAGAGCCAAAGAGAGCTTAGAAGGGGCAAGGGGCTGTCGAAAGGTTTCCATTAGAGGTGATGAAAAAAATTCTGAGTTGCTCCTGGTGACGCACATGAAGCTCTTGTTCAGTCGAGGCACAGAGTAGGGACTAGGGACATACACATATGAGAACTCACCAAGCAATGGGGATGTCTCATTATGACTCTCCAGGGACTCCCACAGGCAGACTAACTCAGTCTTAGCACTCCTGTGTTTAATGGAATAACCCCCACTTGCTAACTCTTCTTTGTTGAAGGCTCTGAAGACTGTCCTCTCCTTCTAGAAGGTCAGCTCCAGGGTCCTCCAGGAGCCTCTGAGTTGGACGAGACACCCACTACAGCACCTGTCACCTCTGGTGGCACTGCTCTGTCCTCCTCTGCCTTACTCTTCCTTCTGCTCATTGTCTTGGAGAGGGAAAAGAAGAAAAGGGCCTTTAGAGAACCACTGAAGCACCAGCCATATCAGAAAGCCTCTTGCAGGGAACAGAAGCAGCCATTTCCTTTCACTACCAGACTAAGGACCTGCCTGCTCTATGGCTCTGGACAGCTGGGCTGTATCTGGTCTTAGATACACACATGTGCAGACCTGCCCACTGTCTGCTTCCCACAGTGTGACAGGGAGGTGAGACACACTGCCTGTCTTGTGACACCAGGCAAGCCCTATTTCAGCTGTGGCCTTGTCAGTTATTAACACTCTATTGATGTGCGTGTCCAGACCTGTAGTCCTAATGGGAAGGCCCATCTAATGAGCAAAAACTGTGATGTTTACAACTTGCAGCTTATGGAAAATGCCTTTGCAAACTCAGTGGGAGGCAATGCTTAAAGGAAGCCAAGAGCTGGGGACCAAAAGCAGGGACGGCTTTATACAGACTGCCTTACATATGTTCCCAGTTTAGCAGTAAATCCAAGGGGGCTTGTGTGAACTGCCTTCTTTCACACCTGGGAGCCAAACTCCCCAAGTGTGGAAGTAAAGGCAGGGCTCACTGGTGGGCACAGTAAAAGAAGAGACAGTTTGGGATCTTCAGCTCCGATCTGATCTGGGATGTGTAATACAAGGAATTTCATTGATCATTTGGTAAGAGTTATTTTAAAGAGGGCTGTGAGGCTGTTCAAGCCCAGAGTTGTCTTGAGGAGCGGCAGTGTAGATGCGGCAGCAGACTGTGTGGGCAGGAGGGGCAGCCTGCTGAAGCTTCGTTAGATAATCCCATTTGTATTAAAACACACAGGGCTCGCTTTTTCACATTTCACGGTGGTATTAGTTAATAAAAAAAGAATAACACTGCCATAACTGTAACTGGACAAAATGCAGATATGTCTTAAATGAATCTGAACACGAGGAAGATGGGGATGGTATGGCTTCTGAAGTTCTGTCCTGAGCAAAATGCTTACAAAACAGCCTTGTCTCCTGCATTTGATTGGTTAGGGATGGAAAAGTAAGACTAAGCCAGTGACTTCAGGAATTCCAGGAAAATATGTCAGACATCATTTTTGAAAGTCAGTACATTTGCCTGTAGACTGGTGAGAGTCAACTCTCTTTTTCTTTGCCAGAGACAAATCATCAGGTGACCATTTCCTCTTCTACTTACTAATACAGAAAAGGACCAGCTTTACCCAGCAAGTCACATGCATGTACACACAGACTTCCAACTTTCTTTGTATGCCATTTAAGCATACAAATCAAACGTGTAAGGCAAATAAGCCTGCCCAGCTCGTTGGTTAATCTGGTATATTTGATAGAAGATAACATGGATGTTTCTGGTGCTCTGCAATTTAAGTGCTTCTCTGTGCTTTGTAATTCAAGTCTGCAGTTCGTCCTTGCCCACTTCCTTGCCAGGCAGAAGAAAGATGGTGAGGTGGACTCACCCTCCCAAGGTATCGTGCTATACTAAGCAGCACTTCTCATTCTCTTCCTCCTGTATGCCTGTAGCCCACACCAATCTGCAGCTGTCTGCATGGTTAAAGACACCAACTAAGGAGATGGGGAGAACATGACAGAACTCTTGATTCTGCTATCTATTTACTACCTGGTGATGCCTCCAGCCACTGACATTCTCTCCAAGGCTGAGTTTTCTTTTCTATAAAAAGAAAACAAATAGCCAGACATAGCGGTGCATGCCATTAATCTCAGTACTGTGGGAGGCAAAGACAGGTGGATCTCCGTGAGTTCAAGGCCAGCCTGGTCTACATAGTGACTTCAATGACAACCTGAACTACATAGTAAGTTTGAGGCCAACATGGTCTACATAGTGAATTCAAGGTCAGCCATAGTCAGACCCAAAACAAACAAACAAACAAACAAACAAACAGGAAAAAATGGGAAACAATATTCTCCTCCTAGGGTAATACCAGGTTACGTGAGAAAGATGTATGTAAAGCCCCTGTCTCTGAGGTAGTCCCCAGAAAGGTTGAGCTTCTTTAAACCATTGTAAACACCCTAAAGATCCCATAAAGAAAGGCACACAAGAGGCATGGCATGCTGTCCTACCCACTACTAATAGGACTCCTGAGTGGGCACCACTACCTTCTGCCTTCATCTAACCCAAGGTAACTAACTGACTAGGCTAATGTGACATTATTGTACCAGCCCAACTATCATTAGTAAGGATGCTGAAGTACAAAGAGTACATCTAATTCATCCTTACCTCTCAGCTCAAATCTGTGGATGTATGCATGCATGCAGGGTTGTACAGAAGCCAGATGTCAACCCTGGGTGTCGCTCCACAATGTATTTTGAGATAGGGCCTCTCACTGGGACCTTAGGCTCACACAGGTTGGGCTAAGTTGGCTATCCAGCAAGCCTTATTAAGATCTAGCTATTTCCACCTTCCAGTGCTAGGAACACAACTGTGTGCCACCATACCTGGCTTCTTTTGTAAGTTCTGGGGATGGAACTTAGGGCCTCATGCTTGCATAGGACATATGTCCCTAGTCTATTAGTTCAAATTTTATATGCCTTTGGGTACAGATGAGACTTAGTTCTGGAAGGAGTCTCAATGACTGACTTCTGCTTCATTTTAAGTACTTCTCCTTGTACAGTGATGGAACACGACTAGGTACCCCACTTTTCCCCTTTCCTTCTGTTCACACACTACTAGAATTTGAGGTCTTTCTCTTATGCCTTTACTTTCTAAAGGACCTGTGTCTGAACTCCTGTGACTCATTCCTTTCCTTAGGTTTGAGCCAGGTGAGCTTCACATGAGGACTGTGATTCTTTCAACTAAGAGAACAGCAAGGCAGCTCTCCTACAACAGATTCTGTCTAGTCTCTCTCTTCTTGGTATACTGCCACAGGGCTCCTATTCCTACACAGAGCACCTGGTCCCTTCCCATACTGCACTGGATGGGAGGCCTCCTTCTCCCTACACACACACACACACACACACACACACACACACACACACACACACA
>NW_021621078.1:2353954-2389930 GCF_004785775.1 Grammomys surdaster | reverse complement strand
CACACACACACACACACACACACACACACACACACACACACACACACTCATTCTGGGATGAGCCACTCCAAGGTCTCAACAGTGCCTCATCCACACTCTCTGGCTTTCCTTTGGAATTCGGTGATGAACTCATTAAATCACCAACTTGTTGTGACAGGAAGTCATTCAGATGCTGATGCCATTGCCATGGAAACCATCCCTCTGCTCCAAGCTCTGTCTGCCTCTGCCAAGGAGCACTCCAGCTCCATAATTACTGTCACCCTCGAATAGCACAGAGCCATCAAGGAGTGAGCAGGTCTAGAAGCAGGGGCACGTGCAGTCTATTCTGCTTTCAGATGATGAGTCCTTGTTGGTTTTAGTATTTTTAGCACATATTTTTGTTCTGTAGCATTTGTCTTTTAAATTCCTGCATGCTGGCTCCTTCCCAGAACCTTTCCTAGAGAAAGCAAAGGAGATTTGGGTGGGGGTTGGGGGATGCACACAGCTTCCAGGGATAATTATTTAAAGAGTATCCACTGGTTCTCTAAATCTTTATGTTCCTAAATATGGAAAATGAGTCCACATGCTCACAGGAGAGCCCCATGAAGGCATTTCAACTCTGACAGTTCACAGCCTGCAATACCACAGGTCATACGGACAGACTGACAAGGGTCAAAGTTTTAGTTAGAAGTGTGACCAGAAAGCTGAGGGCAGCTGGCTGTGTGTGTGTAGGTTTGCTGGAGGTTTTCTGATCTGCTCCACTGCTGACGACTGAGCACACTGTGGAAGAGAAGCATTTGTCCTGCTCTAAGCAGTGAGCAGTCTCCCTTGTGTATTTACAGCACGCTCTATACAGTGAAACATCAAGCAGACCAGTCACCACGTACCTGACAGGAACGGCACCAGGCACTTTACATTGTTTCTCGATTTAGATTAATCTCTGTGGAAACCCCAGGAGGCAGGCATTTTTATCCCAACTTTACAGATAAGGAATGTGACATTCAAAGTGATCAGGGGAATAGAATAAATGCCATGTTTTCCCATCCTGCCTCGCTGTTAACATATCATGTGGGCTGTGTCCTCAGGCTTAAAGGTGACTTCTGTGAAGTCAGGAGCCTGTGGTTCCTAGAAACACAGATAAGCAGATTGGGAAAGATCCTTCATCATTATCTTGGCCCACCAACCACCACTTCCACACATCCCAAGGGACTGTCAGGTTTTGGGATGTGTACCTGTAGGCTTGTCATTTACTCTGCAGAGCATTCTGGGTTTGACAGGCTAGTTTACTACTCTATGGATTGCTCCTACCATGGACAGAGTTTCTACAAAGCCCCCAGTCTGCTTTTCTGGTCTTAGGGTCTGAAAGCTCTATGGCTATTGAAAGTTTATCCTAAGAGAAAGTGGCCAGCTGAGTGCACTGGTACATGCCTGCAAACCTTGTACCAGGGAGGTGGGGGATAAGGCATTCAAAGCCAGCCTGTGCTACATGACGGCCTGCCTCACACAGCAAAACAACAAAGAAAGCATGTGTGTGTGTTGTGGAGGGCAACCTGGAGTAAGAGCTCTTTAGGAGGCTCTCAGCAGACCATTGCCTTGACCTCTGCTGCATGTGAGACTCCAGAGAGTCCTCCCCTGTGTATGTGTATGTGTGTGTGTATGTGTATAACACTAAATTTATGACCTAAAAAAACAAAACAAAAAAAAACCCCAAAAAAACAAAAACCAAGTATACACTTTAGCCTTTGAAGGGAGGCAGTGATCTCTGAGCCACGATAAGTTGGCTTATGCTTTGGTGTTGAGGCTTGTCAATGACCTGTATGGATGTTACATCTCTTCAATGCAGGCTCTCCCTTTCCTTTGGTGTCATGTGAAGGTCACATTAGCTGATTTCATACATTAGATGCATGTGGGACTGTGAAGAGGGACAGAAACACTATGTGAGAGAGACTGTCCCTGAAAGGCACACTACTCTGGAATTGTGTCCAACCCAACGAACGTTCTTGGAACTCTTTAGTACAAATGAAGTAATATTGAGTGCAGAATCAATAGTATGTTTGGGCAAACTTATTTTATGATGAATATTATCATGGAATGAATGATTTCTCTATCTTAAGCAGTGATTCCTTTCTTAAGAAATATGTTATATTAATTTTTTTAACATTACAGTGTTCTAGTTTTGTTGTTTGTATTTACTGTCTCGCAAAGATTAAAACAAAATTTCTGTAGTGAATCATGGAGGATTAAAAAGGCCTCCAGAGCCGGGCAGTGGTGGTGCACGCCTTTAATCCCAGCACTTGGGAGGCAGAGGCAGGCAGATTTCTGAGTTCAAGGCCAGCCTGGTCTACACATAGTTAGTTCCAGGACAGCCAAGGCTACACAGAGAAACCCTGTCTTGAAAAACCAAAAAAGAAAAAAAGAAAAAAAGAAAAAAGAAAAGGTGTAAATTATAAGCCAACACCCAATGTTCATACCCTGTAATTTGTTTTTTAGGTATTAAAATGTTTTTATAACTTTCCTATTTATAAAAGTTTAGGAAATTGCCTATTATTTGAGGAATAGAGATAAGTGAAGAAATTTAGAAGTAATTTTTTATTTGTTTGTTTTTGTTTTTTGTTTTGGATACAGGGTTTCTCTGTGCAGCCCTAGCTGTCCTGGAACTTGCTCTGCAGACCAGTATGGCCTCGAACTCTGAGATCTGCCTGCTTTTGCCTCTTGAGAGCTGGGATCAAAGGCATGCACCACCACCACCTGGCTAAAAATAATCTCTTCATTCAATCTGCTGCCATTTCTTTTTTTTTTTTTAAATCTTATTTATTTATTTATTATATGTACACTGTCGCTTTCTTCAGACACCCCACAAGAGGGTATCAGATATCATTACAGATGGTTGTGAGCCACCATGTGGTTGCTGGGATTTGAACTCATGACCTCTGGAAGAGCAGTCAGTGCTCTTAACCACTGAGCCATCTCACCAGCCCCTGCTGCCATTTCTTAATATTACCTTAGAACAGAATGACTCTAGAATTACAAGCTATCTCTATTGTTATTATAGTGAAAACATCTTTTTTGCCATTGATATACATATATATCAATAACAATATACATACATATATATGAAGCACAGCGCTATTGTACATGTTCAGAAGTGGATGAAGTCAAGCTGCAGGTCATACTCACACACACATTTTATTTCTTTTTGGGTGTAAGCCTTATGCAGTGTTTGTTAGGAAAACCACCCCAAAGGGAAGTGAGTCACTTAGGAAGACCAGAAAGACTTGGGCTAGCTGGCTAGACGGAGACTCAGCCTCGTCTTTCTGCCTGTCTCGCTTGTGACAGCTGACAGCACCACTTTGCCTGAATCAGCAGAGAGCACAGCAGCCCATCCCTCTTCACTCCTGCCCACTGTCCACATCCCTCACATGCAGACAAGACTCAAGACAGCTTGCTTCAAGCTTTGGGAAGTGGGTGACTTTTCTTCAGGCATTTGCAGGCCACACGCACGTTGGACCTGGCCTCATGTTTTGCTCTTCTTTGGTGAGATGGCACCAGCTTGGATGACACCTCAATGCCCAGTCACACTCCATCATTTTCCACTGGAATGCAAGCTCCATGGCATGAGCTCAGTCCATCTTGCTCATCTCCCCCTGGTACAGTGTTTGGTGCTGTGCTTGTTACATTACTGGTACTCAATATGTACTTATTGAGTTATTAAGAAATATTCCTTTAGTTTCTTTTCTGCCTTTTCCTAAGCCTGTAAGCATGCTCAAATCTCTTCCATTAGACAAATCAACCAATCAGCACATTCTCCTGTACCTCGAATACCACCAAATGCCCTCAAACCAAGCTACTCAGAGCTACTACCTTGTCTTTCTCATCTCTAAAACCGATTTTCTTAAGAGCGATTCATATGAACACCCTGTTCTTCTGCTTATTGCTTATTGCTTAGCACTGTAATCTTTCCCTTCCCTCCCACCTCTCCATGCTTCTGCTTGCCCTTTCTTCTTTTTCTGATGTCTATTCATCCATTCTTCCCCTCTGTCCCTCCCTCCTGTATGCCTGCTTGCCTGCTCTCCCTCCCTCCTTCATTACAAGAATGCCTACTGTGCCCTAGGCACTATGCTGGGACAAGATGGTATTAAAGGTACAGTCTCGACTATGGACCTGCTCTCCATTTGGTGGAATATATATATACATTATATATCTTAAGCTTCTGGGGTCCAAGTTCCCTTTAATGCTAAGCAATGTACTAAAGTAAGTATGGAATAAAGAAACTTTTGCTCGGGAATCAGCTTTACACCAAAGTAGTAATAGGAAACATCTTATAATCAAAACATTTGACTTGGAATAGCATTTGGAACAGCACTGCTATCACACAACAGCAACACAAGGCTTTAAAAAGAAGCATGCGGGGCTGCAGAGATGGCTGAGTGTTAAGAACGCTACTATTTGTCCAGAGGACCCAGGTTTTAGCTCCAGCATCCACATGGTGGGTCATAACCATCTGTAGCTCCAGTCCCAGGGGGATCTGACCACTTCTTCTGGCTTCTGTGGACACCAGGCACGCATGAAGTACACAGACATACACGAAGGCAAATAACGATGTACAGAAATAAGTAAACAAAGTACTGGAGAGATGGCTCAGCGGTTACGACTTCTTCTAGAGGTCCTGTCCTGAGTTCAATTCCCAGCACCCACAGCCATCTGTAATGGGATTTGATGACCTCTTCTGGTGTGTCTGAAGACAGTGAATGTGTACTCACATACATAAAATAAGTAAATCTTTAAAAAAATAAGTAAATAAATAAAAAATAAAAACAAGTATGCTATAGGCTGTTTTTAGATACGGCTCCAGGAAGTGTTAAATTGGGGAAACCTTTCTTAGAAGCCTCAAAAGCATTGATAACTATGTGACTAACACAGGAGATGGCATATTTGAGTGGAGGCAGGAATGCCAGTGTGCCAACCAATGACAACCAATGGGCCAACTCTGGGCAGTGATGGACAGGAGTGCTCTTAGACAGGGGATACATTTGAGGTCGCTGCTGATAGGACAAGTGGCTCAGCAGGGTGGAGGGACATTTGGCAACAGTACAGGAAGTGATATGTTTAACTAAATAGTTGAGAATGGACCTGATACGCAAGAACAGCCAACTGTAGCTGAAACAGGAAGTAGATGTGGGGTGCTACAATGTTTAGTGACCAGAGAGCAGTCTGGCCTTGACACTTCTCCCCTGGGTCACTGTCATTCTGAGTTCTGACACATTTGGTAAGCTTTGTTTGCTTACTGACCCCTCCGTTTCCAGGTCTCATCCTCCTCCTTCTGAGCGGGAGTGCTGAGTTCCTTCTTGACCAGCTTTGTTGCTGTTTTGTTTTAATTTTCATGATGTGTCTTGTATCAGTCACTCCTACTACTTCCTTTTCAGTGTTGGCTTCTACCTTATTTCCCTTTCTGCACCGTGTACTTTCTAAGGTCAGAGATTCCTGCAGCTCACTGCTCACATTCTCAATGCAAACGACTCACACCCTTGCTGAATCCTTACCTTCCATGTTTCTCTCCTGCCCAAGGCTCCACCTCCCCCATCTTTATAGTCTCGATCATCTGCTCAGTAACCCAAGTGAGACACTTGCCCACCACATGCAGCCACTCACTCACCAGCCCTACAGTAAGCCTCCCGATCCTGTTAAATATGCTCCTTCCTGAAAGTTTCCCTTGGGGCTCTCAACTGACAGGGAGTTCCTTCCCTTACCCCTCCCGAGGTTGAGAATCACTGCTACCAGCAGAGGAATTACTACTGGGTGACTGCTTTACAATAAGCTCCAGACACCAGAAAACAGGTCAGAATCACAGGCATAGCTAGGGCCTTCTTGTCCGACTGAATACTCAGTTAACTGGCTTCCCTCTTCCCAGTTCCTTCCCCTCAAAGTGTGTTCCACAGTTCTACAACTGTCTATTAAGTAGGAAGTTGGACTAAAGCCAACATATCATTGAAATTTATAATAAAAAAGAAGGCAATGTAGCTTAGAGGAAGAGCCAATGACTGCCTAGTATTTGCAAAGCACTGGTTTCCAGTCGCCATACAGAACCAAACAGATGAAAATGAGATTCACAGAAGTATAAAAGAGAGAGAATGTAAGTGGATATTTGTCATATTTGGGTGGGGAAGATCTCTCTCTCTCTCTCTCTCTCTCTCTCTCTCTCTCTCTCTCTCAGTTTTAAGACAGGGTTTCTCTGTGTAGTCTTGGCTGTCTTGGAACTCACTCTGTAGACCAGGCTGGCCTCAAACTCAGAGACCTCCTGCCTCTGCTGGGATTTAAGGTGTGCACCACCATCCCTGGACTAAAAAAAAAAAAAAAAGGTTCTCATGAAAACACTAAAGAAAACGGAAGTTCTGACCACATAAAATACAAACCTACTACAGAAAAGATAATGCAATTTGAAAAGACAAAGAGAATGTCTTCAACATGCATGGCAGCTACAAGAAGCACTCTTAAGCATTAGTACCAAGGGCTAGAGAGTTGGCTCAATAGTTAAGAGCACTGCTCTTCCAGAGAGAGGTCCTGGGTTCAATTCCCAGAATCCACATGGCAGCTCACAACTGTCTGTAACTGTAGTTCCATGAGATCCAATGGCCTACCCTCTGGTGTGCTGATGTATACTCAGACAAAACACTCATATACATACAACACATGAATTGTATTTAAAGTTCTTTTTTAAAAAAGAAAAAAAAAGAGTCTTACCAACATAAAAAGAAATTAGTATCAAATAATGACATGCTAACAAGAGACAAAGCATATGAATGATTCATAAAACACAAAGAATTAGTAGATCCATATGAATGTTGGCTAAGCCAATGCGGGAGAGTGTTTCTTCCCTGTCAGAGTGCTAGTTGGGGCCTGCTCCTAGCTGGTAGACGCACAATACACATAGCTTCATGGGGCAGATCTACAATGTGGATCAAAAAGGCCTTTCACATTTAAGAAGCACATACCTTTAATCTCACAATTCTGTTTCTAGGAGTTTTTTTTAGTAAACAATTACAATAGGAATAAACATATCTGAGAGTAATTCACAGCACTGCCAGAATGCTGAAACCTGAGAGCATTCCAGGTGCTCAATGATAGAGGCTAGTTAAATAATACATTTTAAACATCTGCAGGGAGAGGCCAGCTGGTGACACAGGAAAACAGAAGAAGCTGTCTTTACACTGTTCGGTGAAATAGCCATTGTTGTGCTCCGGGCCTAAGCATTTGCTATGGTCATCAAGACAATGAAAGCCTACCTATATAGTTCATCTTCAGTCAAGTAAGTCTGTCACAGACTATGCAGATACAGGACAGGTGACTATATGTCACTTTAAAATGAGCTTTGATGGGGCTATAGCAATGGCTCAGAGGTTTAGAGCACAGAACACTGGGTGCTCTTGCAGACCATCTGCAACTCCAGTTTCAAGGGACCCAACGTCATTTTCTGGCCTCTGCAGGCAACAGGCACATACATTTGGTATAGGACTCAAGTTCAGTTACCAGCACTCATGTTGGGCAGCTTTCAACTGCCTGTAGCTCCAAGGGATCTGATGCCCTCTTCTGGACTCTGTGGGTACTTGCACTCACATGCACACATCTACCATATCCACACACAGATACACAAACATTAAAAAGTCAATCTCAAGTTCAGGCATTTATAGGCTCCTTTCGGAGCCAGTGTCTTGATGATTTCCCCCCCCCCCCCCCAATATGGCCTGGTGTTCCTAGAGACTTCAAATAGTTTACACAGAAATGATGCAGGAAAGTCATTTTGGCTAAGGCAGTTGAAGACTGATGTTGTAGGAGTGATAAGTGACTTACAGAACAGAGTCTCAAGCCTGGGATTTCAGCACTGCAGTTACTGCTTAGTAAAATAAAGTGAGCCTTTCACTCGCCATTCTGGTGAAAGTGGCTTGCCTGGGTAGGCCCTGAGATGCTTTGTTGGTCTAGTTCTGGGTTAGTCACACACCCTCACAAGGGGCTCTATTACGTCCCCACAATACTTTACCTATGGGCACTGGACTTGAATGCTATGCCATTTTCAGGTATCTAAAAACATTATTCTGATATTTTATCTCAACAAATTAAAAACTTTTTTCAATGCTTATTTATTTTTATTTTATGTGCATTGGTGTTTTGCCTGAATATATGTCTTTTAAGACCGATGGATTCCCTTGAACTGGAGTTACAGGCAGATGTGAGCCACCATGTGGTTGCTGGGAACTGAACTCAGGTCCTCTGGAAGAGCAGCCAGTGCTCTTAACTGCTGAGTCATCTCTCTGGCTTTTCTCAACACATTTTTTAGAATGAAAAAGTATCCTTATTGGGAATTAGAGCTTGTGGGTAAGTGTGGCTTAACACAGTGTATCTGGGTGGGACAGCCACAGCAGCAGTCTTGGAGGCAAGGCTTTTCTTGACCCCAAGAGAAAATTCTACCCTGAGTGCCTCAACCCCTGGAAACAACTAGGCTGGAGAAAACCTTGGGCGCTCGGCAGTCAGCATTAATGGCTGGTGAGGCAGCTCTCATGACAAAGAGGGTCCCTTCAAGTCTGATTAAGTGTTTTACTTCTCAGAAGCACATTTTATTAGTGCTTTTTCACAGAGGATAAAGAGAGAACAAGAAGGTGTGGTTGTCATCACAGGGCCACACCTGTGGTTTGAAAATAGCAGACTGCTCTCCACCTAAAGACTCACTGTCAGTGACCGGACTGTCTATAGCAAGGAGCCCAACGCCTACTTCCTTTACAAAGGAAAGGCTCCAGGACTCTTTCTTGCTTTGCTATAGAATGATTTCCCAAAGAGACCAAAGGAAACGACATTTCCAAGTCTGGCACTCCTGCCTTTCCTGCTTTCTATTTAAAATGCTCTTCTGTTCCTCATGTTTTACTCAAGCTTTGAATACCAGTCCATATTCTATAGACTGTGCAGTCTTTTATAGAATTCCAGGTTCAGAAGGCTGCAGCCAGACCTACTGAGTTCTGGTCTCTTCTGATTAGCTATGACCTGAGCAAGTGGCATCACTTCTCTATTCCTCAGTTTCTTCATGAAATGGGGGTAAGAGTCACCTTCTAGGCCTGTGAGGTTTATATGTTAATACAGGCACACTGTGATTATATACTGCCAGGGACCCTGTATGGGCTTATGCTTTGTATTACTCCAGTTTTAAGGCATGTATGACTGAAGCAAACAGTACTAGCTACCATCATCTATCTAGACATATTCTTCGAGTGCTTCAAAGTGTGTCTGTGTGTGAATGAGTGTGCACTTCAATTTGACCTTCAGGCTGGTCAGGTATTCACTTTTTATCGCATTCTCATGAATAGACTATAATTAACAGAACCAGCTTTGGGACTGGAGAGATGGCTCAGTGGTTAAGTGTGAGTATTGCTCTTGCAGAAGACTCGTTTGATTTCTAGCACCCACATTGGGCAACTAACAACCAAATGTCTGCAACTCTAGTTCTAGGGGCTCTGCTATTTGCTGCTTCTTCTGGCCTCCACAGGTACCGCACTTATACACAGAGGCCATTTTCAAGTCTGGCACCCCTGCCTTTCTTATTTCCTGTCTTCTGGCCACCATAGCACCTGTACTTATACACATATATCCACATACAGATATACATACTCTACATTTTAATTAAGCATATGTGTATATGGGTTTGTGAACATGAATGTAGTACCTATGAGAGCCAGAAGAGTCAGATTTCCTGGAACTAGAGTTACAGGCGCTTGTGATGTGTGTGCTGGGAACAGAAGTCATGTCGTCTGCAAGAACAGCGGAGGTAGTCTTAACTGCTGAGTCATCTCTCTCTCCAGCCTCTCAAGTCATCAACTTAAATACCAATTTAAAAAAAGTCAAATATTTTAATGCAGTAAGAATCAAAAGATATATTAATTTGAGCCGGGCGGTGGTGGCGCACGCCTTTAATCCCAGCACTTGGGAGGCAGAGGCAGGCGGATTTCTGAGTTCGAGGCTAGCCTGGTCTACAGAGTGAGTTCCAGGACAGCCAGGACTACACAGAGAAACCCTGTCTTGAAATACCAAAAAAAAACAAAAAAAAAAAAAAAGAAAGAAAAGATATATTAATTTGATACTCACATGCTGCGGAGCATTCACATTGTACGCAGCACAGACCGACAGGGAATGGGGCCTGGTTCCTCTGCAAGAGCAGCAGGTAGTCTTACCTTCAGAACCATTCTCCAGCCTCTGCTGCTAAGGTTTCTGAGACCCTATTGCTTAAGAAGCTAGGTTCAGCCAAGGGTGGTGGTACATGTCTGCAGAATCAGGGAGGTTGAGGCAGGAGGATCACAAGTTAGTTGTCCTTGGCAACATGGAAAGCTCAAGGCCAGCATGGACTCCATGAGCACTTGGTTTTGTATCCCCACCCAGCACATGCACCTGATCAGCAGCAAGGGCCACTTCAAACTGTCATACTTCATGAACTAAAGGTTTCTTTCCTTCAGGAAAAGCTGCAGGGCATAGAACATTCTGGAGCTCCTTGCCTGTCCCTTTGTTGCACATATGACATTCAATCACACCTCCAACCTGTCAGTTTAATGTCAATTTAGCATGCTTCTTCTTCTTCTTCTTCTTTTTTTTTTGTTCTTTTCAGGTTAAGTATGTTCAAGTTATCTATAATTCTTAACTTTTCCTGCAGGATCTGGAAGCTGGTGTGTGGCCTCCAACCTGCCCACTGGCCCTTTTGGAGATGACATGAAGAAGAACTTGCCATGCTGCAATTCTGGCTTCCCACGATGTGCACTGCCACAGGCCCTGGGGCTCAGGTGAGGCTGTGAGCTGAGCTAGGTGACACACACTGTGATTCTTCTTGCCTCTCATCTTGTTCTCTTCTCTAGTCACTCAAACTAGGCTGATCAGGGGCTGCCAGCCAGAAGTTTCTAGTTACTCACTGCATTTTGAAGACAGGACTTTACCAGCTTCCTGCCCAGTACCACCCTGGGAAGTGTGAGTCAGAACCCCCCTGTCTTGTTCTTTCCTCTGTAAGCTGACATCCCATGCTTAGTAGTTTAGTGCTGGAGTACTGAGCTTGGCCAGGTAAATTCTAAGTCATCCCAACTTAGGTGAGAGGCTGCTGCCCTGTGCTAGGCTCCACGGATGAGTCAGATGAAAGTGACATATTCCATGACATGTTCTCCATGAACGTGTGGCTCACTTATGGGGAAATGACAAGCTAAAGATGACTATAAACCAGATGAAACACAACAGTGACCACAAGCTGTAATGAAGAACCATGTAGACCCGGGGCCTGTAGTATAGTTATATGTTTACCTCTTACCCTGAGGAAGGAAATGATGGGGGACTAGGGAAAGTTCCACAGGCCAAGGAGAGCAGGCTGGCTTGCACTGTGGAGCTTTTGGAATGATTTCAGCTCATACCTTAAGAGCCACTGAAGTGGAGGTGGCACACGCACACACAAACAAATAAGCATAACAAAATAATTTGTCTTTCAAAAAAGATCCTGGCATGGACAAGTGAGCTGCTTGCACATTTAACTGAGTCCAAACTTATTTGGGAAAATACTTTTTAACTCATTTATATGGAAACAAAATTAAGTCAGCTCAAAATAATAACAAAGTAGTAGCTGTGGTTGTTACCTTAATAGCAGACAGCATTTCTAATAATGGATTACTCATTTGGAGCCTCAGATATAACTTAAAGGCAGTCTGTGGGCCAGGCATGGCAGCACATGTCTATAACCTCAGGATTCAGGAGGTAGAGACAGAAGGATCATGGGCTAGCCTCAAAAAGAAAAAGAAAGAAAAGCTGTCTTACTCTTTTGGTTTTTCTCCTTTAAAACCTTTAGCCAACACAGATATGTGCTATAACAGGCCCCCAAGACATATCTGAGATTTTCAGAACACCAGACAAGGAGCATGTGATTCTGAGTCTGAGGTTCTGAGCAGCAGGGCTGTGCTGGAGGGTGGACTGGACTCCCAAGCCTGTGCTTGGTCCCCTTCCCAGGGCCTAGTGTAGATGATTGGGCTACTGGCTTTGGTGTGTCTTAGGTACAATTGCTAAAGAAATGGTAGCTTCTGGCTGAAGGCAAGGGGCTGCTGGGAAGGGCCACAAGGTGGAGGTAGACAGAAATTAACACGAGAAGAAAATGAGGAAAAGGATGCTAAGTTAGACTGTTTTGTCCTGGCACTCTGAGATGCCGGTCTTGTTATTCTGTTTATGATTGTCACCTCAGAGCAGAGAGCATTGTTCAGCACAGGAACTCTGCTCAAGAGAACATGCTGAGTGAGTGCAGGCACCTGGACAGAGCCTGTTCTGTGGTAACCATGATAAAACTTGCCAGCATCTGTTGAACACCTATGGTGTACCACCTTGGTGCTTAGCAACTGTTAGCCTCAGTTTATAACAGGGAAACAGAACACAAAGAGCTCTTGTTCAGTAAGTACAGGGGCAGACAGATGAGGCCACCTCAGCCGCTGACATGTCACATTGCCTTTTCAGCATGAGCATGCCACTGGCTTGGCTTCAGCCATGGCTAGCCCCTTTAAGATGCCTTGGCCACTGAGGGGTCTGTTCTCTGTCTTTGCTGTTAGTTATCAAGTACACACAGCCCTGTAAAAGGGCATATGCACCAGGAGTGGGTGATCACAGGACACCTAAGCCGTGTGTTCTGCTGAATGCACCTTGTGTAACGAAGGCCACGGCTGATTCCATTGTGATGTTTGAGGATCTCAGCTCTGGGCTTCAGAGACCACACCTCTTTCCAAGTCATCCATCTCAGAGGTGCATCCAGTAGTTTCATAGACTCCAAAGAGAAGTGTGGGTGGTAAAACCTGTCTGCATAGCTAACAAAACAATTCAAAAGGCATGTCACAGTGATGGGTGTGTCACAGTGATGGCCAGTAGCAGCTCCCTAGACAATGATCATGCAAATTCCAACCTAAATCTGGATTATTAGAGATGGTTGGCACTGTTACCTTTTCTCAAGAAAATTTTGAAGTTTCCCTCGTCCTAGTACTTCTTAGAATTCTTTGTGATATCAAACAGCTCCACAGAGGCTCTGCTACTCCAAAGACAGATTAATAGGTAGTAGGCAGCCAGTATTTTTGAAAATTACTAAGAACTTAAAAAAGACTAAGATACAGGCCATGGTTGAGTGGTTATAGACACTTTTGAACACACCTGAATCCAATCCCCAGATCAGACAAGAGGGCAGGAGAGCAGGAGAGAACCAGCTCCCCAGAGTTGTCCTGACTTCCATGGGCTCACCATGCAGGGCATGAGTACATATGTACACACACATACACACACAAACACAAACACACATACACACACAAGTCAATAAAAGGCTAGGAGGCTAGGTTACATTCAGAAACCTATGCAACTTGATGCAGTTCAAAACAATTCTAATTCGAAACAGTCTTCTAACCAACATTTAGGCAAGTTTGAGTTGAGAAAATGTTTAGTTTTTAAAACAAGCAATGTTTAACTCTATACTGCTCTGTGGAGAAATCCTGCCTCCAGCCTCATCCCTTTGCAAACTGTCTTCCTCATGGCTGAGAGAGTTCTTTTTCTAGAACACAAATTGGATTAGTCCCTTCACCTTACATAACCTACCAGCTCCCTCAGTGCAGTGTACAAGTTGGTTTGTCATGGCATTTGTCATGTCTGGGACACTGTCATTAAAGGAGATAGTTCTATTAATTGTGCTGGGTTGTTCCTGGCAGCCACTTACACAGAAGGTGCCTGACAACTGCACAGAACTTTCCTGATTTGCCACCCAGATGAGTGTGGGCCAGGCCTCATCTTTTCTGAGTTCCTGCCAGATGTGGATGACGTCCACCTATCTTTCAGGCAGCCTCAAGGCATAGCAGTGTACTCTACTCCTGTGTACTAGATACTTTTATGCAGGGTGCCCTTTCTTCATGTGAGCTCTTAAGATTGAGGCCTTTATGTCACCCCTTGAATATCCCCCATTTGTAGAAGAGTATTTTCTGTTCTATGTGCTTGGCAAATGTTAGAGGACAATACAACAATTATGGCTAGATGACCTAAAAAAACAAAGCCAGGTCTGTGTTGTAAGTAAGCACTTAGGACAGAGCCTCTCGCTGTCCTGGTATCACAGAAACTTCTATTCATTTCCACATATGTGTATGTGCAGAAGACACAACATTCTGTGAGCAATCTGTTCTCTCAGGAGTGAAGACATTGGGCAGGCAAGTATAATTCACTTCCATTGTTTGCTAGGGACAGCATTGCTTTAGGCTAAAACCTGCTAAGCAGTGACTAATCACAGAAGTGTTCTGAATTGTATTGGGCCACAGGCTCCCATATTTAACTCCAGTGTGGTGCTCTCAGGCCAGCACTAGCACCTGGCACAAAAGACACACACGTGATTTTCCTGGGCAGCCCTTCCCTATCTAACCTATTTCCTACGGTGGTGACTTCCCCAGGGAGTGAAAGGCCACTCTCAGACTCCAGCCTGAGAATGTCACCTTCCACTGGCAAAGCTGCCCTCCCAGAAGATTTCCACACTGTGAGCAATGCCCTCCCAGGAAGCAGAGCTCACACAGTGTGAGCAATGCCCATCCAGGAAGCAGAGCTCACACAGTGTGAGCAATGCCCTTCTAGGAAGCAGAGCTCCCTTTCTCAGTGGTTCCCTTTCCCAAGCGTTAATTCTGCAGGAGTGAATTACGTCTGGGAACTCTCCCATCTAGCTAACTCTGTATTTCCAGTTCCTTATAGATCCAGGAAGGAACTACAGTTCTGTGGTCACCCTCATAGCTTCTCAACTGCTGTGCATCTGAGTATGCATAATTTGAATCTAGTAGGGAGCCAGAAAACAAAGTCTGAGAAGATAGGAGGGAGAAGATCAGAGTATGGATCGGGTGAGTCACAGATTGGACAGCTATTTCCCATAGCTCCTCAGAACCAGAACAAAGCAGATTTGGAGAATTTTGGGTTGAAATAGGACCAAAGCTCTCCAGCTCTCTGGGATACTTGAAGTCATTAAACAGATCCCTGAGGGACTTCGGACTATCTTCCTTTGGAGGTCTAACACACAGCTGTAATTAAGCAGTCCGACGAGTTCCACTTATATCTGAGCCTTGCTGAACAAGCCAGAGTCCCTTACCCCGTGCCGCTGCAGTTACCAGGGCATAGAACCTGGAAACCTGCCAGGAGTTATCTGTCTTCTTCCTCTAAACTCTTTTTCCATTTTTATGGTATTGCTAAGGATGAACAACAGATCTGAAGTCTTCTACTCTTTCATCAGTCTTTGGTAGTCTAATCAAATTTCCTTGGTTATAATATGTGTTTTCAGGGCTAAGTGTCTGGCACTGGGCAGACCCCCTGTGCTAAGCATTCCACCTTCCCAGCAACTCTTGATTCCATTAAGTTTGCTGAGTGGCCTAGAGAACTGTAAACTCTGGGAATCTGAGATGGGTAATTCCCTCTTCTCTAGAAGGTGGCAAGACAAAGAACAGGGTTTGAATGAAAAATACTGAAATGTCTTTAGGTCAAGAAAGGAATTAATCTTTTGGTCTGGTACTGGTAGCATAGCCACTAGGACATCCTTGAATGTTTTCAAATGAAATTTCTTCATAACCTTGTGAAGAAATAAGATTTTTTTTAAAGATGCATTTATTTTATGTATATGAGTACACTGTAGCTGTCTTCAGAAACACCAGAAGAGGGCATCAGACCATGTGGTTGCTGGGACTTGAACTCAGGACCTCTGGAAGAGCAGCCAGTGCTCTCAACCATCTCTCCAGCTCCTGGTTCCATTGCCTTGATTATATCAAACGTCATCCTTAGGTTTTGCTCCATCCACAAGAAACTCTAAACAACTAATTTTTCATTCCCCATTTTCTTTTCTTTTTAAAAAATTTATTTATTTTATGTATGTGAGTACACTGTCACTATCTTCAGACACACCAGAAGAGGGCATTGGATCACATTATAGATGGTTGTAAGGACCTCTGGAAAACCAGTCAGTGTTCTTAGCCACTAAGCCATCTCTCCAGTCCCATTCTCCATTTTCTTAACTGGGGATATTTAAAGGCATTCCTAGTTTGTCCCACACGTTGCTCTTGTCTTTGTGGTGGTGCTGGGGATAGGTTCTAGGCAACTGACCTCGTACCTGCTACCACTAACCTGTATCTTTGGCCACTTCCAGTATTTTCATCCCTGCTCCCAATGCTCACTTTCTTTTTTTCTTTTTTCTTTTCTTTCTTTCTTCCTTTCTTTCTTCCTTCCTTTCTTTCTTTCTTTCTTTCTTTCTTTCTTTCTTTCTTTCTTTCTTTCTTTCTTTCTTTCTTTCTTTTTTTTTTTTTTTTTTTTGAGACAGGGTTTCTCTGTGTAGCCCTGGCTATCCTGGAACTTACTCTGTAGACCAGGCTAGCCTCGAACTCTCGAACTCAGAAATCCGCCTGCCTCTACCTCCCAAGTGCTGGGATTAAAGGCATGTGCCACCACCGCCCGGCCAATGCTCACTTTCTATCGCACGTCCTCAGCACAAACCTAACTGATGTTCCTTTGGCCCAGGCTAAATGTCCTTCCTGTAGCTCCATTCCCAGTACTCTAAACTGACCTTGTTCACATAGTTCAATGACTCTAATCTGTTAGAAAAAGAAGGCAACAATTTTAAGGACAATTCTCTAATACATGTCAAAGCTGCCTAGATATGGTGCTATCCCTGGGTTAACAAACATGCCGCTGAAGCTGCCCTGGATTTTCTTCTTTGATTTGACTTTTGTGGCTCAGGCTGGCTTCTAATTTGTGGTCCTTCAGTCCCAGCTTCCTGATTACCAGGATTATAGATATAAACCACCATGCCTAGTAGAAACTATGGGTTTTTTTTTGTTTTTGTTTTTTTTTTTTGTTTTTCGAGACAGGGTTTCTCTGTGTAGTTCTGGCTGTCCTGGAACTCACTCTGTAGACCAGGCTGGCCTCGAACTCAGAAATCCACCTGCTTCTGTCTCCCAAGTGCTGGGATTAAAGGCATGTGCCACCACCGCCCGGCCTGAAACCATGGTTTCTTAATTTAATATCAGCTTTGAGCTCCTACTACCTCTCTTTCAGAAAGGTTATGTGACTTACAGTGAAACAACAGGTTATTTTTCTTTCAAGACAGGGTTTCTCTGTATAGTCCAGGCTGTCCTGGAACTCACTCTGTCGACCAGGCTGGCCTCGAACTCAGAAATCTGCCTGCCTATGCCTCCCAAGTGCTGGGATTAAAGGTGTGCGCCACCACTGCCTGGCTGAGACAGCTGGTTATTATTATCCAGTAATATATCCAGATTTGTCAGGGCACAGATATTGATTTTTAGCCCTTTTCTTTTGCTGAAGTTGGACATTGGTTTAGATTTCTTCCCCTTCCACCCTCCCTCCCCCCCTTCTTTTCTATTTTTGGTTTTGTGAGATAGGGTTTCTCTTTGTAGCCTGGCTGTCTTGGAACTCACTTTGTAGACCAGGCTGGCTTTGAACTCACAGAGATCTGGCTGCCTTTGCCTCCCAAGTTCTGGGATTAAAGGTGTGTGTGTGCAGCCACTGCACATGAATACACGGCTACTGATTAACAGTGATGAACCTATTTATCAAGGACTCCAGGGTCAGTCACACACAATGTTGCCTGGAGTTTACCTTCTACTAGTAAACTATCAAGAGAGATAGAAAGTATGGAATAAGGAAGATAGAAGTATGGTGTAAGGAACTTCTGAATTTCAGAAACAGGCTTTGAAGAGACTCTAGAGGTAGCCATTAGAGAGCCTGGCCTTATAAAATACAAGTCATGGTTGGCAGAAACTGTACATAAGATGATAGACGGCAGGATATGGCTTTGGAAACTCATAAAGTAAGGTATTTGGTAATTTTCTTTTATCTTTTTAAAAATCTGTAAGAGCTCCATTAACTTGCAACCCAATCAGAGTCACACATAAAGTGTGGCTGTCAAACATCGCCACGTGTATAATAAGGTTTGAAAATGGTACCGCCTCTTCTCAGGATTCTCCAGCACTCAGCTACAGATGATGGTCCCCACCTAACATGGCACGGGACCTTTCTTATCTGGCATCAGCTGGCCACACTTAGAACACTTCTCCCACCTCATTTGCAGCTTCTCACCTACAGATCACACACCTAGAGCTGATTTTCTTGAATTTACACAATATAAAAATGATACTTGTGAATGAGTCTGTATCACAGAATGCAGAAAGAGGCTGATACCTGTTCTCCCTTTCTTTTCCTTCTTCTTCCTTCCTTTTTTTTTTTTTACCAACTTTAATCATTCAAATTCATTTAATTAATCTAATAAGTAGCATGTACCACAGTTGTCTAGGGTAGCATTGCTTCTCTCTCTCTCTCTCTCTCTCTCTCTCTCTCTCTCTCTCTCCACACACACACACACACACACACACACACACACACACACACACACACACACACCGGATATATCTTCCTCTTCTGAGATGTTCCTTCCCTTTCTGATCATCTCTAAGTGCTGCCTACAGTCTGTCTTAGTTTCTCCTTTTTCTGTGCCTTCTCTCTTTGGCAACTTCCATTCTGGCATGAACTCAAGTTCATTTACGTACCTCGAAGCTCCTTGGCTGCATGGTTAAGCCTAGTCATCTCTAGTGTTTTTGGCCACATTCCTTCCTGTAACCTCTGCTTTGCCCCGGAGAATGACTCACTGCTTTTAGAACACAGCCAGACTATTCCCAAACCTTCTCTGTTTTTGTCACACTCTTTTCTACCACAATGCACTGCCCTGTCTCACCTGGACGGTCCTCCCTGTGCCCCAGATCTCAGAAGCTTTTATTTATGGCTTTAGTGAAGTACTGATGCCATATAATAAATTCCAAAGTTCTAAACTATACAACTTGATAATTTTGAGATGCATAGATAATCTTAAAACCATCACCTCTCTCAAATTACCTGCCATGCCCAACAGACTCTCTACTCACAGAGTGAGGTAGGGATAAGAGGTTTGGTATGCTATGATATACAAGGATGGATTATGGATGATTTATGCTAATATACCATGCATCTTAGAGAGATAAGAATTGAGTGTTTTAACTGTAAATGATGGATGAATAGATGGATTTATTACACAACATAAGTATGGGGTTTTCAGTTGCTTGTTTTGTCTGCTTTTGTTTTTGTTTTTAAAGACAGGGTTTCTCTGTGTAGCCCTGGCTGTCTTGGAACTCACTCTGTAGACCAGGCTGGCCTCAAACTCATAGAGATCTGCCTGCCTCTGCCTTCCACCTTCTGGCAATATATAGCATTTACATCAGTTACTGGGACACCAGATATTGGGAATTTGCTTTTTCTTTTCTTTTTCTTGAGACAGGGTCTGTTTACATAGTGTTGGCTGTCCAAGAGCTTACTATGTAGACTAGGTTGCTTTGAACTCATACACTCCTGCCTCTGCCTGAAGAGGCTAGGACTAAAGGCCCTGCCACCACACTAGGTGAGAGTTTGCTTTCTGACTCCCTTCATCAGTCTGACCATGCTGTTCTACTTTTTGCTGTTTTTCTGATTTCCATTTTCACTGATTTTTGCTTTGGTTTTTGTATCTTTTCTTTCACTTTCTTTGGATTAATTTGCTTGGGTTTTTAAATGTTTTCTTTTTCGTTTTTCTTTTTTTTTGGTTTTAGTTTTTCGAGACAGGGTTTCTTTGTGTAGCACTGGCTGTCCTGGAACTCACTCTGTAGACCAGGCTAGCCTCGAACTCTCGAACTCAGAAATCCACCTGCTTCTGCCTCCCAAGTGCTGGGATTAAAGGCGTGCGCCACCACCGCCTGGCTAAATTTTTTAAGTAGAAGTTAAGATCATTGATATGAGATCTTTTCTTTTTTCTAATCTAGGCATTTAGTGACATATATTTCCACCTAAATATTGCTTTAGCAGCATTATATGAAATTAAAATGTTTTCACTTTCATTTACTTCAAAATACTAACTTTAATTTCCTCCTTGACCCATGGATTAATTTGGAGTATGTATTAGAAAAATTCCTGGAGGCCTATTTTCTTTCTCTTTCTCTTTCTTTTCTTTGAGACCTTTTCTCTCTTTCTCCCCCTTTTTAGAGAGTCTACCTTCTTTTTCCTTTTGTTTCTATCTTTAAGTAATTTAAAATGGCATTATAGAGTCCAAACACTCTCTGTCAATGTGCCTATCTCATCTTTATGAGCCTTATTTCTTTAAATTTATCAACTTTAATTATTTATATCTGTTAATGAAATTTATATTCAATTTCTTTCTCTCTTTAGCATTAAAGCATAACTTTAAACATTTTTATCTGATTTGAAGTTCAATTGTGCTTGGATTTTTTGTCTTCTCTCAGTCTGTGTTTGGCTTTCCTTCCTGTTCTGTGACAAGCCCTACCCCTGTCTTTTAGCTCACAGAGAAGAGGCTGAAGTATAATTGGGAGCTGTGTCTCACTGGACTCCAACCCCTCCTTGGCAGTGGGTGGCATCCATGCTTTGAGGAAAACCTCAAATGCAGACTTGGTTGGAAGTGCTTTTACCTTCTGATACTCCTACCTGTCACTGAGGGATCTGGGTATTTGAACTCTGGTCCTCACGGTTGCACGGCTTTTTCCAAGGAGCCATCTACACATCTGCAGCCCAACTTCCATTTTTTTTTTTTTTTTTTTTTTTTTTGGAGACAGGGTCTGCCACTGTCTTAGAGTGCTGGGCACTGGCAACTGTCATTTTTCTGGACAGTCTTGTCTTAATATTTGGAAGCCCAATGATTCTGTCTTACCATGAATCAAGCTGAATTTTTTTTCCCACTAAGAAAACTTTGTGAATTTCCTGATTAATTAGTTGTTTTGTTTTTGGAAGAAGTGATTAGATCTAAAATAATCTTATAACATTTGCATATTTTTTCTATGATTACAAAATGCATGACAATTATAAAAAAAATTGACACTTCTTTTTTTGGACCTAAGTTTAAAAGAAGGCTCAAAATAAGGACTATTATATGTAGGGCTGGAGAGATGGCTTAGTTATCAGGAGGACTGGTTGCTGTTCAAGAGGACCTATGTTTGATTCTTAGCACTCACATAGATGATAACAACTGACTATAATTCAAGTTCCAGGAGATCTGATGTCCTCTTCTAACCTCTGAGGGCACCAGGCATATACATGGCACATGGAAATACATGCAAGCAAGCAAGATACTCATACACATAAAATACATAAATTTAAAATAATCAAATGCAAAAAAAATTTTCTTTTTTTTCTTGTTAATTCTTTTGGTTTTAGATACTATAGAAAGGGAAGTTGCGGGACTGGAGAGATGGCTCAGCAGTTAAGAGCACTGAGTGTTCTTCCAGAGGCCCTGAGTTCAATTCCCAGAAACCACATGGTGGCTTACAACCATCTGTAATGGGATCTGATGCCCTCTGGTATGTCTGAAGACAGTGACAGTGTACTCATACATAAAATAAATAAATAAATAAATCTTAAAAAAAAAAAGAAGCCAGGTGGTGGCAGCGCATGCCTTTAATCCCAGCACTTGGGAGGCAGAGGCAGGTGGATTTCTGAGTTCGAGAATTCGAGGCTAGCCTGGTCTACAGAGTGAGCTCCAGGACAGCCAGGGCTACACAGAGAAACCCTGTCTCGAAAAACCAAACAAAACAAAACAAAACAAAACAAAAACAAAAACAAAAAAAACAAAACAAGAAAAGGAAGTTGGAATAATAACGTGTTCAAGAGAAGCTAAAGCAAAGAGTCATGGTTATCTTTCATAGAAAAGTCTGGGACCTGCAGAGGACGAGGCTAAGAGTGCACAGCATATGGGGACAATTGAGCCTGTAGTACTGTTCTAACCATGTCTGTACCATAATCCTGTGAGAATTCAGTGAGAAAAGTTCATCTCAAGGAATCATCTTATGCACTTGTCTCTAGTGGTTCCTATCTGTATCCAAAGCTGTGTGTGACTCAGAATCACAGGCATTGGAGTCTCAGGGACACACATGGTCCAGGGGCTCTCCTATTCTACAAGTGCACATACATGCTGTGCCTAAAAAAGTAGAACCTCAGATTTACCTTGTAGTGGTTTTTTTTTTTTTTTCAAATGATTCCAGCCTGACAGGATGTTCTGAATCCTGATTCTGTCATCCACAATGGAAGCCATTCTTCTAAGGCTGTGTCCTTGGCGACTTCAGTGAGTAGGACTTTATTCAAGTTTCTGAAGACTGTCACATGTGGGCCTTTCCCAATTAATTATCACCACACTTATGCTGACTTTTATAGCTTGTCTCCCTCTAAAATGTCTTAGGGCTATTTTAGAAATCTGTGGAAATTTTATATTAGGTTCAACAATGTAATTTTAAAAAATGGTACTTGGAGTGGAGACACAGGGCTTTGGGCATGCCAGGCAAATGTTCTATCACTGATGTGCACACCCCACTCTAGAGACAGGGTCTTGCTGCATAGTTCACAATGACCTAAACCTTGTTATGTATTACAGCCTGACCTCTAACTCATGATCCCCCTGCCTCAGCCTTTTAAATGCTAAGATCACAAGTATGAGCTACCATATCCAGCTGATCTACTTGTCATTTTGGGATCTTTGTTCATACTAGCAAAACAGGGACATCTTCAGCTGTCTTTATTATCTGAGCCTGTTCCTTTCACATTGCTGGTCAGTCTTGGAAGGTGGAGGTTGAGTTGGATATGCCTCCCGGTGTTCTCTGGATGTGAGTTATCTGGCCTGGATGTCTGAACTAACAAAGCACCCAGCTGTCCTTGTTTTTCCTTGCTGGACTTTACATTCCCTTTAGTGCTTATGTTTAGCTGCAAACTTATCTGTTAGTGGATAAAATGAAACCTTTATATGGCACCTTTGGTTCTGAGGTGATGCCTTCTCACACCCACTCTATGAGCAATACTGCTTTTTCATTGTTGTTATTATTTTCCCAAGACTCATTACCTTAGGATTTTCTTGGATCTAGATGACAGAAACTCATTTATAAATAAAAACAAATTTGCCAAATGGCAAATTCATCAAAGTTTCAATCTGTTGAATGATGAGTTTGCCAAATTTACCAAATTTGCATACTTATCAAGGTGGTCTTGTTGTGTGCACTGTCAGAGCTGTGCTCTGGGACCTTCAGTCTTGCTCGCCTTCAGCTCATTTCCCTGATCTCTTGCTCTTGCTGAGCCTCAGCCCCCTCCACCCCTGAGTGCACTCAGCAGCTAGCATGCAGACCCCTCTCTTTCTCCCCTTATCCCCTAGTCCTGGCTACTCCCAGTTGGAGCATCATAACCTGGAATAGGCTGTTTTAAAACTATTATTAAGAGAATAAATGAAAGGGCTGGAGAAATGGCTCAGTGGTTAAGAACACTAATTGCTCTCCCAGAGGTCCCGAGTTCAATTCCCAGCAACCACATGGTGCCTCATAACCATCTCTAATGGGGTCCAATGTCTTCTGCTGGTGTGTCTGAAGGCAGCTAGCTACAGTATAGTCATATACATAAAATAAAATAAAATAAAATAAAATAAAATAAAATAAAAAGAGAGAATAAAGAAAAATTGGTCACTTAGAACTATGTAGGATCTCCCAGCTGGGTGTGGTGGCGCATGCCTTTAATCCCAGAATTTGGGAAGGAAAAGGCAGGTGAGTCTCTGTGATTTCTTTTTCTTTTTTTCTTTTTTTTCTTTTTTTCTTTTTCAGAGTCTCTGTGATTTCAAGGACAGTGCTGTCTACACAGTGAGTTGAGAAAGCCTATCTAGAAAACCAAATAAATAAATAAATAAATAAATAAATAAATAAACAAATCCCAAAGCTATTAACTGCCACTTTATCAAATTAAATAGTTGCAAACCTGACAAAAGAGATTTTCTTTTGGTAAATAGGTAAATTTGGTAAGTTAGATGAAGTACTTATCAGGCAAATTTGATAAATACCAAATATTAAATAGGTAATGACTAAAAGATCTTAAAATTCAGCTGGACTAAAACTTCCATAGTAAATGTGGAAAATCTATGGACTTTTCCAGCTGTTTTATAGTTTCAGTTCTGGTTTGGAAAGTATAAAGCGTCAGTTTCTAGGCTGGGGATCTGTAGGCCCTAGAATTAGGTCAATGGTTTTGGAAAGCACACCCCAGTTTCTAGCACTGCTCTTTGGATACGGCTATGTGGACTTCTGGACCTTGAGTGCATGACACCTCTCAAGGTGTCATCTCACAGAAGGACCCACAGATCCATTTCCCAGACTTCGAACCATCTCACAGAAGGATGTCCTTCCCTGACCATTTTGAATAAGCTAGACACAAGTCTGGACATAATATATTTTTCTGCTACAATTCCTTAAAAGACTAAATTAACTAAAAAGCCTAAGTTTTCTCCAACTTGAACATTTCTTAAATGCTATTAAGGAAAAAATATGTATGAATTTAACCTACATCAATTTTCAAGTATACATACAGTACATTGTTGACCACATGCAATGCACACCGGTGAATTCTGTTTTTGATAAATGGCCCCACTTATGATTGTACAAACTCTTAAATCAGCACAGCATCTACCATGAGACTGCAATGCAGCTTCCCCCTCCTCCACCCATTCTGCCGTGTATGCTGACCTGGACTCAGGGAGTCAGGTCCTGCTCCACTTCCAGTTTCTGCCTCTGTGGTCTCCTGTGCTGGGTGTTGCTCCCTTTCATTGAGGGCAGTTCCACGCCTTTGGAAGTACACTCAGTCATAGCTCTAGCTCTGATAGCTTAGGCATAGGAGCCGTGGACCCCGTAGATTCATGTGATTCAATGCTTGGCCATAGGGAGTGGCATTATTAGGAGGTGTGGCCTTACTGGAGGAAGTGTGTTGGCAGGCTTTGGGGCATCCTATGCTCAAGCTTCAGTCAGTGTGGAATCAGAGTTGCCTCCTGGCTGCCTTTGGATCAAGATGTAGAACTCTCAGCTATCTCTCCAGCACCAAGTTTGCATGCAAGATACCATGCTTCCCACCATGATGGTAATGGATTAAACCTCTGAACCTGTAAGCCAGCCCCAATTAAATGTTGCCCTTTATAAGAGCTGCTACGTTCATGGTGTCTTCACAGCATTAAAATCCTAACTAAGACAAGGTAGAAAGGAGAAAGTATTTTATCACACTATTATCACTGTGTTTTAATACTGAGTGTTCATCTGTCTTTCTAATCTCTACCCACGCTAGTGTTTTGTGGGGTGATTTCTTTTTTTTATTTGTGAGAGTGACACACACACACACACACACACACACAACATGTTCTCTAAGTGGACAGCAATTTGATTCTCGAGCAGTGCATCAGGGTAATATTTGTGCCATTAGGCTTGGTCTCATGGCGATATCTCTGTCTCTATATATCTCCAATGTATATGTATGCATATACATTGTGTGTATATGAATTAAAGATGTGCTTATTTCTACTTTTTGTGTATGGGTATTTCGTCTGCATGTGTGCCTGTGTACCACATGTGTGTAGTGACTGCAGAGGCTAAAGGAGAGTGGGATCCCCTGGAATTAGAGCTACAGATGGTTGTGAGCCACCATGTGGGTGCTGGGAATTGAACCTAAGTCCTCTGGAAGAGCAACAAATGCCCTTAACTGCTGATTCATCTCTCCAGCCTCCAGTTCTCTGTTATACTTACTGTTTCCACAGTATTTATGACACAGTTCAAATGCACAGATATAGGATTTTACAAGCTCTGGCTCACTTCTTCCAATCTGACTTTGACTCCTTACCATCCCCTAGTTTCCCAAATGTACCAAATGTAAATTACTCTCCATCAAGATTTCTCATTCTGCTCCCTTCTCTGGGGGAAAATCCTGCTCCACCCTGCCTGCAGCTGGCCACTTCCCTGAAGTCTTTTGACTTGAGTAGTCCAACTTTATGGCCCCCTACACCCACAACCCAATGTCTAGTGTGTTCTGTGAATGCCTGCTGAGTGACGGCATGAAATGGAACTGTGTCTGCTGCAGTAAACCACTTGGTTAAGTGTGTTATGGTTATATAAGATCCTGATCCCAACATAGCTCACAGGACCTGAAATAAACACATTAAGGAAAGCTTTTTAAAATCCCATTAGAGTTATAGCTGACATTCATGTTAGAAAAAAAAAACAAGCAGCACAAACCAGGGTGTTATCCAATAATTATCCAGTGAATTTGGGAATACCTCAGTGGCTCCATTTTGACCTACATTGAAAAGTTCAGTGCTATGACCTTTCAAAAACTAATATGACTATTCTAAATGTATATTATCTACCTGTGGAGAGGCTGAAAAGATGCACTTTAGGATTTATTCTTTCTACATGAAAGGGAAAGATGGACACGTCACAAAGCAAACAAATAGCTTTGATCTGCATAAAAATGCCCTTTAAAAGCCTCTGTCATAAAGGCAGGTACAGAGGAGGAAGCCTGTGTACCCTGCACCCTAGAGGGAGCTCTATTTCAGAAGCAGCTGGCTCAGGGTCCACAGGCACAGCACAGAGGGAAAGAAGAGTCCGTGCAGTGTTCACAGGAGACAGCACTCACTACTGTTTGATTTGGGCCCTGGCTTAGTCACACAGAAAACCTTTAAAATTTCTCTCTGTGCTCTTGTTACCACAGATGACTCTGAGTATATGTATAAATAGCTTGAGCTTGTTATGTAGAAGCCTGCTATTTGTACACGATATTTCCTATCTGGGAAGGGGCAGGTGGAGTCCCACTGCAAACTTCTTAGAGTAACTAAAAATCATTGCTTAGGAGGACTGACACCTCCTGGTGGTGTTTAGCAGCCATGGGTGGGCCCTGCAGCTTTGTGACAAGCAGATGTTATAGAAGGCAGGCTTGTGTGACTCCTCTGCCTAGTAGCCTTTCTAATCTTCACTACCCTCTACCCCCTTTCCCCCCAAACTCCCACCCCCCTTATCCTGGCCTTTTGTTACAGCAGAGTACAAGATATTTACTTTGCATTTTACTTAAAAATAACTTTTGAAACCTGAAGATATAGTGGTTTTATTTTTTAAAAAAATCTACTTTTGGCTGTGTGTGGTGGCACACATCTTTAACCTCAGCTTTCAGGAGACAGGAGGATCTCTGTGAGTTTGAGGCCAGCATGGTCTACATACCTAGCTGTGCTAGAACTAGACAGGAAGATCCTGTCTCAAAACCAAACCAAACCAAACCAAACCAAACCAAACCAAACCAAACCAAACCAAACCAAACCAAACCAAACCAAACCAAACCAAACCAAACCAACCCAACCCAACCCAACCCAACCCAACCCAACCCAACTCAACCCAACCCAATCCAACCCAACACAACCCAACACAACCCAACCCACGCTAACCCAACAAAACATGACTACAGAAACAAACCCCCCCAAACAACCACTTTAATGATCTCAATGGCTTCAGCAGATTTTAAAATCTGATGTGCTCAGTCTGATCCCTTCCTGTCAGCTATGAAGTCAGCACCTTATAAACTTTGTCATGTGTAGAGATTTGAATTCTGTATTGTTTTAGCAGCCTTGGATGGGCCCTGGACCTTGCCTGTTGAGCAAATCCTCTCAACAATGTCAATGCAGAGGACTCTAGGGAGCCCTTGACACAAAGAGAAAGCTCATCACTGCTTTCTCATAATGGATGCATGCTGTTTAACTGCATG
This sequence comes from Grammomys surdaster, assembly GCF_004785775.1. NCBI lineage: Eukaryota > Metazoa > Chordata > Mammalia > Rodentia > Muridae > Grammomys > Grammomys surdaster. The sequence continues at coordinate 2,362,309 of NW_021621078.1, read as the reverse complement.
GAAATATCATAGTCTACTTAACCATGTAAAGATTAATGGACCTTCATACAGCTTTAATGTATTCACAATTTTTTAAAAAAAGATTTAATTTATTTATTATATATACAGTGTTCTGCCTGCATGTATGCCTGCAGACTTCATTACAGATGGTTATGAGCCATCATGTGGTTGCTGGGAATTGAACTCAGGACCTCTGGAAGAGCAGCCAGTGCTCTTCTGAGCCATCTCCAGACCCCTCCCTCTATACTCACAATTTTAAAAAATGCTATACCATTTTATCTTTCCTGAATAGGATCATTTGTACTTTGTGTGTGTGTGTGTAATATGTGTGTATGCATGTGTGTTTGCTTCTCTGCATGTGTACATTTTGGAGGACCATGCGCATATTAGAGGTTGATGTCAGATTTTTCTTCTGCTGTTTTCCACCTCATTTTCGGAGACAGGACCTCTCAATAAATCTGGAGCTTGCTAACTGGCCAGCAAGACATGGGGATCTGTCCATCTCTGTCTCCAGCACATGCCTCAGTAGCTGGCTTTGAGGGGGATCAGAAGTCAGGTTCCTAAGCTTGCATAGCAGGCACTCTATCTTGTAAGCACCTCTGCAGTCCACTTCTGCTCTCTGTAGAAAGGACCAGCTTTACATACTTCACACCTCCTGCCTGGATACACCTCATCCTCTCCCAAAACTGACCCTCTCTGTATTGAAGACTATGATATTCTAAAAAACACCCATTTCTCTGGTCAAAGTGACTGCCACTGGATAGGTACCCTACCCACACTATGGAATCCCATTGCTCTGGCTGCTGGAAACTGGGATTCTTGGATAACAGACCCTAGATTATGCCCTTACTTTCCCTGAGAATTATTTGCAGACATTTCCAGTCATACGGAAGGAGCCACTTGGGGACAGTGAAGATGGTAAACAAAAGATGAAAGATGGAGGTTGTGACAAGCTTTAAATTTCTAATCATAGTTGTCCGTCTGCCAACGAATGCCAGGAGCAGATACACTTCCTGAGGTGTTTGACTGCTAAACACAAATGACAGCTTGGTTGGGCATATAATTTTTGAGCCCTAACTTTTCCCTCTCAAAAGACTGAAGATGCTGCTCCAGGGGACTGAGATATTTACTGCTTCTGGGAAAGTAAATCTATTTGTTTGTCCTTTATAAGGGAATCTCTTCACATCCCTTGTTGTGTACATGTACACACACACACACACACACACACACACACACACACACACACACAGAGGGGTGGGGAGAGGGAGAGAGAGAGAGAATCCTTAAATTCAAAGCACCATTATGGTAACACACAGCCATTTCCTAGCTCTCCACATAAAAATACTTGGAGAATAGAAATGTTTTCTTCTTAAAGCTTTAAATGAACATATTTTACAGAGTATAAGACACCTTCCTGTAAGATGTATCTTCTTCCATATACTTGCCTGTTGTAGCTATGGCAACCTGTCAATTATAAGTCCCATCTAAATTTCAGAGATGTTAAAATTAAATACAGGTAGAGGTGTGAGCATCCAGAATCAGTTTTGCTCCACAGAGTCCTTTTCAAGCACACCTGCCATTTGAATGTAAGACCTTTGTTCTAGGTCTTCTCTGACATTTTCTAAATCATTGTTCTTGGGACTGGAGGGATGACTCAGAGGTTAAAAACACTTGCTACTTTTGCAGGGGACTCAAGGTCTGTTCCTAACGCTCATGACAGGTGGTTCAGCTCTCCCATAACTCCAGCCCCAGGGGCATCTGGCCTTCTCTGGCACTTGTAGCGCATGTGTAAATGGCCCCTGTCACCCTACATACCACATAGATCACCATTCTCTTCCATATACTGCCTTACTGCTAGTTTCCCAATCTCTTTCCTGTGCCATCAGCTGCTGTTTTCACCCTTTAACACTGACTTAGCATCTTTAACATCTTTGGCTCCCTTGCCTACCTGAACATTTCTGGCTGTTTCTCAGCCAGTGCTTTCATTTATCTCCGTATGTCCTAGATTTCTTGAAGCAGAGAGTTTCTATGATATGAATTTCCTGTTACAGTTCTTTTCAGAAGTAGGCTTTTCTTTTAGTTCTTATGTGTATCTTTCCTGCTGTTAGTATCTGTCCTTAGAGGCTCCACAGCAAAGAAGACATCTTTCAGCCCTGGGGTCCTCACATGAAAGGGGGCACATAGAGCCTTCTGGGGTCCTCTTCCAGTCCACCTGTTTGTAGTTAGAATCCCCAGCTCAGCTTTTAAGCTGGGGAGCTGGCTCATGTGCACAGCCACTAGTGTGGTTTCAAAGTCTTCTCCTTATTAAGAAACTGCTGATGTGAGCAGGAATCTCTACATCCTGCTTCCTCGTCAGCTCACTGACAAGGAGAGTCTGAAATTATGTCTAGTTGTTTAGTTGTTAAAGAAGAGTGAACGAGAAGCTGCAGCTCTCAGCACATCACATACCCATGGTTCTGCCAGCGCATAAACTTTTTAGTTGCTGACTTTATATCTTGAAATACCTAATCACTTGGTCTCTGAATACATTACATTACTTAGAGCTATACTATGAACAGTACAGAGAAGGAAGTGCTCATAAAGAGAAGGGCACTGTAAAGGGATTGATTCTTCCTGTCTGTCACATTTTCTGGTAGGCAAGGTACGAATGAATGTCTGTGAGGAAGGGCCAGAGGCAACCTAGTGCCAGCTGGCCTTCATTCATGGCAGTTGACTATGTAACAGCTTTCAGCTAGTATTTACAGAGACCCTTCCATGTGCCAGGCTCTGCTTAAAACATGAGGACTACTGTGAAGAGAAGAACAAAGCCTCTGTTCCATGGATTTGTATGTCAGCCGAAGTACGTGCAATAAGGAAAGGTATGCTGAGTCAGATGCAGATGAAAGTCTGGCTCCCTGTAGGGCAGTCAGGGAAGGCCTATAGGGCAACAGGACCACAAGGGAAGGCCATCTCTGTCACTGGGTCAGTGTTTGAGTAGAATTTCCAATTTATAAACTGAGGAAAGTGTTTTCTTCTTCTGTTTTCATATGCATCTCTACTGGCAGTAAAGGAATGTGATCCAATGACCACTCACTTTTAAACCGTATTACTTCAATAATTATAATTCTAAATAATCCAAGATGACCATGGTGACACGTTTCTGTAGTCTTAATACTCAAGAGGGTGACATAGGACAAAGACAGTTAATTGGAGGCTAATTTGAGCTACATGGCAAGATCCTGGGGGTGGGAGGAAGTACTCTTATACTCCACTGAGACGGGTCAAAGTTTAATAAAAAGCTAGTCATAGTGCGCATGCCTTGAATCCTAGCACTTGGGAGGCAGGTGGATCTCTGTGAGATTGAGGCTAGCTTGGTTTACATAATGAGTTCCCTGACAGAGCTAATATAGTGAGACCCTGTCTTGAAAAAACAAAGAAAGAACAAATCCTCTATGGCTGACAATCTGGTTAGTCTCAACCGTGTTAATCTTGCTTGTAGATTTTTAGTTGGAATATAAATTACATGGCTGAGTATCCAGGTATTTGGGGGAAACAGACTAGAAATGCCTACCAAGGGTCATGAGAATGTTTCCCAAGGAGTGGGGAGGCACAGGGGATAGCTGAAAGGGGCTGGGCAGCGATGAGGTAGAGGAGGGAGTGAGGGCCCTGGGATGTGACATTCTTCTGTTCCCTCCACCACGGTCAGAAGGTACTTCTCTCCTGGTCACTCACCTATCCTACTTGGGAAGGACATTCTACTTACAGTTTTGATGGAGAATTAGAGAGAGAGAGAAAGAGAGAGAGAGGGGGGGAGAGAGAGAGAGAGAGAGAGAGAGAGAGAGAGAGAGAGAGAGAGAGAGAGCGAGCGAGCTCAAAATGAGAAGCAGGTCAAATGTTCAGATAGTCAGCAACAGTTCCCCCTTACCTTTACTGAAGCAGCTATTATAGATACGGCCTGTGAGAAGCATGGCAGCAGGTGGCACTAACTTCTGCTTTCACCATAGACACAGAACAGGAAAAAGGAAATTTCCATGCCTGAGACTGGGGCTATACTGAGGTTTCCAGCATCCAGACAGGCAAATGCCTGGACAGCTGCTTAGGGCAGATGGGTCCTTTGACAGCTTAATATTGCAGTTTTTGGTGACTTCTTCGTTAGGAAGGGCCAATACGACACCATCTGTTTACTGATGAGCAGAATCCTCACTACCGGTAGGTAGTCACTGCTGAGTGAAATGCACACTAAGGGGCAGGTTCACCATTTCTAATGCTTGTGAGCAGACTGCTTTGGCTGACCTTGCTTCCACAGCCTCAGAAAGCCCAGCTTTCCTGTGTCCCTGTTCCGTGGGAGATTGGGAACAGCAGTAACACCAGGAGGATCAAGATACAGAAATATCATAAAGCACATCATTTGCTTAGCGAGCTCTTTTGTTCTACTTTTCTAAACAGGAAAAGGAGCATATAAAGGAATTCAGAGCCTCTATAAAATACTAAAAATAGGTTGCCATCTATTAACTGAAAAAAGTGTGGTAGCATGTTCATTGTCAAAGGTTGGCAGTGAACAAGCAGCCTCAGTGCCCAGGGTTGAGGTGTTCTTTCTCCAGAGGCAGTTCCTGTATAGCTTTCGGGATAGTTACATGTGTATATGTCTACCTATACCAGTAGCTATACATGCTAGCTTAGTAGAAAAAAGGCAAGGTGCATCAAGATACATGGAACATATCACTCCAGTAAAGACACTGAAACAAAAGGTGTCTATACTATAATACAGATGTTTAGGAGGAAGAGGAGGGGTGCAACACATGCTGGGATAAAAGACACGAGGCACCATGTCCAGCTTCCAGTGTGGATTGTAACATAGACGTGGAGTTTGTCTCTATAAGGAGATACCTGCATGGTGGCTAGCCACACACACCATTCCGACTGCACCTTGCCCTGCTACTTTAGAAATGGCTTTGTGCCGATGGAGTGCTCTTGTCCTTCTGGTTCTTATGTGAAAATAAAGGCACTGAGAAGTCCTGCAGGAGGCAAACCTGATGGCTTCGCTGGCATATTCCAAACACATCTGACTTTAGAGATTTCTCATCTGTGGACTCTAGCTGGGGGCTAGCTGGCATGTTTCTGGGTGGCATCTGTTGTAATGGTTTATCCCTGAGCTGTACTGGCTGTCTATTAAATAATCTTCTTTTTGTGCATGTGTGTATACTGGGAATTGGTCTGAGGTCCTGTGCTTGCTGGGTGTTTGCCTCACCACTGAACTCCATCCTTAGCCCTGACTAACCTGAGTGTCACCTTTTGGAAAACACTTTATTAAAGACTATCTTCTGTGCAGTGGGAAAGCATGTGTTTAACCCATGTAAGCCCACTGGCCCCCAGGTTCACTCACTGCCTTCAGATGCTTTAGGACACATGGAATATAAGTGGTACATGCTCGGTGGAGGGGAGGGGGCAGGAATAACAGGTACAGGGTGAGTGAGCGCTGCAGGAGGTGAAAGACAAAGGCTCTCCTGAGCTATGGTTAGTGTGGGACTCCCATGGAAGGAAGTGCCAGGAACTGTCTGGCTTAAGCTCCTGCAAGAACATGGTGATGAAGATCAACTTGCTGAATTGACTTGGCCCTTGTTCTTACGTCTTCTGTCTCAAGTGAAGTTATAAATGTCTGAGATAATGGGTTGTGTACTCTTGCCATTTTTATGCCTGGTAATATTTGGATGTCAGACATGAATGTGTTCTTATAAATAATAATGAGATCTGCCCCAGGATATTTTCTATGCAGCAGGTGGGCTTAGCTTTGAAGATTTACTGGATAGTATCTGTTACAGAAGCACTTTAGTTCCTAGGGCAAATTATTACTTCTCTTCCCGAGGCAAGATCTCCCTGAGTTGACACAAATGCCTATGAATGTGGGGGTTCCCAGTCTGCCTTGATAGGACCTTGTTGCTCCCGTCACTCTCCTGGGAGCCACTCCCAAGCTGTGAGGTTTCCTTCATCGAGTACTTTACTTATCAGCACCTTGGGAGTGCTAAGGGGGTCTTATGAGATCTCTAGGGTCTCTGTATGCATCTTCTCGGCACTTTCATCTTCAGACTTGCTGGCCTAGTCTCCCCAGGCTACACATAGCCCCAGGGAGAATACTGTGTTCTACCTGGGTCCCCTGTGTGCACCATGGCCTGGTGGCTCTGCCCAAGAATCACCTCATTTTCACCTATCAGCAAGCACTACCTGCTTTTGCCTAATGTCCTAGGTCTCAAAAACATTTTTTTTCATGTATTGTTACTTCTGTTGTTGTTTAAGTGAGGGGTGTAGAGCTCTAGTCCCTGTCACTCCACCTTGGCTCTCTCTTTCTTTTTTATTGTTTCTTTTTTTTTCCCCCCTTGAGATAGGGTCTTTGTGTAGCTCTGGCTGGTCAGGAACTCACCAGGTTCAGTAGGCTGGCCTTGAACTCATAGAAGTCTGAGTGCCTCTGCCTCCTGGGTGCTGGGATTAAAGGTGTGTGACACTATGTCTGCTCTCTCAAACTCTTTTTTTTTTTTTTTTTTTTTTGGTTTTTCAAGACAGGGTTTCTCTGTGTAGCCCTGGCTGTCCTGGAACTCACTCTGTAGACCAGGCTGGCCTTGAACTCAGAAATCCACCTGCCTCTGCCTCCCAAGTGCTGGGATTAAAGGCATGCGCCACCACTGCCCGGCTCTCTGAAACTCTTGATCCTCCGCATGTTGTGAGTGCTAAGATGACAGAAATGTGCCACCATATCCAGCCTTTCCTGCTTCTTACATACATATAAAGCTTTTTCCTGCATTTCTCCCTTTCTCTATCTGCCTTTGCTAATTTTCTCTTGCTGATTCCTAGCTATTACTAAAGCTAGCCCTTGGGGAAAGGGGTTACCCAGCTAAATTGTGCTGTGGTTTCAATTTGGGTTAGGGCCTCTCTCCAGCCTTTGCCAAGTCTTCTGCACAGGCCACCCTTCCCTCAGCTTGTATGTGTTCTTTGTTACTGGGGTCAATATGACTTGTAGGCTACAGGCCTGCTGAGTGGAGGCCCTGTGACCACTTCTGTTCATCTCTGATCTAAAGCTAAGTCTGCTCTCTGTTACTTCCCGTTGCCCACTCCTGTGCTCACTCATTTGGGTATTACCCATTAGTAGGAAGCACTGCCTTTTATGAAACAGTAGTTTTGTCTTCTGTTGGAAGTACTTTTCTCGTCTGCAGAAGTCTTCTCTCCTTCAATCTGGTGTGTGCACAGGTAGATCTGATCTTTCAAACGGACTTGCCTCCTTTTATTCTAAGGATACACACAGCCTTGCTGGTCTACGGGCTGACGTGCTGTGGAGCTCTCAACCGTGTTCCCTCTGACTTCTGACTTTAAAACTTCTCAGAATGTGCTTAGGGAAAATCTAGAAACTAAAGAGTTGTAAAGAACCCAACCCCTCTCCCCTGTGAATTTTCATCATTAACGCAGGGCAAACATGTAACATCACTGTGCTCACAAAAGCACATGTGAACTGTGACGGTCTCGCCAGTGATAGACAAAGGACGATGGCCAGAAGAATAAAATAAAATTAATTTTCCTCATCAAATAAGTAGCAGGTTGATGATTATAACTCTAAGCTGAAATGTCCAGCCTGACTCTCCTGGTTTTAGGAAAGGGAGATCAATACCTTCAAGTTCATAAGATAGAAGCACAGTGAATAAACTGGGGAAACGCACTATCATCTCATTAACTTTCTTTTCTTACATCTAGAAACTTGGAAGAAATGACAAATTCTCTCTTATGTTAGAAGTAGGAGGTCCACACCCAGGAACAATCTGCATACTACAAGAGAGCCACAGATGGGTTCCAATTCCATCATGGGGTGAAGACCTTTAATGCAGCTGGGATTTACTAAACAAGAACTCAGACTGAGACAGAAACACTTCAATTCCTGGGGCAAGACAACTATACTAATTAGCACAAGTCTTCAGGTCAAAGACAACAAGCTATGGTTCCTTCTACTGCCTATCCTTTGCCATGACTAAATATTTACAGGAAGACATGCTTGCTCATGTGAGCTAGGAACATTTACTGCTGATGCTTCCATCATAACCTTTCATTCTGAAGTCTTTTGTATGCTTAGCTTCACAGCTGTTGTGCAGGGAAGCCATTTGGGCCTCCAGCCTTCTGGATGGTGCTACTCATACAAAGTCTCGGTCCCTTCCTTCTCAGCTACTGCCACACATGTCAACTGTCTCTGTGAACGCTCTCACAGACACCCAGCAGTGGGCTTTACTGAGGTCCTGGGCATCCTTCAGTCCTGTCAAGCTGACAATAAGGATGGACTATTGTAAAGCCTATATGTGCATCTCTCTCTCTCTCTCTCTCTCTCTCTCTCTCTCTCTCTCTCTC